>NC_134830.1:21076335-21389813 GCF_004210375.1 Tachypleus tridentatus
ACTAAGATATCTTAAATTACCATATAAAACTCACTGCTTCGAGTTTGGTTTAAACTAGGGTCATGTGTTCTGGTTCTAAAAAGACACAACAAGATTTGTGTGAGGATAGCACAGTGTTTTCTGAATCCAGCACTGTGCTGACGGATTGATATTGTTATTTATATAGTTGTGAGCAATATTTATAGTATTTTAATTTAAGTGTGAACTAGAAAGCACATGACATTGAGATCAATCGAAATTCATAAAAGTACTTTATGAATACCTAAAACGTTCATCACGACAGCGACAGCAATGATCTAATAACTTAAACTAATATCTAGACATTGGCTCACACGTATAAATATAAATATCTAGTAAAGTACTGAATGAGAAGTGAGAGAATAAGGAACAATAATTGAGTGTATGAAAGTACGAGTAAAACTCGGTCATGTAAAGTAAATCGGTTTATTTATAAAATCATAATTATGCGTCAGGCCCCGGCTTGGCCAGATGGTTTAAGGCGTTCGACTCCTAATCTGAGGGTCACGGGTTCGAATCACTGTTGCACCAATCATACTCGCCCTTTCATCCTTGGGAGGCGTTATAATGTGGCGTTCAATCCCATTCTTCGTTGGTAAAAGAGTAGCCCAAGATTTGGTGGTGAGTGGTGATGACTAGTTGCGTTCACTCTAGTCTTACACTGGTAAATTAGAGACGGCTAGCGCAGGTAGCTCTCGTGTAGCTTTGCGTGAAATTCACAAACAAACAAACTTACGAGTCACGTTGTTGTAGGAACATTAAACAATAAATAGATATATCTCTTATTCTTAAATTGACTGAATATCACATTATTTTTAACAAATAAAACATCTGCCCAACCATAGAATAAATTTGCAACAATATTAAAAATAATTGGATTTCACTACTTCTAGAGTGTCGTAAATCAAAGCTAAAAGATTTAATGAAGATTAACTTATATAATGGCCCGGCATGGCCAGGTGGGTCAAGACGTTCGACTTCACGTCGCACAAAACATGCTCGCCCTTTCATTTTTGAGGGCGTTATAATGTGACGGTCATTCCTACTATTCGTAAGTGAAAGAGTAGCCCAAGAGTTGGCGGTAGGTGCTAATGACTAGCTGCCTTCCTTCTAGTATTACACTGCTAAATTAGGGACGGCTAGCGCAGATAGTCCTCGTGTAGATTTGTGCGAAATTCCAAACTCAAATAATGTATTTTTTCTTTGAAGATATAAACGTTTATATTGGTTTTTTTATAAATAAACAAATAAAATATAGATTATGTTTAAAAATGTGTTCCAAAAAATCGCAATTTCCGTGCACCTTACTTAACGTACGAGGGCTGTTCAAAAAATACGCGGACTGACGTCATAAAACAAAATGTACTTTATTTAGAAGTTACAGGTCTGGGACCCCTTCAAAGTACTCTCCTCCCCAACGCACACACTTATCCCAACGGTGTTTCCACTTGTTGAAACAGTCCTGGTACACTTCTTTTGTAATGTCCTCCAGCTCCTTCGTCGCATTTGCCCTAATCTCGGGAATCGTCTCAAATTTTCTTCCTTTCAAGGGTCTTTTGAGTTTGGGGAACAAGAAAAATCGCAAGGTCAGGTGAGTAGGGGTGTGGGGAAGAACAGTGATCGAGTGTTTGGCCAAAAAACTCACAAGTTCTGAGGCACAAATTTCGCAGCAACGCGGTGCATCTTCAATTTTTCGGTCAAAATCTCGTAACAAGATCCAACTGATATCTCACACTCTTCAGCAAGCTCCCTGACAGTCAGACGTCGATTTGCCCGCACCAGGGTGATGATTTTGTCGACGTGTGGGTCGTCAGTTGACGTGGAAGGACGTCCAGGACGCTCATCATCTTCAATGGACTGTCGACCATCCTTAAAACGTTCATGCCACTTGAAACATGCCGTACGCTTCATAGCAACATCACCGTAAGCCGTGTTAAGCATAGCAAAAGTTTCAGTCGCAGAGTTTCCAGGTTTAACACAAAATTTTATAGCAAGTCGTTGCTCCTTCAGGTCATTCATTCTGAAATCCGCCAAACGAAAAAATCGCACTTCACTTAAACCCGCGTAGCTAATAGACAAATGAAGATATTTGCAATCGGGAAATGGCGTCGTAATCAGCTGATCTGTGCAAACCTAGCGACACCAAGCGGATTCCCCTGGAACCAACTGGAGCCGCGCAATTCAAACAGTCCGCGTATTTTTTTAACAGATCTCGTACAGTGCCACTTTGAATATGATGTTTTGAACGATAGAAGGCTTAGCTACTTCTTAGAAGTGCACTACGTAAACGTTTATAAAGTTTTACAAAGCATTAAGTACTTTATTATTAAGTATTTATTATTAAGTATCTTCAAATAATTTTTTCATTGATTTTTAACTGGAACGTAAAATTTTGCGATTCATTAGCTTTAAGTTTGTTTGTTTTGTTTTGAATTTCGTGAAAGCTACTCGACGGTTATCTGCGCTAGCTGTCCCTAATTTAGCAGTATAAGACTAGAGGGAAGGTAGCTAGTCACCACCACCCACCGCCAACTGTTGGGCTACTCTTTTACTAACGAAAAGTAGGATTGACCGTCACATTATAGCGCCCCCACGGATGAAAGGGCGAACATGTTTGGTGTGACGGGGATTTGTACCTGGGACCCTCAGATTACAAGTCGAGTGCTTTAACCACCTGGCCATGCCGGGCCTATTATATTTAAAAAAACACTTATCTAAAAAATAATGATATTTTATTTTAATAAATTAATGTAGATTATAGACTTTTACCTGATATCTTAGGATTTCAGACTATTGTTTTAAATACTGTGATTAGTGCTACAATGATTTCGGATAAATTTGGACAGGATTACTTATTCTGGGATATCAATTACACACGATCCATACAAGCTGAGCTATTTATAGCGACTTGTTAATGTGTATATTGAGTATAAAGTCTGTGGAACTTTCGCTAATCTCCAATTTTACGACATTTGAACCAGGTTGTATGCGATGATATAGCAACAAAGTCGCTGGAAAGAAACTGTTCAACTAAAGAAATAAACAAATGTTGTTGCAATATAAAAAATGAACAACAAAAAGTGTGTTTTTTGAAGAGCTTTCTTAAAATAATACTTCTTTCTGGTTTGTTAAAATGATGTTATAATTACAATGGTTAAGCCTTTTCTTAGTTAACTAATTATTTGGATTACGAGAATGGACAGTCTTTGGAAATCATTACAAAAATCGACACAAATTGAGTAATATTGCCTAGAAAAGAACAGCAAACATATATACAAGTCATACTTAACAGGGCATGGCCAAGCGCGTAAAGCGTGCGACTCGTAATCCAAGGGACGCGGGTTCGCGCCCGCGTCGCGCTAAACATACTCGCCCTTTCAGCCGTGGGAGCGTTATAATGTGACGGTCAATCCCACTATTCATTGGTAAAAGAGTAGCGCAAGAGGTGGCGGTGGGCGGTGATGACTAGCTGCCTTCCCTCTAGTCTTACACTGCTAAATTAGGGACGGCTAGCACAGATAACCGTCGAGTAGCTTTGTGCGAAATTCCAAAAAACAAACATACTTAACAGACAATGGATTGTTATGGGGTTATTACAAAATCATAAACTCATAGTTTGCATATACGCGAATGGATAATAGTAAAGTAAAATTCGGTGGACAATTTTTGATGTGTTTTAAATTTTAAAGGAAAGGAAGGCACACCGAGAACAATTATGATCAGCGAATAAAATCATTAAAAAGCTTGTGTAAAAAATTACATATCTTATAGTCATTATAGTAGAAATATTTTTGTAAAAAAAAATATTTATCCATCTAGTCAATTCGATGAAAATAAGTTTTCATTGAAAATGTTACAGTATTTAGTACGTTAAAAAACATATTTGAAGTTGTTACTATGGGAAAACTGCATACTAATTTTTCCCTTAGACTTTGTTTAGTTGCATTTGCAAATTGTCTTCACATTACTTGTAGCTTGAAGATTTATTAGGTACAGTGCATATAACTCATTGCCCTATAAAACAAAATAAGCAAGATTTTTTTCGACTACAAAAGTTGGAATATGAGTAGCGCGGTCCTGAGAGAGGTATCGTCAGCGTGGTTGTAGATTTAAATAGGAGGAATCAGAGAAATAAGCAAATGAATTAAATGAACTGATTTTACATGTACATCATTTTATTTAAGTGGAGAAATTGAGAATTTTAAAAGATATAAGTTAGCTTAACTTAAAATGTTTTAATACAACTTTGGTGTTTTTAATTTAATATGTAAGTGTTATATATTTTAAATTTATCTGCAATATGTAAAACTTATAATGTGTGTGATAGATAATAAATTTTGATTATCTAAAAACTAAAGAAATATTAATAATTATTTTAAAGTTGCTCTTATACCTGATCCACCTGTGATAGGATAAATTCTGTTCTGTTTGCCTGTAAATTTAAATTTAAGTTTTAATATACATGAAGTTCATGGACCATTAAAAGTTCTAAATTTATAATAAGTAACAGAAAAACTGTCTTAAAATTAGCAACTAAAGTTAGTTTTTTTGTATCCTCACGAAACTTTTGCAGAAACGATTTTATTGCACTATCTTTAATGCAGAATTATTTTTCTAAAATAAATTACTCTACTAAAAATATAATTTATGTTCTGTTAAAATGTTCTAAAAAATACAGATAAATAAATAAGTATATTTTTTCCGTTTACTTGATACTGCCTCTAATGGCACAGCGATATGTTTGGAGACTTACAATGCTAAAACTGGGTTTTGATGCTCATGATGGGCAGAGCACTCATTGTGTAGCTTTGTGCTTAATTCCAAACTGCCTTGATTCTGTTACTGAAATCGTGTTTTTATGTTTGTTTTGATTATTAAAAATTATATATATCTACTTTCGAAAAATTACCCATTTTATATCATAACATGTTATCTCGTATTAATATTATTTTTCTCAACATGTTTTAATATGATACTTAAGAAGCTCGATTCACTCACAATCTGTGATTCACGGGAACGAAACCTGTAGTGAATTGTACGCTTCGTTTGAACAGTAGGAACATCATAGTACGGTTGTCAAGCCTAATATTTATTATTGAAAAATGGCTCAAGTGTTGGTATCTGGTCATGTTGACTGTATATATTTTCTCTAGCCTTTCACTTCGGAATTAAGGATGGCTACCACAGAAAGTCCTAATAGCTTGAGATGAAATTCAAGAACAAACTTTATAGCTGTTTTTGAATTATTCTATTCATATTTATGTATTTGGTTTTATAAAGTTTGACATTAATTTTAATGTCAATTTTAATATCTATGTTTAGTTTTTAAAATTTATTTATTTTATGGGTCCTTACATATTATTCCTTATTAATATAATTTTCCTAATATTTTTGTTCAGTTAATTCACTTAACTTTTATTCACATTGTTTTGTATCCTGAAATTCACTTTAACATTTATATTTAGATTTAATTAATTTTAAAAATTTTCTTATTGGTACATTCAAAATTTATTAAATGTTAATATTTACTTCATTTTGTTTATTTTATAACTAATATTAATTTTAAATATAATTTTTATTTTCGATTCCTTCACGTATAATTCCTGAGTTTTAAGTATTGTCTATCGTATCATCTATAGTTTTTGTTTTAAATATGAAATACTGTCCTCAATGGGACAGCGGTCATTTTACAGATTTATAACCCTAAAGTATTGAGTTCAGTTTCCCGAGATAGGCAGAAAGCAGATAGCGTATTCTGTAGATTTATGCTAAACTGAACAAACAACTGTGAAATGTTTAGTTTAGCTAAATTATCAGTTTTATTTTTTTTTGCGCGCAGGTGTCTCAATGGTAAGCTTGAGGCCTTACAATGCTAAGTATCAGGTTTCCATATTTCATGGTGGACACAGCATAGCCAGCCTGTTGTATATCTTTGTATTTAATAAAAACAAGCACAAACATTTCTTTTTGTATGATTTATTTTGTTTTTTGAACATGGTAAATTTTATTT
This sequence comes from Tachypleus tridentatus, assembly GCF_004210375.1. Lineage (NCBI taxonomy): Eukaryota > Metazoa > Arthropoda > Merostomata > Xiphosura > Limulidae > Tachypleus > Tachypleus tridentatus. The sequence goes on from NC_134830.1 coordinate 21,082,364, forward strand.
ATATAATTCATGTATATTTCCTTGGTAACATGACTTGACATATTCATCCTTTATGGAAAATAAAAGCTTATTTCTTTTAAAGTTCAGACATAATACATCGACCATTAATGTACATAAATATTTTTAAGTTTTGTTACTTAAATATTCCTATTTTGTTCCTAGGTCGGTATTATCTACAGATTACTGATCTCTAGCTCTAAGTTTCTGTTGAGGCAGAATATCCTTATGAACATCCAGCAGTTCTCTACCTATTAAATACGTATCTCAAACGACTTGTCAGAGGACAGCTTTCAGATAAATCAGTTAACCACGAGACTCTACATGTTGAACACTTGTTATGATTTACACTGCACTCTACAAAAACACTTAATAGGATAAAACACAAGACGAAATGATTTAGCAGTTATGATCCATATTGAAATTAACTTCATTCTCTTCTCCATACGAATTCCTTAACTTTGAAACTACATGAGATAGTCGTCTAGTGGTTAAAAGCATAATTATACTAAAATAAATAAGTTTATTAATGTGATTACAATGTTAAAAACGTAAAAATGGCATTTTGAAGCGTTTGGTATATAATCAAATATCTGCACATGTCCTGTATGTTTTCCATTCATATAAAACACACACATATATCAGGTTACATTGCATCCTATGGTAGAGAGCGACACCTGGTACAAACAAGGTGAAACTTGAAGAAGCATTGTTGATCCTTCCACAAGACACTCAAGAAGTATTCTACCGTCAACAATTAGAATAGCAAGTGCAGTCACTTACGTAAAAACGATATTATTTTATTACAGAAGTTCGCACCTTATTCACATATGTAAAATTCAGTTAAAAACCAAAAACAAAGTTTCAAAACTTCCTTGTTCAACAAGAACGACTTTGAATGCGTTTTATGGCACTTTCCAACGACTGGACGAATATCGAGTTGTTTGAAAAAAATACTTTTCTTTTCTTACAGGAAGCTCTGAATGCTACAGAAAACGCAACAACTTTTTTAAGTGAAATACAAAAGCTCAGCTTCACAAAAACACTTAACTGTTAGTAATAACAAGTGCAAAATATCGGAAGTTTTTAATAAAGTGTAACATTATATCTAATGTTGTTTTTCAATATCATGCTTTCAATATTAACTTAAACCGTACACCACAAAATTAATGCATCTATAGCAGAATATTTAGGCTGGCTCGGATAAATATATTAAGCTCTAATTTTAAGCATGCGTTCATCATTTATGTGTTCAAAATTTATAAAAAAAACAAATAAACAATAACAAATAAATGTTATAAAAGTAGACAACTCTGCATGGCTACAATTGGAATTGACCAAAGACACTGATTAACCTTTCTCTTCTGTTGTTAGGAAATGTAAACGAAAGTGAAACAATTACTTGTTTTGTAGAAGGGGATCGAAGATGATAAAGAAACAATTAATTGGTGGAAAGATGTAGCCGTTTTTTTTTTTCTCATGGTACTTACAAAAACACCCGTCCATTTTATGTTCCTTTGGAGATTAAATGAAAGAGAGAGATTTCATGAAAACAGAAATGTCTCTCTAATAGATCAAATTGTCTCTTCTTTGCTGCAGGTTTCATGTAAACGAACTCATATGTATCTCTTCTGGTTTTTGTTCATGTTAAATCCTTGCAGCTTAAAACTTTGTTCACGTTTAAAAACCCGGAATGATTCCATAGGACTCCAAACTCGACATTAGCACATAGAAAAGCCACAAAAAGACGAAGGTAACAGTTGTCGGTAGTTTGTACTTCATGGGTCCACCTAATTCTCCTCCAACAACTTTGGAGCGACGAAGAAAAAGAATGACGCAAGAGATGAAGGCGCAAACACAAAATAACGTCACGGAGAAAGCCAAACTTCCCGGATTCACGCGGAACTCGTCGCCTTTAACAGCATGGTAGATAGCTGCCATTGACCAAGCGATCCCGATACCAAGGAAGACATTAACAGCGTTACTTCCTGTGACGTTTCCGATTGAAGAATCAGCGTAACGGTCGTTTATCGCAGCTACTTTACTTGCAAACGTGTCTGAAATAATTAAATACTTAGTTAATAAAACATACACCAGTCTGTTTGCTTGTTTGTTTTTTTAATTTCTCGCAAAGCTACTCGAGGGCTATCTGCGCTAGCCGTCCCTAATTTAGCAGTGTAAGACTAGAGGGAAGGCAGCTAGTTATCACCGCCCACCGCCAACTGTTGAGCTACTCTTTCACCAACGAATAGTGGGATTGACATTATAACGCCACCACGGCTGGGAGGGCGAGCATGTGTGGCGCGGCGCAGGCGCGAACCCGCAACCCTCGGATTACTAAAGGAAGGCTATAATTTTAAACGTACCAAAAACCTAAGTGTAAGACCGAAAGGGCGAACATGTTTTGTGCGACCAGGATTCGAACCCGCGACCCACCTGGCCATGCCAGATCCTAAACTCGTCTTTCTCTTGAGCTATTTGTTGTAAGTTAATATCGAAAAATCACTCCGATTTTGAATTTAAAAATGAACAACGTATAATTTTTGTTATTAAATGAAAAAAATATGGGATTCAAGGTACTGAAATTGGTTATTGAGTAAAACAGTTGAAAGAGATGCATTGTTTTTAAAATATCGATCAGTAAGATTTCCGTTTGTAATATCAGGATATTAAACATACACAATGAGAAGACGATTATCAAAACATTCTGGCAACATTAATACAATTCCCTGGCTTACTAAATTTAGCTATCAAAAAGGGCAAAACAATAATTAGATTTTCAAAAATATTGCAAACGTTCAGAATTACATGCCTTGAATCCGAATACCGAGAACATTAGTACCGAGCGCTACAAACGATATGGTAGTAATGGTGTCACGCAGACCTACTGGTCAGCTGAAAAAGGATGCTAGGTCGCTTGTAACGGTTATACAGCTCAGCAATCCCAGTATTATATACAAGAGAGGTAGAAAGAAAGAAAACAAACAAATATATCGTAGCGCTGGTTTTGGTGAAACTTCTTTGTATAACTGTCTGGGTTATATTATTAATAAGGTTTTCACTAACTTTTATATTAAGGGTTTAAAAGGACTGATCTAAATTGAATAATTTTTATTTCAATAATATACAAGTGAAGTATTCTTAATTCAATTGATATCTTCTCTTGAACAATAGCATAACAGCAAATTATGCTAATCTTACGCCCATTTTAATCTGAAAAAACCACGAAATATTTATTACACCAGAATAGTGCCCTGATATGGCATTTTCGGTGCAAACGTATCCTGACTTACCTGGAATACTTGTACCCAGAGCAACAAATGCAATAGCCGTAACCTGATCTTTCATTCCCAAGGTGCAACCGAAGTGAGATGCAAAGTCACCGATGAAGGCTGTGAGAAGCCCTATTATGCAGATAGAAGTGATGAAACAAAGCCATCCATCCAAATAATCTGTAAAATAAAAACAGCTTATGAAAATAAGACGAAAACAAAGACGACAGTTGTGACAATCCAGATAAATTACTAAACTGTACGTAACGTCTTCTGTTCGTTTCCTTTCACACTTCTATCCTGTTGTTTGAAATACAAAAAACATGGTTAATCAAACTCAATAAAACTGTTTGTTGTTACTGCAAAATCAGGATTATACCATTGTCACAACTACAAAATCAGATTTATACCATTGTAACAACTACAAAATCAGATTTATACCATTGTCACAACTACAAAATCAGAATTATACCATTGTAACAACTACAAAATCAGGATTATACCATTGTCACAACTACAAAATCAGATTTACCATTGTCACAACTACAAAATCAGATTTATACCATTGTCACAACTACAAAGTCAGATTTATACCATTGTAACAACTACAAAATCAAATTTATACCATTGTTACAACTACAAAATCAGATTTATACCATTTTAACAACTACAAAATCAGGTTTATACCATTGTCACAACTACAAAATCAGAATTATACTATTGCCACAACTACACAATCAGATTTATACCATTGCAACAACTACAAAATCAGGATTATACCATTGTAACAACTACAAAATCAGATTTATACCATTGTAACAACTACAAAATCAGGATTATACCATTGTCACAACTACAAAATCAGAATTATACCATTGTAACAACTACAAAATCAGGATTATACCATTGTCACAACTACAAAATCAGGATTATACTATTGCCACAACTACAAAATCAAATTTATACCATTGTCACAACTACAAAATCAGATTTATACCATTGTAACAACTACAAAATCAGGATTATACCATTGTCACAACTACAAAATCAGATTTATACCATTGTAACAACTACAAAATCAGGATTATACCATTGTCACAACTACAAAATCAGAATTATACCATTGTAACAACTACAAAATCAGGATTATACCATTGTCACAACTACAAAATCAGGATTATACTATTGCCACAACTACAAAATCAAATTTATACCATTGTCACAACTACAAAATCAGATTTATACCATTGTAACAACTACAAAATCAGGATTATACCATTGTCACAACTACAAAATCAGATTTACCATTGTCACAACTACAAAATCAGATTTATACCATTGTCACAACTACAAAATCAAATTTATACCATTGTTACAACTACAAAATCAGATTTATACCATTTTAACAACTACAAAATCAGGTTTATACCATTGTCACAACTACAAAATCAGGATTATACTATTGCCACAACTACACAATCAGATTTATACCATTGCAACAACTACAAAATCAGGTTTATACCATTGTAACAACTACAAAATCAGATTTATACCATTGTAACAACTACAAAATCAGGATTATACCATTGTCACAACTACAAAATCAGGATTATACCATTGTCACAACTACAAAATCAGGATTATACTATTGCCACAACTAGAAAATCAGATTTATACCATTGTCACAACTACAAAATCAGATTTATACCATTGTCACAACTACAAAATCAGATTTATACCATTGTCACAACTACAAAATCAGGATTATACTATTGCCACGACTACACAATCAGATTTATACCATTGTAACAACTACAAAATCAGGATTATACCATTGTAACAACTACAAAATCAGGATTATACCATTGTCACAACTACAAAATCAGAGTTATACCATTGTAAGAACTACAAAATCAAGATTATACCATTGTCACAACTTCAAAACAGATTTATACCATTGTAACAAGTACAAAGTCAGGATTATACCATTGTAACAACTACAAAATCAGATTTATACCATTGTCACAACTACAAAATCAGGATTATACCATTGTCACAACTACAAAATCAGATTTATACCATTTAACAACTACAAAATCAGGATTATACCATTATCACAACTAAAAAATCAGAAATGTATCTTAATCGCTACTGCAAAATAAGGATTTTATGTACCAGTAGAACTATGGTAGTTTTGTATGTATAACATTATGCCGTTTACTCATCTCTATAAGCTTAGTTTCAGCTGGAACTGACAAAACATAAGTTTATGTAACAAGGTTATTTGCCAGTTTGCTCTAAAGTATTTGATGTTCAATTTAATTTCAATATCGACTCGTTCAGTGTTTTTTTATATCCAGAAAACAAAGGATACCAGGTCTCTCCTGGTAGCTAGAAGAAGTTTATTTGTTTTTGAATTTCGCGCAAAGCTACACGAAGACTATCTATGCTAGCCGTCCCAACTTTTGCAGTGTAACTCCAGAGTGAAGACAGCTAGTCATCATCACCTAACGCCAACTCTTGGGCTACATTTTTACCAACGAATAATGGGATTGACCGTCACATTATAACGCCCCCACGGCTAAAAAGGTGAGCATGTTTGGTGCGACGGGTATTCGAATGCGCGACCCTCAGATTAGAAATCGAACGTTTGAACTCACCTGACAATGCTGGGTCTTGCTGAAAAAATAAGAAAGATCGAGTTTTAAAAGATACTGATTTAAAAGTTATTGAGGCTGCTGGTTGGAATACTGATCAAAGGAAGTAAAGTAGTTGATTATGTCAGTTGAACATCAGTTCATAATGTAACCAAGGTAGTCTTTAAGACTTTCAATTATATATATATATATATATATACTCAAGATAGTTTCCGGATCTCATATCCTGAGGGTCTTGACAAACATTACTTATCAAACAACGAGTTCAGTGGTTAATGCACAAGGATTAAAAGTAAAGTTGGTTTTATGGAGAGTCGTTTTGTTTGTTTGTTTGGAATTAAGCACAAAGCTACACAAACGTTTATGTGTGCTAAGGCCGCCTTGAGAATCGAAGCCCGGATTTTAGCGGTGTAAGTCTGCAAACATACCGCTGTGCCACTCTGGAGCTTTAGGGCCAAAGAACGATGAGAAACTTATATATATTCAAGTTTTAATCTGCATGCGAAAATACACTACCATTTCAAAATGTCTCCTGTTATTGTTTGAGTGACGGTTATGTGGTCTCCCTCTCAAAGTAATGTTTTGACGGTAGTATTATTATTATTCATGGCCAGATGGGTTAAGAAGTTTGACTCCTAATCAGAGGGTCGCGGGTTCGAATCCCGGTCGCGCCAAACATGCTCGCCATTTCAGTCTTGGGGGCGTTGTAATGTTACAGTGAATCCCACTATTCGTTGGTAAAAGAGTAGCCCAAGAGTTGGCAGTGGGTGGTGATGACTAGCTGCCTTCCCTCTAGTCTTACACTGCTAAAGTAGGGACGGCTAGCGCAGATAGCCCTCGAGTAGCTTTGCGCGAAATAAAAACAAAACAAAACATTAACATGACTATGCAAGTAACCGCTAACATAATTTATAATAATAGCAGTTCTGGAAATAATTTTTGTTAACAATAATAGAAATAATATTAAGAACACATAATAAAAGTATTAGGTTCTTTGTCTTTGAAATATTATTTCTTGAACGGTTAAGAAAATAAACAAATATACTGACATTTCATAAGGTTTCTAAAAACAGTTAGGCCTGATTTGCAATAAATAGGAAGGGTTCGTAGAATTTTCGCAATGTGAGAAAAGCTCCAGCCAAATACGTATTAGATATTACATATGAAATCACTAGAAACAAGTATTGTGATCTAAATATTTAATTTTAACAAGAAAAGCAACACAGGATAAACCTCTACACTGTCAAACCTTACAAAGCCAATACCCTTTGTTTCATGTACAGCGCAAAGTTACACGATGGTCTATAGATATCGAAATCTGGACTACAGCGTTGTTAAGTCCACAGACTCATCGCCCAGCAGTTGAAACCAAATGTAATTTATCATTAGTACAAATAGTGAGAAATATAATTATAACAATATCACGTTCTCGAAGAACAAAGTTTAATATTCTAAGTCAATGAAAAATTCTCTAATATAGGTTTTTAAAAATATATTTAATTTATTCTGTTTTTGAATGAAAAGTTTTAGTTTATATTTTGCTACGGGGAAATATTATATTCCGACTAACAGAGGCCCGCAAACCATTAGTGGTCAAATTCGTATCTTTGTTGCAAAATACTTCTTTAAATACATCATTCCTAGAATAATAATAAATAATCCCAATCCTAGACACCAATATTTAGAAGTCCACTTGATTTAAGCCTAACATTAGTTAAGTTTCATTAAATACTATCTATAATCCATAAAGATACAACTTAACGGTGTAGTTTGAGTAGGTTTTTAGTCAGGAGTATACTTTACTCATAACAATGCTATCAAGAATTAAATGTTATTATAGGATGTTTATTTTAATTCATACGCTGTTGTACAAAACACCCGCATTTTGTTTACGTCCGTTGAAATGCATGTGCATTTAAATAGTAAAGTGCGCGTGCGTTTTTGAGGGCAGACAGGTTTCGTTTGGTTTGTTTTGAATTTCGCGCAAAGCTACACGATGGCTATCTGCGCTAGCCGTCCCTAATTTAGTAGTGTAAGACTAGACGTAAGGCAGCTAGTCATCACCACCCACAGTCAATTCGTGAGATACTCTTTTACAAACGAATAAGGGAATTGATCGTACATTATAACGTCCTCACGGCTGAAAGGGCGAGCATGTTCGGTGGGGCAGGGACTCGAACCCGCAACTCTCGGATTACGAGTCGAGTGCCTTAACCGCCTGGCCATACCGCGCCGAGGGAAGACAAAAATCTGATTATCATAATAAAAGAGAAATAATAATAACTACACAGCAAATATTCAGTATTCAGTTACTCGTATGTAATTTCTTAATATTGAAGTCAGATGCTAACGTGAAATAAAAAACAATTCTTAAATAAATTCCAGCTTAATTTAGAGATTTTTAAAAGTAGATATCGTAACAACTGTTACCTGTCGGTGGAACAAAAGCGAAAATAACTTTCCAGAAGATGGTGAAGAAGTGCATAACGTAGTTCACACAAGAAGGGCGTTCTCCCTCGTCTTCAGCATTTTCTCCCCCGTCATCACCTGTAATATTAAATGAATACTGTACCTCCTGGCGGTACAAATTTCATAGCTCGAACAAACTCAAAAGTACACAAGTCTGATGTTAACGAACACAAGACTACACCCCAACAAGCAGCGTGTTTTTAATCCGCCTGCTGTCGCTGATCGAACTGTATTCCCGATATAAAAGAAAGCTCTGTCCCAAACAGCCATCATTCACAGTTATACGACGTTTTCAGCTGAAATGCGCTACATTTGCTTTTGCGCTCGTGGCTACACAGACGATGTCAAGATTAATATTGAATTATTTGTGCTCTTTTAAATTTCAACCGAATTTTCTCAAACTACGATAAAAAGTGTTTATTAGGGGTAGGGTGTCCTAACTTTTTCCTTAGTTTGAATATGCATTTTTGTAGAATTACATTTACAGAAGATCTTGAAAAGTCTTTTCTTCAGTTTTAATTGTTTAGTTATATTCCTATAATCTCTCAGTATTGTTAAAATTGAGATTAAATATCTATATATCCAAAAATGTTACAAAAATACACAGGCTTTTATAGGGTGTCCTAATTTTTTCACATGACTGTACAAAGTTAGTATTTGTTTGTTTGTTTTGAATTTCGCACAAAGCTACTCGAGGGCTATCAGCGCTAGCCGTTCCTAATTTTGCAGTGTAAGACTAGAAGGAAGGCAGCTAGTCATCACCCCCCACCGCCAACTCTTGGGCTACTCTTTTACCAACGAATAGTGGGATTGACCGTCACATTATAACGCCCCCACGGCTGAAAGAGCGAGCATGTTTGGCGCGACGGGGATTCGAACCCGCGACCCTCAGATTACGAGTCGAGTGCCTTAACCGCCTGGCCCCAAAGTTAGTGTAATATTCTATAGTGGTGCAGTGAAGGAAGGGTATTACCAGCTAGTTAGAGGAATCTGTAGTTGAGACTCTTAAAATAAATGTGGTTATAACGACTCATAACACGGTTTGTCTATTAGAGTAAAAACGGACAAGAATAGTTTACTTTGTTTCTAAGGCATGATTATGTTTAAAGTATTTATAGTTATCTTATTAGCAAGAACTAAAACGTTTATCACTGAATTAATTGTATATTTTCAAGCATAAATAACAGCTTCTAGAAAGCACCAGAAAGAGGTTCTTGTAGAAGGAAATTTAATGATGCTGATTCGTTTCAAATGTATTAACCAAAGGAACCGCTTTAAATGACTGCTTAGGAGTGTACAGTTTTGTTTGGCTATTGTCGTTGGAGTAAATTAGCCGTTGAATGAATATCGATCAGTTTTACAGTCAGCCAAAGGAACTACTCTGATTATTTTGATTTTAATTTTGTGAATGAGTGGTTTATGGCTAGTCTATCACGATAAGATAGGTTTACGTCAGTTACAAGTATTAGAAGGTGCTTATCAACCAGAAATACTTGTGGTTCTTGGAACGGGGTGAACCAGCTACACCGATCAATTCAGCTGAACACAGGCTAGGGTGTTTCTACTTTTCTCCAGAGCCAGCTGAAGTGTAATCCTTGACTATGTTGAAGGGATAATTAATGAATTAATTAATGAATAACGGGAAATGTTTTATCCCGATTTTGTTTTCCGCCATCGTGCTATGAATACTGAAATATAACCAGTATCACAATCTGAAATACAATGTATAGTAATTATACAAATAACTGAGAAGAAACTGGTGAATTAATGATAATAAGATAATGTTTTAAAAGCTGCAATTTCACGCGTGTTCAAATAAATATATATATATATATATATATAGTGAGACAGGGCGAGCATTTTGTTATTGGCGATATAGTAAAACTGAAAAGGAAAACTAAAGAGAAGAAATATAGAAAAATTAATAGAATAAAAAACAAAAAGAAATAAAACTACATTAAAAATAGTCACAGTTTGTTCGAAGCTAAGCATAAAGCTGCACAATGGGCTGTCTCCGCTCACCACGACTATTGGAACGTGGTCTCTAGCGTTGTGACTTCGCAGACGTACCGCTGTCACACTAGAGGGCGTGAGTCATAGATGCCAAATAAATCAGATACATGAGCACCAAGTAAGAGATAAAAAATATGCAATGAAAAAGTTTTAAACTACAGAAAATTAGGGAATGAAACTTAGTTGTTAGCTCATCTGTGAAACCTGTATAATAAAAAAAACAAACTGAAATTGACATCTTAGTACAACTTTCAATATTCAATGTGTTCACGATTGAGTTCATTTGTCTGAAAGTGTAAAATATAATATGGTGCGTTAAAAGACATGGTTAGTGCTTCACGAATGTCATAAGAGCTTTTAGTTTTGGTTATATCTTGCATCATTAGAAGAAGCCGTAGTCATTATAATACACGTATCGAGTTGATGTATTACGTCGTATAAGTAAGCACAAAGAAATACGATAAATCAGAACTATTTTTTTCCCCTTTCCTGAAATTATGTGTCAAATTTTCAAGCAAACTACACGAGGCCTATCTGTGCATAATCATTCCTAATTTTAAATTGACATCTTCTAGGTTTTCGTTTGGTTTGTTTTGGATTTCGAGCAAAGCTACTCGAGGGATATCTGCGCTAGTCGTTCCTAATTTAGCAGTGTAAGACTAGAGAGAAAGCAGCTAGTCATCACCACCCGCCGCCAACTCTTGGGCTATTCTTTTACCAACGAATAGTAGGATTGACTATCACATTATAACGCCCCCACGGCTGAAAGGGCGAGCACGTTGAGTGGGATGAGGATTCGAACCCGCGACCCTCAGATTACGGGGGCCTGGCATGGCCTAGCGCGTTAAGGCGTGCGCTTTGTAATCTGAGGGTGGCGGATTCGCGCCCGAGTCGCGCCAAACATGCTTGCCCTCCCAGCCGTGGGGACGTTATAATGTGACGGTCAATCCCACTATTCGTTGGTAAAAGAGTAGCCCAAGAGTTGGCGGTGGGTGGTGATGACTAGCTGCCTTCCCTCTAGTCTTACACTGCTAAATTATGGACGGCTAGCACAGATAGCCCTCGAGTAGCTTTGTGCGAAATTCCAAAAACCAAACCAACCCTCAGATTACGAGTCGAACACCTTAACCCACCTGGCTATGTTGGGCCAGTATCCTGATGAACTGGGATTTTGAGATGTTATTTTTTATATGTATGGGATGTTAGAATTAAAATGCAAATAGTAGTGGGTGTCTGTAGGTTTTCAATGAACACAGGTTGTTATTTTACCATATGATGTCGAAGGAAGATTTGTTTGTTTGTTTTTGAATTTCGTGCAAAATTACAAGAGAACTTTCTGCGCTAGCCGTCCTTAATTAGGTGGTGTAAGAATAGAGAGAAGGCAGTTAGTCATCACCACCCACCGCCAACTGTTGGGCTATTCGTTAGTAAACCGTAACATTATAATGCTCCGACGGCTTAAGGGGCAAAAATATTTGGTGTGACGGGGATTCGAACCCGCGACCCTCAAATTACGAGTCGAGTGCCTCAACCATCTGGCCATGCCAGGCCTAACTTACAGGAAAGGCATGCATCGCCAATTCTTGGGCTGCTCCTGTCTGACTAAACAGAAGAATGTGAACACCATTCTCATTAGCAGAACGTATGTCTGGAGCAACAGGACGTGTACCACGAATACCTAACAGACCGCTCAATCTCTCAACTCTGTGGCCTGGCATGGCCAAGCGTGTTAAGGCGTGCGACTCGTAATCTGAGGGTCGCGGGTTCGCATCCCCATCGCGCCAAACATGCTCGCCCTTTCAACCGTGGGGGCGTTATAATGTTTCGACCAATCTCACTATTAGTTGGTAAAAAAGTAGTCCAAGAGTTGGCGGTGGGTGGTGATGACTAGCTGCCTTCTCTCTAGTCTTACACTGCTAAATTAGGGACGGCTAGCACAAATAGCCCTCGAGTAGCTTTGTGCGAAATTAAAAAAACAAACAAACAAACTCTCAACTGTGTTTATTGGAAGAAGTATTAATTACACTCTTGTATTTGTCCTTTAATAATGTATTTTTCTTATTGATCCCATGTGCAAATATTTAAAAAAAATTCCTTACCTGAACTAACGGTGACTGCTTCAATGAACTGTTCTTTCCAAGAAGAAGTCCCAAGGGCTAAAGAAACATTGGCTTTTTGGAAAAGTTTATCGACTGTGTTCTAATAATTAAAACAAAAGAAAATGTCATTATAAGATTCCTCATTAAATATTTGTTTCACGTGCACAGTTTTTATATTAATAATAATTTCAAGCATCGTCAGTTTATCTTATCCATTTGTCTTCAGTGTAATAGGTTATATTCGATATATATATATACTCTTGAAGAACGCATCGTTTTAGAGCTGAAGGGAAGTTTGCGGCTGTCTCTCTTATTGGGTATCAACCGATATTATAGTTGTATTTTTACCATTCCCATGAGCCTAGCTGGCTTCCCAAACTAAAAATTTACCTTATGTATGTAACTATTATACACATGCAATCTAAACAAATATGAGCACATCTCGTCGAAGTCTTGCATATAACAAGAACAATTATTATAATAACCAATAGAAACATGTATTGTTTTTAGATTTTTAAAATTATAAAAAGACCGAAGAAAATGGCATTATGTCAGCATTAATATATATCTACAATTAGCATAGCACTGTTGATTATTGTATTCCATGAAACGTATGACTTGTTTAAGACCTTCAAAATGTTTATTATTTTTTACGGTCAATATACGTCTCATAAAGTATACTTTCACGATGTAGTTCCAAATGTATTTGCGTATACCTGTTTCTACACACTGAGAACGGATTTGTTGGCCAAGACAATACATACGAGAAAACCCACTTGTGAACCTGATGATGACCGAAGAAGATCGAAACGTTGTTCGCTCCTCTGCTAGTGGTTTCTCTATCCACACCAGCCGTTTTTACATGTACAATACATCTGGATGTTTTTAGTAGTTTTATTTTTCGTCCACCTTGGTATATTGAATAGTTGAAGGTATGAAAGACCTTAATATGTATTCAATACTCAACGTTTCACTTTGCACCCTAGTGACTGAAATGTTATCTCAAGTAAATAACATCAGTTTTGTACTGCATGTAACGGGGTTCTTAGTTTTAGTAACTAAATTATAAATAAAGAATGATGTTCATGAACATGATACTCGAACGTGAACCACGAGCGGCAGTTCAGTAACTTCGTGACCAGAGGAATTACTCAACGTAAAGTGTGTACTGCAACGTGACAAGCAACACATTACATGTTTAAGTAAATTATAAGAAAAACTTCTAATATAGAATTTGAAAGTATACGTTCTTAGAAAAAAATTAGTTACTGATGCATTATTCTGAAAAAACCTGGAATTTCTTGCACATTAGAAAGTTTAATACGTTCATATTATGATTAACACGAAAATTTTTTTTTTTTCTTAAATTAACAAAAAATAATTCTGAACATTTGTTTAAAAACATATGTTTGAAACAACTAAAATGAAGTTCAAACTCAAATGAACATACAGTAATTATCTTTCATCTGAGGTTTTGTACGCATTTTCTAATTAATTTTCTCTTCCTTGTTTAACTACTGACCATGTAATCTACTGAGATGCAAAGTTGCACGTGAGAAATGCCATAGCCTTCTACTCTAAACAAAACTTTCCATTTATTAAATTACAAACCCTAAATTCGTCAAATCGTAAAATACGAAACAGCATATTTAATCCAAAGAAAAATTTATTACTGAACCCATGAGGTGTGCTGAATTTTGTTTTAAATAATGGTTTGTTTCTTACCTTGAATTCTTTGCTTTCCTTAATTCGTATGGTGCATCTGTACTGCTCGCCTATACGTGGTTTTCCCAGCAGAGCAATCTTCTCCGCTGTTGTTAGCTCTGAATTTTGGAAATTATCATTGACGTTCTGGCCCATTTCTTCCTTAAGAAGATCTGTGAAAATTATTTAGTCTTCACATATTAGTTTGCGCTTGGAAGAATAATGTTTTATCTTCATTAGCTCATAATATTATATTAAGGTTCCGGTAAACAGGATGTTTAACAATCATAAATGTATTTTGAGTAAGACGAAACTGAAAGTTGCTAATGGATCTCACGTTTAAGCAGTAAGTTACACCGAAATAAACTGACATCGTAAGGGACTCATTTGCAAAGGTAAATAGTGAAACGTCTAGTTTTCGGTCTATGTTAAAATGTATTAAACTCTTTCAACATTAATATCACTTGTAGAACACTTTACTTGATAAACACCAGAGAAATAGGATCGTTTGTGTAAACAAAAAACTTCTAAATTATCAGAAGATTCGATAATTGTTGTTCCACTCACCTTTTAGAGCAACATAATATAATATAATATAGAACTTATGTCGTTAGTTAACATAAATGAGCTAACTTCTCGTGCAGACGATAAGTACCTAACATATGAAGAATGAAATTGCTCGTTTAGGCTTCATTACTTCAGTTCAAAATATTGTATGAATGAATACGAATTACACAAATATCAGTATGCTCTTCTTGAAAATGTCGCACTTTACTTTATGTAATAATATTATATGTAAAATGTTTATATATACACAAAAAGACACACTAAATACTTTATATATAGAAAAATTTACACTACATGCTTTATTTTATATAACAATACTACATTGTTACATAACTTTCAGGTGAGGTTTTCTTTCTAACATTTTGTTCATTAACCATAAAGTGACTTCTTTTCTCATCTTGTACATCATTACGTAACCTTCCAGTAGTTATTTCTTTTAATTACGTAGTTTGTTGCTTAACCTTAGAATGGTTATTCCCTTGTAATCTTACTTTGTTACTTAATCGTCAGGCGGTTCTTCTTCTATAATATTGTATTTTGTTAATCGTTAGGTGGTTCTTCTTCTATAATATTGTATTTTGTTAATCATCAGGTGGTTCTTCCTCTATAATCTTGTACTTTGTTACTTTATCATCAGGTAGTTCTTTTTTTATGTTCTCTTATTTTGTTACTTAATCTTCAGGTGGTTCTTCCTGTTTTAATGTTTCACTTTGTTACTTAACTTTCAGTTATTCTTACTCTGCAAGCTTATAATTTATTATTTAACTTTCAGGTGAATTTCCCTTATATACGTTAAAATGTTTCAACCACAGGCGCCTTGTTTCTCAACGACTATACTACCGAACGTCTAACGAATGATTCCTAATAGTGATCAAAATATGCCCAAGATGCAAAGTAGATTAATATGTAAAACCGCATACTGACTTAGCTTTCTCTAATAATCACAACCTTCTTGATGGGAAATACATGTACAGCAACAAGAACTCCGTATAAAATTAGCATACAATTGGTCATTATTTTAACCCTAAGCATCGTGGATGTATTTTACACTTCTCACGCCATTAAGGGGCCACTGTTGGACAAGACAGATTAATACATTCAAACCTGTCCCTTGCACATTGTTTTTGTTTACATCTTCAAAACTGAAAGTATTTTGGAAGCGTTTGAATTTTTATTCTCAGTAAGTGAAATAACAATTCCTGGGACAAAAGCAATCAGTGTCTTGGTACTTCATGAAGAAATCATCTGAAGTTGATCATTGCTGTGGAAAATCTTACGTATGCATAATTTAGACAAATTATAGGCAAATTACTACAAGGTTTTTTCAAGATTTACTAGTAATTGTTGATTTATGTTCCGTGGATTATTTGGTTACTTGTAATGAAATGGTCTTATCATGGGCATCTTTCGAAGGGACAATTTCATTGCTAATGGCCATATCATGTGCATCTTTCGAAGGGACAATTTCATTGCTAATGGCCTTATCATGTGCATCTTTCGAAGGGACAATTTCATTGCTAATGGCCATATCATGAGCATCTTTTGAAGGGACAATTTCATTGCTAATGGCCTTATCATGGGCATCTTTCGAAGGGACAATTTCATTGCTAATGGCCATATCATGTGCATCTTTCGAAGGGACAATTTCATTGCTAATGGCCTTATCATGTGCATCTTTCGAAGGGACAATTTCATTGCTAATGGCCATATCATGAGCATCTTTTGAAGGGACAATTTCATTGCTAATGGCCTTATCATGGGCATCTTTCGAAGGGACAATTTCATTGCTAATGGCCATATCATGTGCATCTTTCGAAGGGACAATTTCATTGCTAATGGCCTTATCATGTGCATCTTTCGAAGGGACAATTTCATTGCTAATGGCCATATCATGTGCATCTTTGAAGGACAATTTCATTGCTAATGGCCTTATCATGTGCATCTTTCGAAGGGACAATTTCATTGCTAATGGCCATATCATGTGCATCTTTCGAAGGACAATTTCATTACTAATGGCCATATCATGTGCATCTTTCGAAGGGACAATTTCATTGCTTTACCAAAACTGGATTAAAATCATGGATTCTACCATCGCCGTTATGAACTTTCTACAAACTGGCCGATAACTTATAACGTTAATCACGAAGAGTTTCAGAATCAGGAACGAAATCCACGTTTTGTTTATCCAATTTGTTCTGATAGGAATAGTATTTTTGTTCAATAAGATTTTCTACATTGACTGTAAATCAATCCATTAATAACTGTTTCTCTTAAAGAAAAAAATTAAACTCGACATTTATATCTGAGAAAATGCACTTAATGTTGTAGTTCAGGTATAAACGAAGATATAACAAATTTGGAATCCTGGAATGATTCTCTTGGGAACTTTCTTGTGAGTGCAAATTAAAAATTCAATAAAATGAATAATTGCAAGTTTCCTTTAATTTTGATATTAAACTATTTTAAGAAATTCCTCATCAAATATGAATTAGTAAATCACAATTACTTTAGTAACCACAACCGCCATCTGGTTTCTTATTTCGTTACACATGTAATATACAAATTCCTGCTTTACCTTCTTCGAGTTTGGGATCTCCAAGCTCCAAGTAAAACACCACGTCTTGCTCGTAACTTTCGTTGTCAATGATATGGATAGGAATATTGTTCCTAAAAAGTAAAATGCAAACATCTTAAAAGTTTCCATGTAAAGCTTTTCTCCCTTATACAGTATACCGTATTTATACTAATTAGTTAACAGTTGTATTTTCTAGTAAAAATACAGGAAAAAATTAACATTTACAAACTAAATACATCTTAAGTAAGGTTAGGCTAAAATTCCTGTATAGCCGTCACTAATTTTGAAAAAATCATTAACGTAAGTAAAGAAGCTACACAGCAGTACCCTTGGCCCAAAGGGCGTTTTAAAGCTTTTCAATCACATAATGACAATAACAGTCACTTTTATGACGCGCTGATAGGTACAAGCACATATCGTGTTTAACGACATCCAGTCTCAAACCTCAGGCACTTCGACAAGCACTAGGTCACGCTCAATTCCCTTGTAAAAGAAAAGTTCAGATAGCTAGCTTCTATTACTTCACGAGGCTCACGTGCTATTACTGGGAAATTGAAAGTAAGTATTGTGCTTTAGTTTTTCCGTTTTAATAACATTAATTTTATTCGATAGAAAAAGAATGTGGAGCAAAAGCACATTTCGAATTATACATTAACAAAAATACAAAACATAAGTTCCGAAAATAAAGTCTTGCGACTGTTTTCTGAACACTGGTCGTTTCGTTTCTGTTTCAAGTTTTTGGCATGGAAAAGAATGATTAAATATTTTGACAAGAAAAAGGGTGCAATCGTCCTTGAATCGAACGCGTCATAATGATTAGTGTCTGCAATGTGAGTCCGCGAAAAGAATGAATGGCAAATCCTACTATTCGATCAAGAGTTTGCGTGGATACTGTTGACTAGCAGCCTTTCCTCTGATTTATAAATTCAAAGTTAGGGACGGTTATACACTGGTATCCCTTGGTGTAACTTAGAGTGAAACTTCTGAAACAAAGAAACAATCACTTGATTACGTGATATTATCGTTTTAACAAGTCACGCATCCATTCATCGTTGAAATAATAATTATTTTAAATATCCCATATTAATTAATTTTCGTTTATTGTCTTTGTTCCTTTTCCTCCTTGAAATAATTAATAATTAAAAATTCGACTTAGCGGTTAAAAAGAGAATTAATAATAAAATATTAATTATTAACCACAATCGAACAGTGTTAAACAACGCTGTTCTTATTCGTATACATAAATAAAGAAATTCATGGTAACTTCATGATGTAAAGAAAACACGTTGATTCATGAACTGAATTTAACGCAAAAATACAATACCCTTTAACCTGAGCGTTTTCGAAAGGTGAGCCTTTCTTCTTCAGAGGCTTGTTTGTTTGTTTGTTTCGAATTTCGTGCAAAGTTACTCAAGGGCTATCTGCGCTAGTCGTTCCTAATTCAGCAGGGAAAGTATCAAGTCATCACCACCCACCGCCAACTCTTCGGCTACTCTTTTACCAACCAGTGGTGAGATTGATCGTCACATTATAACGCCCACACGGCTGAAAGGGCGAACATGTTTGGTGCGACGGTAATTTGAACCCGCAACTTCAGAGGCAAATTGTTTGCTCCTGAAGAAGAAAGGTCCATCTTTCGAACGCCCTCTGGTTATAGAAATTAATGGTAAGTTACTGAAAATAGCTGTGAAGAAAGTATAAGATCTTTCTTGTTCCATACTGGTTTATTTCGAAAGCTTGTTTGTACTATGTACTGCATGTTGTATAAGTATGTTTAATAATCTGCTATACTGTAATAGTAACAAGCAGCTGTGAATAACTTTGTATTAACAGTTTCATTTCCATCGGAAAGCTGATGAAGGGCTGCCGGCCGAAATGTTTTACAAAGTTAGCAGTATGGCGAAACTTCATTCAAATACAGAATGTCCTGGTTTTACGTTAACTAAAATGTTTACTAATCGGAACAAATCTGTTAACATAATATCGAGACATTTTGTAGATTAAAAGTTCAATAATTTTGCAGAACAAAGAGTAAATGTAAAAGGCTATTTACGAGATGCATTATTTAAACTCTGAAGACGAAAAAATGCGATACAGAAACTAAAACAACTGTGCACAATATTACACACATACTTACGAGAGGTTATACGAGAGCTGTTCAAAAAATACGCGGACTGACGTCATAAGACAAAATGTACTTTATTTAGAAGTTACAGGTCTGGGACCCCTTCAAAGTACTCTCCTCCCCAACGCACACACTTATCCCAACGGTGTTTCCCCTTGTTGAAACAGTCCTGGTACGCTTCTTTTGTAATATCCTCCAGCTCCTTCGTCGCATTTGCCTTAATCTCGGGAATCGTCTCAAATCTTCTTCCTTTCAAGGGTCTTTTGAGTTTGGGGAACAAGAAAAAATCGCAACGAGCATGGTCAGGTGAGTAGGGGTGTGGGTGGGGAAGAACAAGGATCGAGTGTTTGGCCAAAAACTCACGAGTTCTGAGGGCTGAATTTCGCAGCAACGCGGTGCATCTTCAATTTTTCGGTCAAAATATTGTAACAAGATCCAACTGATATCCCACACTCTTCAGCAAGCTCCCTGACAGTCAGACGTCGATTTGCTTGCACCAGGGTGTTGATTTTGTCGACGTGTGGGTCGTCAGTTGACGTGGAAGGACGTCCAGGACGCTCATTATCTTCAATGGACTGTCGACCATCCTTAAAACGTTCATGCCACTTGAAACATGCCGTACTCTTCATAGTAACATCACCGTAAGCCGTGTTAAGCATAGCAAAAGTTTCAGTCGCAGATGTTCCAAGTTTAACACAAAATTTCACAGCAAGTCGTTGCTTCTTCAGGTCATTCATTCTGAAATCCGCCAAACGAAAAAATCGCACTTCACTTAAAACCGCGTAGCTAATACACAAATGAAGATATCTGCAATCGGCAAATGGCGTCGTAATCAGCTGATCTGTGCAAACCTAGCGACACCAAGCGGATTCCCCTGGAACCAACTGGAGCCGCGCAATTCAAACAGTCCGCGTATTTTTTGAACAGACCTCGTACATACAATCGTGACAACAATAAGTTACCATAACCAGCTCTTGCCGTTTAGTTTAGTGTCATTTGTGAATGTGTATTTTTATTGTTTTGCCGTTTTTGATTCATTCATGTGTTCCTTTTCTTGCATTCCCTCGTTGGGATAGTGGTAAGACTTTGTATTTACAACGCTAAAATCACGGTTCGATTCAACTCAGTGGCCACAGCAGATAGTCTGATGTGGCTTTGCTGTAGGAAAACACAAACAAACACAACCCTTCCTCGCGAAAGGTGAGTTGTTTGTGGTTTTATTAACAAATACTATGTTTTGAACAGCAGTCACTTACAACTATTAGAACTATGCTTTGAACAGCAGTCCACTTACTACTGTTAGAACTATGTTTTAAACAACAGTCCACTTACTACTGTTAGAATTATGTTTTAAACAACAGTCCACTTACTACTGTTAGAACTATGTTTTAAACAACAGTCCACTTACTACTGTTAGAACTGTTTTAAACAACAGTCCACTTACTACTGTTAGAACTATGTTTTAAACAACAGTCCACTTACTACTGTTAGAACTATGTTTTAAACAACAGTCCACTTAATACTGTTAGAACTATGTTTTAAACAACAGTTCACTTAATACTGTTAGAACTGTTTTAAACAACAGTCCACATACTACTGTTAGAACTATGTTTTAAACAACAGTCCACTTACTACTGTTAGAACTATGTTTTAAACAACAGTCCACTTAATACTGTTAGAACTATGTTTTAAACAACAGTCCACTTACTACTGTTAGAACTATGTTTTAAACAACAGTCCACTTACTACTGTTAGAACTATGTTTTAAACAACAGTCCACTTACTACTGTTAGAACTATGTTTTAAACAACAGTCCACTTACTACTGTTAGAACTATGTTTTAAACAACAGTCCACTTACTACTGTTAGAACTATGTTTTAAACAACAGTCCACTTACTACTGTTAGAACTATGTTTTAAACAACAGTCCACTTAATACTGTTAGAACTGTTTTAAACAACAGTCCACTTACTACTGTTAGAACTATGTTTTAAACAACAGTCCACTTACAACTATTAGAACTATGCTTTGAACAGCAGTCCACTTACTACTGTTAGAACTATGTTTTAAACAACAGTCCACTTACTACTGTTAGAACTATGTTTTAAACAACAGTCCACTTACTACTGTTAGAACTATGTTTTAAACAACAGTCCACTTACTACTGTTAGAACTATGTTTTAAACAACAGTCCACTTACTACTGTTAGAACTATGTTTTAAACAACAGTCCACTTACTACTGTTAGAACTATGTTTTAAACAACAGTCCACTTACTACTGTTAGAACTATGTTTTAAACAACAGTCCACTTACTACTGTTAGAACTATGTTTTAAACAACAGTCCACTTACTACTGTTAGAACTATGTTTTAAACAACAGTCCACTTAATACTGTTAGAACTATGTTTTAAACAACAGTCCACTTACTACTGTTAGAACTATGTTTTAAACAACAGTCCACTTACTACTATAACTAACTTTTCTCAGATACTTAAACTTATTGAAAGTTTCATATTATTTTACATTTATTGTGAGATCAAATTGTATATTCAAACTGGATTAGAACGGCCTCCTCTATATATTTATTGTTTTACCGAGTGCATTGTGTCAAATCTATCACTCAGAGCAACACAAGGTCTATTTGCGCCTAGACATTTCTAATTTTTATCTGATAGACTAAACAAAAGACAGCTAGCCAAGAGCCCCGATCGCTCTGATCGAATAGTTGGATTTAGCTGTCATTTTCCAATTGCGCTTTATGCATCGATGAAGCGTGAACTAGAATCCACGAATTCATGGTTTGAACAAGCTAACCACTAGACCACACCAAGGCGGTTTTACGAAGGTTAAACATATGACGGTTATTGACTGTTTTAAAATTCCGCACTTTGCCTCTGTCTGCCAGTCTGAGCTTTAGAAGTCAAATCTCTAGGTATCGATTACAGAACTTTCGCACACGTATTCGAAAAATACTGTCCACATCGGTTACAGTACATAAACCGGCGTGTGATAAACGTAACTTACCCAATCATAAAAGACTCAGTTGTTATTTTTACTCTACTTATCAGAAAGGTAAGGAACAATGTCCATTACGCTTAGCATAGAACGTAACAATAAAATTTCGAAATCTTCATAATGAATTTCAGGAAGAATTTTTGTTGCGTTTTAGGTTAATCAAATATTATATTAGACAATGGCATTTATAAGGCTCAATAACGAAATGCATATTGATTAACATATTAATAATGGTTATATTAGACAATGGCATTTATAAGGCTTAATAACGAAATATATATTGGTTAACATATTAATGTTGGTTATGTTAGACAATAGCATTTATAAGGCTTAATAACGAAATGTATATTGATTAACACATTAATATTGGTTATATTAGACAATGGCATTTATAGGGCTTAATAACGAAATATATATTGGTTAATATATTAATATTGGTTATATTAGACAATGGCATATATAAGGCTTAATAACGAAATATATATTGGTTAATATATTAATATTAGTTATATTAAATAATGGCATTTATAAGGCTTAATAACGAAATATATATTGGTTAATATATTAATATTGATTATATTAGACAATGGCATTTATAAGGCTTAATAACGAAATATATATTGGTTAATATATTAACATTGGTTATACTAGAGAATGGCATTTATAAGGCTTAATAACGAAATATATATTGGTTAATATATTAATATTGGTTATATTAGACAATGGCATTTATAAGGCTTAATAACGAAATATTAATCAATATATATTTACATTACAACTTTATGACACTTTCTTTATTTAACCTAAACCATGATACATCTTTTAAGTAGTTCTTAGACTAATTTATATTCTCTGTTATTTTTATTACGTTTTAAGTAAAATTATTTATATTAAATAAAATATTATTTTTTTTAAATATTCAATAACAATTTATGTACATCGTAGTCGACATATCAGAACAAAATTAATAAGTCAGAACCATAAAAGAACCTCGCATCAATTTTTTATAAATACTAGCAACCTTATCCGGCTTCATAATGTTTTACATCGAAGTGTGTTTGTTTGTTTTCTTCCAGTAATTGAGTTTTTAAGAGGACTTAGATATATTCTCCCCGGAAAAAAAATCTTTCCATCTAAATTTATATGTAAAATAAATTTATGTATTCAATATCACTCCTTTATACGAACAGTAATGGAAAAATTATGCGAACACACATCAGTTACATATATAGAAGCCACGAAACACGAAGCAGCGTGTACTCGAACTGTGAGCTTCAGAATCCGTGAACACCGTCCTGGTGCTTCAAAATCACGCTCCGTACTTTTGGAGCATGTATATGTCATAAAAGTAACAGTCAAATTCTACTATTTAATGAGCGTAGTCCGTACTTGACGATTGATGTTGTTAATAAACTGCCTTACCAATAGTCTGCCGATTCAAAATTTGTGACAGTTACAGCTAAATGCACTTCTGTACTGCTTGCGAGTACCAGATTCGACACACAATTCTAAAAACAATAAACGTACGCAGCAACATGTATACCTCAAAAAGACACTAAAGTAAGATTTTTATCAAACTCATTTTGTTTTAGAATCTAAACTTCTCATATCGTAAGTTAGCTAAGAGAAGGTTATACAATGGATTTTCTTCTCTTATCAAGCAGCCGTTAAGGATGTATTGATACACATTTCAACTTTAACAAATAGATTAATCTACGTGTTACCTAGAATCGAGAAAAAATACTTTCCAAACACTTAATTATCGATCTATTCTGGTGTAAACTTAAACATATGTGATGTAAGATGGAGTAGAATTGAATGTCATGGCAACAGTAAATATATCATTACAAAACGAATGAAAACATAAACACGCACTATTTTTAGAACTCTAATATCTTTTATTGATATCTAACGTTAGTGGATTTTTACATTTTAATGGAATGATGTATTTAGTTTCTAATTTTTTATTCATTGTTACCAAGCTATTGAAAGTTCGTCTATTACACAGTGAGGGTACTTCAGTGAAGGTACTTGAAAAAGAAAGTAGATAAATAGAAAATAAAATAGACAAACTTCCGAGCAGAAAAACTACATTCATTTCCTTTGAATGGAATCTGGCTTATAGAACGTACATATTTTATACAACTCGCCTGTTCGAAATGATAGAAACGATACACAATTTCGAGAGCCTGGCATGATCAGGTGCTGAAGGCACTCTACTCGTAATCTGAGGGTCGCGGGTTCGAGTGCCGGTCACACGAAACATGCTCGCCCTTTCAGCCGTAGGGGCGTTATAATGCGACGGTCAATCCCACTATTCGTTGGTAAAAGAGTAGCCCAAGAGTTGGCGGTGGGTGGTGATGACAAGCTGCCTTCCCTCTAGTTTTATATTGCTAAATTAGGGACGACTAGCTCAGATATCCCTTGTGTAGCTTTGCGTGAAATTCAAACCGAACACATTTTCGAGGTTTCGTTCAACTCAGTTACAACTTAACTTTAACTTACTGGAACAAAATATTTCTTTAGTGATTTTACCATGCACACATCCTATAAATGTGTTATTTTTGTGTGAAATTGTGACCTGCATCAGTGAAAACGATATCTTCCTGTAGTTTTATGACGTATCCAACCAAATGTGACACGAAGCACCGTTTAGCTTTCTACACTTCTCCACAACTGAAGTACATCTTTCTAATTTTATGTAACTGCGCAGCTGTTGGAAAAGAACGAACAATAGAGGGCTCTTGTATCTACGCGTGTTTGTACCCATTTAGCTGCTAACACCCATAAACTTCGATAGGTTTACGATTTTCCTTGGTCGATTTCCTTTCTTTCTTTCTTTTTTCAAAATATCGTAAATACATAAAGGTTCCACATAAATTTGACAGCTGGCGATTAAAGCACAAAATATAAGTAATGTATGTTAGACATTATACTGATTAATTTCAGATTTACTTTGCTTGTGTAATTATTCCTAACTTCTATCAAGTCTTGGTCCTCACTGCATCAAAACGGTGTATTTGTAAATAATTTTCAGCATATACACTTATATTCCCTTGTTTTACGTTTGTCTTCGGAGGCGCAGTTCTCAGATTCATTCAGTTTTAGCTTATTTCTACATGCATTTAGTTTCTGATTTCTATGTGCTGTGAATCACGTAATTAATCATTGTAACTAAAGCCAGTTTTTGACAGTTTTGTTTAGTCTATTTGAGTATAAAGGTGACAAATGGGCTATCTTTGCTGAATTTGCTGGGGGGGGAATTGAATCCCAAATTTTAGCGTTGTGAGATCTGAACAAAAATAGTGAAAATTTAATTTTCAAACTTCCCCATATTTCTGTAAAAAACTAAAAGCTCTGATATTATAAACTACGTTCCACTAAATGTTTCAACTAACAATTCTGCGATTCTCTTGAAGACTCACTTTCCGGAAAAATATCCATTGTTATCAGAGAGCTGATTTCGATCGAAATATATTTCAAAATTTAGTTAAATGAAGTTTCAATAATTGCTTTAAAATTTGTTATGAGTTTTTTTAAAGAAACTTTTATAAGTTGACTTACCTTTCAAACACCACCATGAATAACAAAAACGATAACATTGAAGGGGAGTACCAGGATAGAAGAAAAGGTTTGTTTGTTTGTTTGTTTGAATTTCGCACAAAGCTACTCGAGGGCTATCTGCGCTAGCCGTCCCTAATTTAGCAGTGTAAGACTAAAGAAAGGCAGCTAGTCATCACCACCCACAGCCAACTCTTGGGCTACTCTTTCACCAACGAAAAGTAGGATTGATCGTCACATTATAACGCCCCCACGACTGGGAGGGCGAGCATGTTTGACGCGACAGGGACCCTCAGATTACGAGTTGCACGCCTGAACACGCTTGGCCATAGAAGAAAAGGAGTGTTAGATAAAAGGATAACTAAATGGGTCATACTTCCTCCAAATCAGCTGTCGTTCATGTAAAGTAACTAACGGACATGCTAGTTTCTAAACATTTTATAAAGTGTTGAGTTTTATTAGTTCACAGAAGTTTCTCTTATCGAGCGACTTTTTTTTTACCATTTTATTACTCGATACTTAGTAATGAAGCGGAAAAGAATAAGAGAGTATCGAATGTTAAATACTTATCTTTACGTACAATGTACTTATTTCATAGCTGTGTAATTTATCCGGAGTAATAAAGGATAATATTTTTAAAGTCAAAATTATAAAATCATAACCATGGCACCATATTTTGTCGATAGAATATAATTTTCTATTTCAAACATTTTTGTTGTTCGCTGTAAGGTATGTAAGAATTAATCGTATATTGTGCTATAACACAAAGATATCGGATAAAGTTTACTATTTTAAAAATTGTCGTGGTTAAGATATTTGAAGACGTATTGCCATACTCAACACGGTCGTCAGCTGCTGGTCACGTGACCTATTAGCTGAATGTCATTCGTCAAATCACTGAAGAACCTTTCGTCAGTTTTCTTTACGAGGTGTATTTCCTTTATATTCACCAGTAAATATGGTTTAAAAACTTTATTTTTTGTTATTTTTAATGTAAAATGTGAATACACTCAACGTCAAATAATAATAATCGTTATTTAGTGAAAGGCTGATTTATCCTTTAATAGCTTTAAAGTAAGTTATTAATAATTATTATAAAATCAAACTTATGACTAGCTCTTCACCTTTTGTTAATAGAATACAATTATATAAGTATCATTGTATAAATATATAGTAATAATCACAATCATAATTCAATAAAAAGTTCATTTATCCTGTAAAAACATTAAACTAACCCAGATTTCAGACACATATTATTGTTCTTTTGAGGGAAGTTGTTCGTTTTTATCCGAGTAAACATCTAGATGGCGCACTATTTTAAGAATAAAGACATAATTTGTGTTTGTTTGAAGCTAAGCACAAAGCTACACAATGAGCTATCCGTGCTATGCCCACCACTGGTATCGAAATCTGTTTCCTAGTGTTGTAAGTCCGCAGACATGCTGCTGTGCCACTAGGGGTTTATGCTTGTTGTGACATATCAGTAATACATGATTTTGTTTCAGTATTCTCTGAATTCTAATATCAGACAGTAATTTTCAAGAACTGAAACCATTCAGTGCTCTTTTATATCTGACGTATTTATTTTTAAAAATATAGAAAAACTGTAATCTCGTAGCAGGTCTAACAAATTAATTAACATATATCTATTGTAATATCATTGTTTAAGTTAAATTTATTTTTAGAAATGTACGTAACTCATTTTGTTAAGTCTGTACTGCGAAATTCCCGCCTATCCACTAAAATTGTACAAGGTTTTCAGTTTCAAGAATCAACAATATATTATGTGTGCATAAGAACTTGCTTTTCGCCTGTATTGTTGTGCTGGCTGAAATTTCTAGAAACTGTCCTCACGCTTACAAATATTTTCAACGTAATGCTCCAAAGGACAGAATATATTACTGGTTTGTTATTGTTGGTGTGCAATAAACCTCGAAAGCTGTAACTGTAATTTATATAACGCTTATTATTCGGGTTCGGGAACGTCAGATATTTGACCAAAACCTTTATAAATTTCGAACATTACAAACCATTTAACTTCAAAGGTTCACATCGGACAAAAGCATTTCTTTTACGAAACCATTATACAACTTCAGCAGAGAATAATTCGACGTGTGGCTACCAAAAAGCAAAGAATACAGAGCTAGCTAGCTCTCTATTAAGTGAATTGTATCAACATCAACTCAAGATGAATTCACTCGTTGTGAGCCTTCAAAAATATATCATGGAAGTTCCACACCAGATATAAGATTCAATATTGTTTATAAGCTTTATACGTTTATTGTATTAAAATATATTTGTACTAGTAAAGAAACCTGGGTGTATCAATCTTGTTGAAAGGTATCAGAAAGTTAATGCATATCTACATTTGTTTAACTTCTAAATCTAAATTATCATTTAACTTAGTTTCAGGCTATTTGAAATTCCATACGTCACATAATAAAATAGAGGCTCATCCAAGATAAAATGTAATACGTATCGTAGTACAGGTGGTGAGAAACTTTAAAATGTTTCACAGTAACTGTCAGTGATAAACAAATAGTAAAGAAACAACTATGTCTTTACTTTTACATAACGTGGCCCGGCATGGCCTAGCGCGTAAGGCGTGCGAGTCGTAATCCGAGGGTCGTGGGTTCGCGCCCCCGTCGTGCTAAACATGCTCGCCCTCCCAGCCGTGGGGGTGTATAATGTGACGGTCAATCCCATTATTCGTTGGTAAAAGAGTAGCCCAAGAGTTGGCGGTGGGTGGTGATGACTAGCTGCCTTCCCTCTAGTCTTACACTGCTAAATTAGGGACGGCTAGCACAGATAGCCCTCGAGTAGCTTTGTGCGAAATTCCAAAACAAACAAACTTTTACATAATGACGTGTTCAAAAAGTTTATTACTGTTTTTCCATCCCACAGTGGAAAAAAAACATTATGTTAACTTCAAAAGTAAATTAATTAATTTAATTACCTTTTCAATTCAGATACACTTTATAAACATTTAATAAAATTAGTTATTTGTTTAAATTCAACGACACAGTAACGAAATGTAAACGTTCATTAGCTATTTCTGGATTTACATATCCACACTGGTATTATAGAGTACGTGGTATCTATCGTCAGCTGTATCTCCCACGAATAACAGAACACATAATGTCTAAAATTGAAAACATTTCCAGTACAATAAGTCTCATACCAAGTAGATGAATTACTAATATTTACTTTGGTCACGATATCGTTGTACGTACAGCTTAAAATAACAACTCTGTTATATAAAAACATTCATACGTACACGAATAAACTTTTTATGTATTTAGAGGATGTGCCCTACACAGAGCTGCAAGTACAATGTGCAGACATGTCATATGTTGCCTACGTTCTTCAGATAGTTCTTCATTTTTAATGCAATTATTCAGTTTCCATGCTGCAGTGGCAACAACACATGATCCAAAAAATCCTTAAAATTATCTCGTTCTAGTAGCTTTATTTATTTATTCTCAACAATAAATAACGTCTACTCTAGGCTTAGCTCTTTAATATCCGTTGCTGGTTGGGTTGATGCTGATTAAATGTAACAGCCAACAGATGCTGTGAGAGAACAAATGTCACAAAGTGACGCTGTCGACTAAGGAAAGAAAGCGAGTGGACCTGCCAAATATAGACTCCCTTTCTTTAACCAATTCTACTAGTAAATTGTAGAGCAAAAACTTACTTAAAGAGATAGAGAAAGCTGTGGAGATAAACACAGTCTAGTAGAAATAACTATCATTCCATTTGTGCTTTCTCTTTATTTGTTATAATAAAAATTTTGCTCTTTCATTTACCATTTCTCCAGACTCGTTAATTTACGTTTAACAACATTAAAAGTCAGTCTTGTTTTAAATGTAGAGCATCGCCTTATATTCAGATTAAGTCTATTGTTATTTGTGGGTTTTCTTATCTATTAGCTGTAGGGAAAACGATTTTACCTGAATATACCAAAAGCATGCTATGAAATCTCCGTTTAGAAACTGTATTTGTAATTATGAATAGAAAATCACAATAATTTTCCCTCGCCTTTCGTTCCAAGTAACCTCCTTTACAGATTTTATTTTTCGCTGAATCAAAACGCTTTTGTCTATCGTATTTAGCAGTATCTTTGAAAAAATTGTTTTATACGTTCATGAGTTTTATAATTATTTTACTGAGCTTTGTGGTCCAGCATGGCCGAGCGTGTTAAGACGTTCGACTCGTAATCCGATGGTCGCGGGTTCGAATCCCGGTCGCACCAAACATGCTCGCCCTTTCAGCCGTGGGGGCGTTATCAGGTGACGGTCAATCTCACTATTCGTTGGTAAAAGAGTAGCCCAAGAGTTGGCGGTGGGTGGTGATAACTAGCTGCTTTCCCTCTAGTCTTACACTGCTAAATTAGGGACGGCTAATTTAGATAGATACTCGCAGATAGCCCTTGAGTAGCTTTGCGCGAAATTCAAAACAAACAAACAAACTGAGCTTTGTTGTCAGTTTATGAAATCATCTTAATTTATAGCTGTTATTTTGTCAGTCAAATAAAGCAGTGTGAGCCAAGGAATAAACAGTTAGTTGTCGTCTTTGGTCAATAACATTTTCATTATGGTGTGTTTGTTACGAGATTTTAATGATAGGAGAAATTGTAAAACGAAATATCCACGTTAAGAAATAACCGTTGAAACGTCGAAAGCTTTCCTCAGAGATTAAGTTTTATTACTTAAAGAAAGACCAAAGATTCTTCCATTCAGAAACGTGAATACATGATCATTTAAGAATCACTGCTTCAATAAGGTCAAATATTTTAAACTATAACTTTATGAGATGGAAGTTACAATGAACCAGTACGTACATACTAAAGAGGTTTATATCTAAGTGAGTAAAGAACAAAATATTAGAACGACTGGGAAGCAAACACGTCATGTGCTGTTTTGAAATTCACTTACAGTGCAGAGAATATAACTGAATGCAACTCAGGTTGGGCACTGAACGATGGAAATGACTAGTATTTTTACATGTATAACTGTAAAGTATATTTTTAGCATATCTATCTTTAGTCGTCGGTGACCAAGAGTTACTAATAGCTAGCGAAACTCATACTTTCGTATTCCCTGAGAGAAAAATGAAGCGTAAATCAAAGACAGCTAAAGTAACCCTCACAAAAATACATACAGAATTAAACAGTAACACCTCTTACACTCTCTGATATGGAGAAAATACGTAACTGTAGCATCAGATTCTTATTTTACCGGTGACAGCTGCCAATTTGTATTTTGTTTCTGTGAAACGTTCTATAATGTAAGATCAAAGACACCCTCTAGTATAAATAAGATTAGTTATAACAGAGTGAAGAAAGACTAGATAGCAAAGAAAAATTAGGTTAGTCTTTCTTACCTACGTCACGAGGAAATTTCTTTAAGCCTAACACAAAGAGAAATTTTTAATTTTCAAGGACCCAATCCGTCGTACTAAAAAACATAAGTAAGATTACTCGTCAAAATACAGACAAAAACTGAATGTTTGCCCGTGATGTATCCAGATCGTTTTTTTTATGTATAGCGAGAAGGAGATGATTTACTTCTGACAGTATGAGAATCATTTCAAACTGAAAAACTAGTTACCCTTTCTTATCCATAGGTGCGCCTTACAGTATTTTAAACAAAAAATGACTGAAATCACAAAAAAGTCAAGGATATTCTTGCTTCTAATTGCGATTCAAAAGCTTCACAGAATATCACAATCTTTTCAAAACTTCCACTTGCACACTTTAATCTCTTACACTTTCTGTGTGTTTCTTGATAAAGCAAAGCCTCATCGGGCTATCTGCTGTGTCCACAGAGGGGAATCGAATCCTTAATGTTAGCGTTGTAAATGCGAATACTTATCGCTGTCCAATCAGAGGACCTCTTAGATATTAAGGTAGTGTTGAACAGTTATAGTTTGTTGTTTACTATTTATACTAGTTTTGTTTTATAACAGTTCCATATAAGGTATAAAATTAAATCATTATTCAAGTTATGTCAGCTTTAACTAATTATTTTACTTGTCATATATTTATTATTGTTGCAACTTATTTTTCTAAGTAATATTATCTGTGTTAAGGTGTGAACACATTTTCTCAGCTAGCGAGGCAATATTATAATTTATTACGCTCTGTTAGCTTTAAAAAAGACATTCATGTTACATAAATTCTTGCTTATATTGTTTTGATCACTACTATGTCTTTTTATGTGCGCGTGCTTAAGGAGTTCTGAACTGCTCAAAACTCGTTGTCTGCAATAGATATGGCGTGTGGTTGGAAGACTGTTATACACTAGCTGCAGTAGACGAAAGTTATGTAAATTCTCTTATAGGTAATTGTAAAAAAAAATGCACAAACGTCCATAAAAACTTTAAAACACAAAATATTAAACCGCAAGCATGCATGTATCTTCCCACGACCCAATGAACCTCCATGTCAACTTTTGTGAGGATTCATCATCAGATACCATAATGTCTGCTATCTATTTAGGTGCAGATCCATGGACATACAACAGATAGTACTATTATACTTATATAGATTTTTTCTCCTTGAGAAAACCTTAAGACACCGAATAAAGAATGTAGTGTTAAAATATATATTAAGACCAATATTTATATCTTATGTCACAACGAAATCCATGTTGTATTTTTAAATTGTTTCTAATGAACGAAATTAATATTATATATTTTTGTGATATCTATGTTTGTTTCATTTTAATAGACATTTAGAAATGCACGTAAATGATATTGTAAAATCTGTATCGCAAAAATCTTGCCTGTTCTCCAAATTTGTAGAAGTTTCGGGAGTACAAGAACGAACATAATTTTTTTTTGCATTGCTGCCAAATGGACTTTCAAAAACCTCACCCGAAGTTTATAAATCGACGCGTCAAGATCTGTATTGGTGTACAGTTATACATATGTAATGTAAAATGGACTAGATTACAACGTCATAGCAACAATAAATAGATCAGTGTAAAACGAATGGAAGCATAAAAACGGCAATTCACTATTTTTAGAACCTTAACGTGTGTAACTATATTTTTTTAAACATCAAACAATAGCGGATTTTTGTATTTTAATGGAAAGATATATTTAGTTTTTAATCTTGTATCCATTGTTACTAAGAGACAGTTTTATAATATTGTTGGTGTGCTACAGTTAGTATATTATAAACCCTGAAAGCTATAACTGTGATAAACACTTATTAGTCGAAAACCTACAGATATTTGACCAGAAACTTCTATAGATTTAGAACCTTCCAAACCGTTTAGCTTCAGTGTATTAACTTTGGACATTAGTATTTCTACGAGAATATTATATATTTTCGTTAGGGAAAAACTCGCGGGTGAGAACGCCAACTAGCTTCACGTCAAGAGAAATATACCTGTGTATCAAACCTAAAATTAATTCGCTCATCGTGAACCGTCAATAAAAGATTCAGTTCCAAGTCAGGTAGAAGACTCAGTATTGTTTGTAAGTTTGTAAACCTTTTGTATATATATATTATTATTCGCAATAACTATTCGTAATATCGGTTATTACAATTTGTATTGTTTTTATATATTAAAACATATTTGTATTAATAAATAAGATTGTGTGTATCAGGTTTGTTGGAAAATAATATAGAATTAATTTCTAAATTTACATTCAAATTTCTGGCTATTTGAACGTACATAACATAATAAATAGGAGACTCATCCGAGATAGATTATAACACCTAACACTAACCTTTTTGGCTTTTTTTCGAGAGCATGTGAGGGTCTAGGTATATATGTAAATACACAATTAAAAGATTTTGATTTTATCTTCAAGCCATGATTCGTTTTTAGAAACTACAAAGTTTTATTCGTTACTGAGAGAAAACACTCGTTTTGAAAGTATGCTATAGTTTTAAAGCAGTTACCTCTGTTGAAAAAGCCTAACGAAAAAAGCAAATATTTTAGCTGTTCAAAAGAAGTTCTCGGTTATTCCTATTTCTTGTATTGAATCATGGACAGAAATTCAGTGAATACAAATTCCAGAATGTGCATCTTTACGAAAAACGATCATATTAAACATTTCTATCATAAACTTTAAAAAAGAAATTTATCAACTTGGATTTCAACTGTAACAATAACATTAGGATGCAGTGGATCCAAGTGTGAAATTAAACTATCAAAGTAATCATTCAAAGAGAATGTTTTTAAGGCCTCAAAAATATCATATATATAACAGATCCAGAACCCAAGACACGTGAGTTTCGATCAGCAATTTTCTTTCACACCAGTAAGAAAACTGGGTCAAATTGTATCCTACAAATTTATTGACAAGGGCATTTCAGGAGATTTGTATCAAATTACTTGTAAAGTCTGTGATAATACTTACACTGGAGAAACCGGCTGAAAATTATGTATAAGATTAATAGAGATTTAAAAGCCCTTTCCCTCGTGTTTAAGCACGTGGCTCAAAATAAACATTTTTGTGTTTTCGGATGTTAAAATTATACGCAAATAAAATAATATAAACAACAGAATATCTCTTTATTAAAAATAAAAACTTGGTAATAGACGATATTCAGGTGTAAAATTATACACTTATTTTAATTTCATGTAAGTAACAATTCTGATTGTTTTGTTTTTATTTGTTGACCAGTAATGTAATATCGCTCGTGACACAAAAAGGCGCAATGGTTTTGTTCAGGAATTCAATTTTATCCACCTGACGGTAGTAAGTAAACCTAACGAAATGCAGTTTTTTTTGTTCTAACCAGCACAAAATTTTAAAAAATATTAATTATTTTATCCGTAAATAAAGCTTTAATACTTGTTAGGATATTTGATACATTTAGTTTTATTATTTTTATTATTATGAAGATTATATTTGCGTTCTTATTTCAGTTTATAAACTATAGATTACTAGCCTAGATCTCCATAGGTAGCCGAGCCACGAAAAATATTATTAGACGAACGGCCGAAATTATCGTTAAAGTAGAAGGTACCTGGATGATGAGGTTTTGGTTTTTGAATTTCTCGCAAAGATACTCGAAAACTATCTGCGCTAGCGGTTCCTAATTTAGTAGTGTAAGTAGTGGCAACTAGTCACCACAACCCACCGCCAACTCTTGGGCTACTCTTTTACTAACGAATAGTGAGATTGACCACCACATTATAACACTTCCATGGTTGAAAGAGCGAGCATGTATGATACAACGAGGATTCGAACCCGCGACCCTCAGACTACGAGTCGAGTGCCTTAACCACTAGGCCATACCGGATCCCATATTGTCTGTTTTGATGTTAGTGAAAGAGTTCTTTTCCAAATAAGCACTGGTATATAAACTGTATCAAGATAATATGGTATAGGAATATCATCAGTATATCTTTAAGCACAATTAACGTCCAAATCTTTACTGGAAGATATCTTACTAAATTAAAATTGTCCCGGCATGGACAGGTAGTTAAGGTACTTAACTCGTAATCTGAGGGTCACGGGTTCGAATCCCCGTCACACTAAACATGCTCGCCCTTTCACCCGTGGGGACGTTATAATGTGACGGTCAATCCCACTATTTGTTGGTAAAAGAGTTGTCCAAGAGTCGGCGGTGAATGGTGATTACTAGCTCCTTTCCCTCTAGTCTCACACTACAAAATTAGGAATAACTATTGCAGATAGCCCTCGTGTAGCCTTGCACGAAATTCAAAACAAACCAAATCCATAAAGTAAGTAAACAGACAGCGCATTGTGTAGCTTTGTGCTTAATTGTAAAATTCAAAGTTTTCTATTTCCGATGCAGTTGCTTCTAAGCTTTTCATTTCTGACGATCTTACCTTGGAATTTTAAATTTCTTATGTTAACTTACAGATTTTTATATTTATAATTATAATTTTGGAATTTTTCATTCCTAGTTTTAAAATTTACATTGTTTTCGTTTTCGGTGTTGTATCTTCAAGGTTTCTCACTTCTAGTATAGCAACTTTCAAAGCGTTAATTGATTTGTAAGTTAAGAAAAGTTCTGCTAAGTTGTAGATATATCGTATATTTTCCCTCCAATTATTCTATCAGTTCCCAAACTCTGCCATGATATTCTGACAAATTTTACTCAGTTTGTAAGGGCACTACGCTCGTTCCACATCGTTACGTATTTATTCAACCTCAGAAGAGCTTCTAATTGCTTGTGTTTCTTAAGATCTGTTTCAAACCTGTCTCTAGTCGGTACCGTTTCATGAGTTGGGCTGTCATCCGAGAGCTTTGCTTTAGCAAATATTTATATCTAGTCGTGTAAATGAATAAATAAACATGGCGTTGAGTAAATACAAGCTCTTTGTACCACCTAGCACTTCCTGTTCGTCCTATTTACCTTCTACGAGCTTCTTTGCTTTTTTAAACTTCAACTCAATTTCAATCTTTTGTGTTTGTTTTGTTTGTTTGTTTGTGAATTTCGCACAAAGCTACTCAAGGGCAATCTTTGCTAGCCGTCCCTAATTTAGCAGTGTAAGACTAGAGGGAAGGCAGCTAGTCATCACCACCCACCGCCAACTCTTCGGCTACTCTTGTACCAACGAATAGTGGGATTCCCCGTAACATTATAACGCCCCCAAGGCTGGGAGGGCGAGCATGTTTGGCGCGACTCGGGCGCGAACCCGCGACCCTCAGATTACGAAGCGCACGCCTTAACGCGTTAGGCCATGCCAGGCCCTCAATCTTTTGTGTAACACGTTTCTGGTTCCTGATCACAATTATGTCTTTCTAAATTAAACCCAATAGTCATAAGCTGTGTTAATAGTCTTTAGAAATAAATCAATCCAAAGTGTGTCAGGTTCAGAGTTGATGACATGTTCTTTTCTTTTCTGTCAAAAATAAAGACAGTTATATCCATTACGTGTTTAGTATTGTTCTTATTTTAAAAACGAGATTCCAACCTCATTTTACTACGTTTAAAATGTCACTTATGAAATTACACAATATCATTGATAGTATAATTCAAAGTAAAAATGTTACAGAAATAAACATGTGAGATTCCTATTTGTAAATTTTGAATAGTGGTCTGGATATAGAAGTGGGTTATTCACGTATGGACTTTCAGACACACTACTACCATTTCAATAGCATTGATATATTGACGCTTTGTTCATATAATCAAACCTAGTAAAAGAAGTTTCACAATTGGCGCAATGGTTGCTGGAGCTCAGTTATATTCTGTGAAAGAAGTAGGACAATTAAACAAACGGTCACTGGAACCCACTGATATGACCAGTAACAAGAGTGAGTTTAACAATTGACACGACGGTCACCGGAGCTTACAATCTTTGACGCGAGCAAGAGTAGGAGCCCACCAGTTATGTTTTTTTCACGTGCGAATTCATTTCAGCTTCGCTTTTTTCTTTTATACCTATGCGTGCGACTGATTTCCGACTGTATTCTTGTATTGCTTGCTGTTAAATAAATCACGATATTAGTTTTCATCATTTTTCGCCATAGTATCAGATGGAATGAGTTATCTTTGCTCTAGTTGTTGGCCTTCCTTCATTTTGAGTCATTTGGTTCCAGTATCGTTGCATAAACCAAAAGGTTTCGTAACAAAGTACCTGATGATATAAGCGAACACTTTGTATAATACTTGAATCGACAATGAAATTACACACAAATCGATTAATGTATTTCAGTTTTGTAATATTTGTACTATACCAGTGTCAATGAAAATAGCTTGAAATGATTAACGGCGAGAGTTCTCGTCTTCAACCTTTATCCACAAACAATAATATCTTTATGATATATGGCTTCTCCTAACAATTTTTGAAAGGTTCTATAATTTACACTAATTTCTGTGCCACATAGTATGTCCTGAAAAACATTGGAAGTTTTCATTCCCTCTTTCAGCTCGATTGAAGCTGTGAAGTGCAAACACTGCAATTTTTTAAAAAACGGCTTAAATAGCAGAGTTGATCAGCGTTAATGCTACTGAAAGTCAAGATTTAGTACATCTGAAAATATTTCTGATAAGATCAGAATATAGGGCGTCAGTAAAATAAAAGAAATTATATTCAATTAATTATTTTATCTTATATTTAAATTACGTTGCAGTACATAAACATAGATTGTATCCTGGCAACTAAAATTATCTTTGCATTTGTCATATTTGATTGTGGGGGAAGCTTTGTGAAACTTCTTATTTCGACCCACCCGGCATGGCCAGGTAGTTAAGGCACTCGACTCGTAATACAAGGGTCGCAGGTTCGAATCCCCATCACACCAAACATGCTCGCCCTTTCAGCCGTGGGGGCGCTATAATGTGACGGTCAATCCCACTATTCGTTGGTAAAAGAGTAGCCCAAGAGTTGGCGGTGGGTGGTGATGACTACCTGTCTTCCCTCTAGTCTTACACTGCTAAATTAGGGACGGCTAGCACAGATAGCCCTCGAGTAGCTTTGTGCGAAATTCCAAAACAAACAAAATTTCTCTGAAAAATATACGAAGGTTGCAGTGTCATGGAAAGGAAGGTCAAACAATATCATCTGTAAATTATATTTCACAACGTTGGGAATCAGAACACTAACACGACAAATTGGCTGACCCATGGAATGGAAGCAAGATCCAAACTCTGGATGAATTATAAACGTTTTAAGCAGCAGGATGTCAGTAAATAACAGTGTGGACGTGATGCTCTGTAAAAAACAACAACTAAATAATAGTACTCTATACAAAATGACATTTAGAAGAAAATGTAAGTCGATAGAAGGAACAGCTAGAGAAAAGTTTGAAGTTAAGTATGGTAGTTACCGAATATATGGAATCTAATTTTATTATGACGCAAAGAACGGCAAAACCATTAACATTCTTGGAGAATGTATAGTGTGTCCAAAACAAAGTAGCTTCTTAGGATGGATAATTGAGATCAATGAAAACATTTCGGAAGTCACGAAAGACAGGAGAGCAATAGAGTGAATGAAGTGAGGTGAAACAGCCATCTGCTAGCTAACGATGTCTCTAAAATTGAAGGAATGATGTACAGAACAGTGGTCTAAACAGTCATAATTATGAGAGTGAATACTAATCAATGGGGGAAAAAAAATTTCCGAATGTTACCAGATGTGGGGGACGCATGGAGTTACCAGGGAAGACCGAATCTTCAAAACATGTATTCGATAAAGTGTAGATAGAACATCCATGACCGAAAACAAAACTTACGAGGAAGCCACCTCAGATACTATGGAAACATTATGAGAAAACCATAGAAATACAGCAGGGCAGTCGATGAATAATTAATTGAACCAGAGAAATACGTTGGTAACGAATTCAGATCGATGGAAACCGAGAGAAAACTACCGAGAAAAAGAGAAAGATGGTTTGGCATGGAAACGTGCAATGTTGAAAAGGTCAAAATGAGTTCGTTTGTTTTGAATTTCGCACAAAGCTACTCGAGGGCTATCTGTGCTAGCCGTCCCTAATTTAGCAGTGTAAGACTAGAGGGAAGGCAGCTAGTCATCACCACCCACCGCCAACTCTTGGGCTACTCTTTTACCAACGAATAATGGGATTGACCGTCACATTATAACGCCCCCACGGCTGGGAGGGCGAGCATGTTTGACGCGACGCGGGCGCGAACCCGCGACCCTCGGATTACGAGTCGCACGCCTTACGCGCTTGGCCATGCTAGGCCCTTTTCAGAGAAATCAGCTATATTACCTGTGTGTGCTTCTGAGGAGAACCCTACCCATTATTCAATTTTTTTTTTTAAATAAGGACTCATTCATAGATTTTAAAGTGTCTTTCTTTCCATTCCCAAATGTCATTTGACGCATAACCCCCATGACTTGGAGAGCCAATGAATTAGTTGTTGGGCCAGGAAGACCTTACATTACAGCCTGCATAGCTCCCAGAGTCGTGGAAGCACGCAGGCTCCATTACAACACAAATAGCATACATTCCCGAAGTTATTTAGATAGTTGATTAATGTTAATGCTACTGATAATCAAGATTTAGTATAGCTGAAAATACTTCTGATAATACGTTATAGTACAGTACCATTACAGCTTAAAGTACCAGTAAAATACACACTGCTGCCAAATAATGCTTTGATTTTGTTCTCAAAGCACGTTGCACACAGATTATGTCCTGAAAACCCTAAATCACAGGATATATTAAAGCTCATTCTTACTAAGTTACATCAGTTATTCATGTTTACCCTAATACCAGGGTTATAGCTTAACAAAAATGTGCTTGGGTTCGAACATAATAAACACTCATAGAGAGTTCGATAAATATTCTGAAAAATAAAAAAAAACACTACAGAAGAAAGCATGTCTAGCAAATAATCGTTTTGGTTTTGATGTTTTTTTCTACTACTGGTAATCGAAGTAAGAAGTAAACACAACGTACTGAACTTCTTATAAAACATTAAGGAGTTCCATGTTTTACAAATAATTTCCTACTATATTTAATCGCTATTTTTATTTGCTAAGCAAAGAAAGTTGGCTCTATAATAGTGCCCTCCATTCTGGATTCGATTTGATACTAAAAATCATTCCCACACATTAAACTGTGGGTGCGTTAAAAGTGTGGTAATTAATTCCTTAGCGTAGATGATGGGTAGTATGGAGCCATTGATTGGCTGCCATCCCTTTGGTTGGTAAATCGAATTTAGGGACTTTGTGGCTCTGACCAGAGGCATTGCTAGATACTTAAATGATTCGGGAACTTTCAGACACATGAATTTTTGGTGTTTCAGTTCGATATTGGCCATGGCTTCTATTCTGATTTTCAAGATACTAACTGGGAATTTGGGGAGCTGTCAAATGAAATGAGGGCGTAAGCTTCGTGTGCCAGTGCCTTGTGACCGCCTATGACTGACATAAATACAAAACTTCTGAATACGCAGTCAAGATCTAGGCCAGTCAGGTGTTGTGGATTTATATTCGTGAAATGTTACCTGCTGATTGACCATTCTATTTTGTCAGAATAAAATATACCTGCGGCGCTTTCATTTTCGCTTTTCAAAATAAACATTTTTAAAGTTAGAATGTATGTTTTCGTATACTTATGGTTTCATCAAACAACATGTAACAGCTTGTTAAGTGACAAGAAATTCTTAGTATTATAGAAGAGTCTCGCGATTTTGAATTTTTTTCGTGAAAAAATATCTAAAACTTGTACAAGATTGATACAAACAACTAAAAACCTGTTGGCGCTGAATTAAGGTTTACGTTGCTGTATTTACAAAAAGGAAAAATGATTTTATTCCAGCCCGACGTTTCGGCTCACGTTTCTCTCAAGGACAGTAGTGTCACACACAAATACAAACTTATAACGGAAATAGACATGCACAACAATCCAAAATTGACGTAATATTAGCAATGTCACGTGCTAGTCGTTTTATGTAAATAAAATTTCAACCTCTATTCTGCTCTACAAAGTTTAAAAACTGGTACGTATTTCCAATAATACTCCTATTGTGTTCTTTATGTTAAAAGTTTAGGTATTATGGAGAAAACGAATAACCATCTTACATTTCTTCGATTTAAACACAAGTAAAATTTCACAAAAGTAATGATCGTTTTATGACATATATATATATATATCATATACTATTATTTGCTCACGTCTGTCTTCTTGCGCTGACACACAGTGGTGACTGCGGCTAGAACCTAAATATACAAGTGGTACTACCATCCACATCAAAATAATCTTGTATAGAAAACATATAATACTACTAGACTTTATACGTCACTCATGTTCCACAGTTGTTTTAAAATTTCAGATTGGCCAACATTTATTCACATAATATTTTTTTAATATTTAAGTTTCTACAAGTCCATTTCAACATAAAAAAGAATGTTACTGACATGCGCCAATTGTGTTTCGATTCTAGTTTTCCAATAAAATTAAAGCCAGAGTACATAAAACTAACCAAGCCAATTTTGTTGTAACGTTTCCGTGTTACTGAAAATATCAGTGTCGATTCAATATATTTGTAGAGATAGCGTTTCGTGTACTAAGTTCTTTTATGAAAAATTTTGCAGTATGAGTGTAGATTGAATTTAAAAAGCAACGTTATAAGTTTTTATTTTCCTGAATTTGTTTATGGTCAGATGAGATACGGTTAATACGTTTAATAAATATTTATATACTGCAGTTAGTTTTGTTTTTTTTTAATTTCGTGTAAAGCTACACGAGGGCTATTTGCACTAGCCGTCCCTAATTTAGCAGTGTGAGGCACTCGACTCGTAATCTGAGGGTCGCGGGTTCGAATCCCCGTCACACCAAACATGTTCGCCCTTTTAGCCGTGGGGACGTTATAAGGTGACGGTCAATCCCACTATTCGTTGGTAAAAGAATAGCCCAAGAGTTGGCGGTGGGTGGTGATGACTAGCTGTCTTCCCTCTAGCCTTACAGCTAGCGCAGATAGCCATCGTTTAGCTTTGCGCAAATTTCGGAAAACAAACACGTTCAAGTATAGTCAAAGCCTAGGATTTGAAAATTAAATGAGATAATTGCGATTTAATATTTAAATATATTTTCTGACACATTCAAGAAAACAAATAGACTCATCGATCTATTTTATATTGCTTAGTGGCGTTCTATTTAACTTTTACACTCGTATTCATGTAATGTACACGTCTAGTTAAATTTAACGGAGTTGTTAAGAGGCTTATCTCTTCCTGTTTTATTCACGAATTGTCAATCACCAAAGTCACGCATCTTGTAGTAAAGGTGCTTAAGGTACATACAGTTCTACTCAAACTGACCCCAAAGAAGGATCTACCAGAAAGGAACAGAATGGAAACATCGGGTTTCGAAATCAACCACGATTGCTTCAGAATACGAAGGTACAGAATTACTTCCTAAAGGACGTGGCTGAGGTTGAATCATCTTCGACAAGTAATTGTAGAAGAGAAATCTAGAATTCCCAAACTTTTCAAATTATTTTTGCCATTTTCTATACTTGTAATTAATATATAAAGTCATTATTGTGATACTTTTGAAACTTTCCTAATATAAACAAATGTTATAAAGGTTCTCCCTATTGTAATAGTTTCCCATATTGTACTGATTCTCCGTATTTTAATGGTTTTCGGTATTGTACTGGTTTCCAGTTTTCTACTAGTTCTACTTATCGAAGTTGATATTGTAGTCAACAATCAGTGATGTCATGTTGACTATACAAGCTATACAAGAGCTAAATACGAACATGACAACAGAAGTCTAATAGCATTAACCTTTAGGGCGTGAATCAGTGCATACATAAAGCCCCGCGCTAGTACAGCGGTATGTCTACGGATTTACAACGCTAAACTGAGGGTTTCGATTCCCCTCGGTGGGCTCAGCAGATAGCCCGATGTGGCTTTGCTATAAGAAAACACACACGTGCATGAAACTGACATTCATTAACAACCTTGTATCCGTACATAAGTTAAACTTATGTTGTGTTTATTGATATATTATCAAAGTAGCACTGGGTAGCAGTAAAGTTTCGTTGTCCTCATTGTGTGATTCACAAAATACATTCAGTTGTCAGGAATGCACAATCAGTACTCAAGCAGATAAATTGGTAAAAGGTTATTGTACAGAAATGCTTTAATTCTATGCCTTCGGTGTGAAATGTCTAATTAGTTATCTTTTTCTCAGTTGACATCACAGTATTAACACATAAAGTACGAGAAAGGACTGACCTGCCAAGCACTACATAGCAAATTGTATCAAATACACACCTTAAAAGGTCGTTGTGCTACTGAAAAGTTCACTTAAGTTGTTTTTTTTTATAAAATGAAAACAGTGACTAGAATGGAATGTGTATAACGTGATGTGATTGACTCGAAAACATTTTTATATACGCGGTAATTCCGTGTACCGTGTAACAATATGTGACACTTAAGATTTGACCTTTCGTGACCCTTTGTACTCTCGTGTTTTCCTAAGGTTTAGAGGTTAAAACATAGTATAGCCTCGGATAAAGTGGTTTTGCTTTAAACATAACTTATTGTCAAGTTGAATTAGTGTAATAAAAGGTTGAAGTGTTTAATGTTTCATTTTACTCACTGTGGTCTGACTCTGTAAACACATTCGAGCACATATTTCGTTTGATCTAACACAACAGGTTCAACCAATTTAGCGTATAACTGGTAAGTTAAAATGTTTA
This sequence comes from Tachypleus tridentatus, assembly GCF_004210375.1. NCBI lineage: Eukaryota > Metazoa > Arthropoda > Merostomata > Xiphosura > Limulidae > Tachypleus > Tachypleus tridentatus. The sequence continues at coordinate 21,126,546 of NC_134830.1, forward strand.
TATTGTTTAATTCTGTGTAAAAACGCCTGTAAATGTGATTATTTTACTTCAAAATGCTTAAAAACAATTCATTGTTTCAATGTCACATACTCAAGTCTCAGAACAAACCTGTACTCGAGTCTGATAAAATAATATATATAAATGCAGAAAGAAAGGTCTTAAGCATTTATAATAGAGTACAGATTATTCTCAGTAAATAAATCAGTATATTGTGTTTTTTTTAATTTCTCGCCAAGCTACACGACGGATAACTGCGCTATTCATCCCTAATTTAGCAGTGTAGGGCAAGAGGGAAGGCAGCTAGTCATCACCACCCACCGCCACCTCTTGGGCTATTTCTTTTACCAACGAATAGTGGGATTGAACATCATATTATAATGCCCCTACGGCTGAAAGGGCGAGCATTTATGGTGCGACGGGGATTCGAACCCGCGACCCTCGGATTACGAATCGAGTGCCTTAACCACCAAGCCATGCTGGGCCCTGACTTCAGTGAACACTTACACTGTAAAATTACGTGTCGAGTGCTCATTCACCTTGTCGTGCCGAGCTTAGCTCAGTATATACATATCATCATTCATTCATCACTCGATTCCATCAAGGAACATAGGGCCGCAATCACTTGCGGATTCTTCAACAGGTTTTTAAGTGAGTAGGTTGTTAGCCCACTGCACCGAGCCGTCCCTAATTTAGTAGTGTAAGACTAGAGGGAAGGCAGCTAGTCATCACCACCCACCGCCAACTCTTGGGCTACTCTTTTATCAACGAATAGTGGGATTGACCGTCACGTTATAACGCCCCCACGTATTTTAAAATAAACTTATTATCCATACACAAAACTATGCAAAAAGTATTACGTATTCATACATTTTCAGCGCGAATCTCCACAAATTGCGTATTAAAATGATAACAACTCTATGTCACTTAAATCAGTTACAGCTAGAAATTATGATTTTCAGGAACTTAAGAAGACTCGCTCTTTTTAAACTATCATCAGTACGCTAAAACGTATTAGTCTATACATGTACAAATATTTGCGTCTAGTGAAAATACGTCTATTTATAACCACGTTGATTATAGTATTATTAGAAACATCTTGCCTGTAAAGTTAATACCTTTACAAACACGATGAATATGCTAATATTAGAAATATCTCGCTTTTAAGGCTATGCGCTTACAATCGCAATGATTACGTAACTAAAAATAAGTCATTTGGTGAATTAGGTCTGTTTAGTTCAAGCCTTAACTTACGAACTAGCAATATTATTTTTTGTGATACGCAAATTTCTCTCATCAATGCATTTGGACACGATCTTCAACGCACATGAATGTATTATTAACTCAAGATATCCAAAAGCGAACTCTGACGTGGTAGATTTGTTATCACTCAGGAAATTTGCATGTTCTTGCATTCGTATGCTTTAGCCACCTGGTGGTAAACTTAATATATCTAAGGCTGCATCTAGTGTACTTAAATCCATAAACAGTATCTGATGTTATTAACAACGATGTTATGTCTTTCAATCTGAACATGTTTTGTAGTCTGCATCGTAGTCTAATAAAACGTGTGTAAATCTATTTGTGAAACAAAGCTTGCATAGTTGTTCATTTACTGATATCACACCAGAGTAGTATCACCAATAAAGTTTTTATAGGCACGTTACTGATCAGTTGATTGATACTTCCAACTACATCTAAATGTTTTTTAGGTAGTTATTCACAGAGCTCACTGGAAAACTATGTTTTTTTAGAACGTTAGAGTGTTGTTTTTTTTTCTATAGTAGGCCCGAGATGGCCAGGTGGGTTAATGCACTCGACTTGTAATTCGAGGATAGCGGGTTCTAATCCTCGTCGCGCCAAACATGCTCGCCATTTCAGCCGTGGGGGCGTTATAATGTTACGGTCAATCCCACTATTCGTTGGGTAGACCAAGAGTTGGCGGCAGGTGGTGGTGACTAGCTGTCTTCCCTCTGGTCTTACACTGCTAAATTAGGGACGGCTAGCGCAGATAGCTCTCGTGTAGCTTTGCGCGAAATTAAAAACAAACAGAATTTTTCTATATAATTTAGATCTTTATACAGATATTCTGAGTTGTTGGTGACTGCGTAAGCACAATAAACTAGGACCTTGACAAACTGTTTTTTGAGTAGACGTAGAATAAAACTAGAAAAAAGGAAATATAAATATATAATTATCTTTTTTTTTTTTTACTGAAGTATTTCTATTAAAATGTCCAGAGTAGCAAGTTGGTGATATTATCGATGTCCAGCAGTATATTTCATGCTGTTATGATAAGTACTGAAACATTTCATAAGGTATTTACGTGCTCAGAGTTCTCGAAGATAACACAAGTACCTTCGTTACATCTACGATACCGGTTTTAAAGTTATCAGTGTGGTTTTAGCCACTGTTATTTTATTAAACACATACACAAAAGAGACAGCGATAGTTTCGAGTGTATTGCAACATCTTCAGTTTGATCGTAAATTATCTCAATAAAGGAGAAATGCGAGACCTTTGTAGCAAAATTTAACAGTTACTAAACAAACTTTAGAGCTCTATTTCATTGAGGTCGTTAATTCAGTTACTTGTTGCAAAGTTTCTTCTAAAGACATGTTCATATCCAGTAGCTCTATATGAAAACTGATACAATCCATATTTTTAATAAATATTAAATTTTTCGTTTCACTAGAAAATGGCCCGGCATGGCCAGGTGGGTTAAGGCGTGCGTCTCGTAATCCGAGAGACGCGGGTTCGCATCCCCGTCGCGCCAAACATGCTCGCCCTTTCAGCCGTGGGGCGCTATAAAGTGACGGTCAATCCCACTATTCGTTGGTAAAAGAGTAGCCCAAGAGTTGGCGGCAGGTGGTGATGACTAGCCGCCTTCCTTCTAGTCTTACACTGCTAAATTAGGGACGGCTAACGCAGATAGCTTTCGTATAGCTGTACGCGAAATTCAAAACAAACATCAATAGAAAAGACAAAATTCTTTTTCACCTTACGCTTGTTACGTTAGCATAAATATTCAAGCGTTTCACTAAGAAAATGACATGACGTGAAAACTGATCATATAAATGTCATGGGAGTAAATAATATGTTATAGAAAACAAAGAAATCTCAGAAGAATAGAGTTTACAAAACCATCTAGTAGCAGCGATAAGTGCTTAATAAGTCAAGGAAGAAAATTGTGTCAGAAACACAAATACGATTGTTTTGAAAACAACTCATTACTTTGTTAGTTTATTATTTTTCTGTTTTGAGAGTTAATTTAACTTAAAATTTATGTTAAAACGAATCACTTCTCAATATTTTACATATCAATGCGTATCACAAGGTTTCAATACCCCAAATAACTATATATATATATATATATGTGTATACAGACCACAGAAGTGAAGATTGTTACCTTAAATATAGTGTGTATAGAGATAACCAATATTCTAGTTCATTATGTCAGTTTTTTCCATCAATTTTCAATTAAATTCTGTCAGTCGGCTTAAATGTCAAGAATAACTTAATAAAATATAGAACATAAAAGTGTCAACGCTGAAACTAATAGATATCCCTAAGCTTATATTTTACTACATCCAACTGTGTAGATGTCTTACGCTTGTCCTTAGCAAAGCGAATGTTGAAAAACAAACTAAAAATGTTCTTATTTGTTCGACTGCACGTGCGTATTAGCTCTGAGTAGCAATTACGCCAAGTAAATAACAAAATATTGGTTTCAGGAAAAGTAAAAGTCCACATGAACTTTTCTTGTGTTGTTACAGATCTTTTAGTAGTATCACAAATTTTGTTAATGGATGAGAGCATATTATGTTAATAATTTAAAATTATTTTCTTTAAACAGTTGTTTAAAGTTGTTACATTTCCATTATTATAGTTGTTGTTAGTTGTCCTCTAGAGTTGTTGTTAGTTATATAGACGTATCTATTTTTCATTAATAAAATCATTTAAAGTTTTCTTATTAAAAAAACATTTCTTTGTTTGGTTTTTATTTATCTTATATTTGTTAACGTATTTATTTTTTAATCTTGATGCTTAGTTCGTTTTGTTTCTTGTAAATATCATTTTCTTTTATGAATTACTTCGAAGTAAATTATTTATTACTTCACCAACATTAACAAGACTGACTGATATCGTTAACTTTAGTTAGACATTTTCTGTGTAATCCTGTAAAATCGTCACAAAATCTTTCTTAATGACGAGAAATAAAAACGTATCTCAGAACGTCTGGTTAACTTGAAGATGACCTTGGAAGGTCGAAAGTTGTTCTCTGCTTTTATCAGTAAAAGTGTTAATACCTATACCAGCCGTCAAAAAATCTACGTTCTCTTAATCCAAATTTACAATTGAGATATAAGTCAGATGTTTACAACAATAACATAATTGTCATGTTCGTAAACGTCGTGTCCTATACGAAGAGTCCCTCTCTGGTACAGAGTTAAGTCTACGGATTTACAACGCTAAAATAATGGGTTAGATTGTCTCGGTGGACTCAGCAGATAGCCCGATGTGGACTTTGCTATAATTAAGGACATCCTATACGGGGATATTTATAACAATGTCGTAATTTAACATAATATCATAACTCATAATAAAGGAAGAGTCATTTATGTTCCAATAATCGATGTACTAATTCCGTTTAATTAAAACCTTAATTTACGGATTAGTAATTTATCTTTATTATGTAGACTTCTCTTGTTATTGCATTTGAATAGAAAGAAGCATACTCAGTAACTGGGGTGTGTATAAATAATTGTCTGTTTGTTTTAGATTTCGCGCAAAGCTGCACAAGGGCTGTCTGTGTTAGTCATACTTAATTCAGCAATGTAAAACTAGAGGGAAGACAGCTAGTCATCTCCATCCACAGACAACTTTTGGGCTAGTCTTTTACCAACGAATAGTGGATTGATCGTTACATTATAACGCCTCCACGGTTGAAAGGACGGGCATGCGTAAAGCTTTTATCATGTTTTGTTTTTAGTTAAACTTGTCTATATATTTACAGATATTCAAGGATAAAACAATATTGTTTTTAATCCTGAAGAAGAAACTGTATGAGATTCTTCCAACTACATTAATAATGGAGATGTAAACTAGATGAATAATACGCAACATGGGAACATGTTGATTGTTTGTTTGTTTTGAATTTCGCGCAAAGCTACTCGAGGGATATCTGCGCTAGTCGTCCCTAATTTAGCAGTGTAAGACAAGAGGGAAGGCAGCTAGTCATCACCACCCACCGTCAACTCTTGGGCTACTCTTTTACCAAAGAGTGGTTTTATGCATTTAAGTGATAATGTATCTCAGGGCACTAGGACCTAAGAAGATCGAAACGTTGTTCTCTGCTTTATTTTGGTAAAAGTGTTAGTATCTACACCAGTAATCAGAGTTGTTGTTTTTATTGTTCTGTGTCTAAACAATCAATTTAACTGTCACATAGAACGCTTGATTTTTAATATACCGTCCTGACTGACGTTTAAATAAAACTTATTAGTCTGTCTTTGTACTACTTGACCAAAATAATCAAGCAGTTTACGGTTATAACCTTACATTAGATTAACTTTCTACTTTATGATGAGGTAAACGAAACGTTGTCAGTTCATCTAACAAACTTGGAACTTTGTGTTGTGGTCACTTTCATTTCAACTTCGGGTTGAATTTAGCCAAGTGGTCAGTGTGCTGGATTGCAGATCAGTGATCTATTTTGTGTTCCCTTACTGCAGAGAGATTAAAAGTAAATTCAGAACTTTGGTGCCACAAGTGCATTATAAGAGTGACAATCAACCTGCATTATTCTGCCTAACATGACAAGCCGAAAACTTGGCAGTGAGTGGTTTTAACTAGCTCCCTTCCCTCTAGTCCAATAATAATAAGGACGTCTCAAACATATGGAATTCGAGTGTTTTTTTAAGAAAAATAAAATAAATGCATTTGATTTTTCATAGTTTAATAGTCCGGTCAGTATATAATTACGCCCCCCAGTGGCTCAGCGGTATGTCTGCGGACTTTACATCGCTAAAAATTGGGTTTCGATACCCGTGGTGAGCAGAGCACAGATAGCCCATTGAGTAGCTTTGTGCTTAAATCAAAAACAGAAAAAACACACACGTATATAATTATTTTAATTGTCATACCTCTTTACTATCTCTACACCTTAAATTACATAACCTAACAGTCTTATTTGACTTATCTGATATTCTATCTTCACTTTCGCTTCGTAAATATTTATCATAGGCACTTTTTCTTGTCTTTATACCATTTTCACTTTTTCCTTCCTTTACGGAATTGATAATACTGTATTATCTTCAGCTTAGTAACCAGATATCTTATTATTTTTTACTGTAGTTACTCCTTTTTATGCTTCCATTACATTATGCTGTGTTTATCATTACAACACCTTTAATAGCATAAATTGTAGTCATTATTAGCTAACTATTCACTTTCATTCGTAGTTGAATTTTAGGGTCCTTATATCGTATCTTTAGCTAACGTATTATACATTGCTACCGTGTTTGTCTTCAACTAACGTTTAGTATCTTGTTACACTGTTTATTCTGAACTAATTTCATATCTTGTTTAATCTTAACTAAACTTTCGTATTTTGTTATCGCGTTTATCCTTAACTAACGTTTAGTATGTTCTTGCAGTGTTTAGTCTTTAGTATATTACTGCTGTTAACTGTTATCTGATCCTTAGTATAAGTATTTTAATGTCACGAACGTATGAGTTTGTCTTAACTGACAGTGCACTGTGATAAAACTAATATGTTTAGTTCGATGACATACTGGGACGATAGTTTATAGAAGTTATTTTTTTTAAATTAATCTGTTACAAAAATAGCTGAAAATGAGGTTGAGAAAGCATATATGTTATATCTTAAATAATGTGTTATACGTTAAACGCAGGAAAACAAACGCAAGCGTTAGTAAACCTATCTATGTACATGGCATTGAACAAATTATGGGAAAATACATAGTGATATAATTATGAGAGAGAACTAAGCTATTATATTTCTGATGAAGAACTGTAGGTTTATGAAGCTCATAATTATGACAAAAACTTTGTTAATAACCTAACCTGACGTGTTATCCTCAGTACTGATTAACATCGCAACCTGTTATATTAACCATACACTCCATTACAATATTATTTAGTACCAGAATATTTTATTGAAATTGTTTTATTCACCCTATGGCTTTGATTTATCATTAGTAGAATAAATTTATATTACTTGAAATTTTGAAAACATTAAAACATTATTTCGCTGTTATATCTAAAAAAATAATTAACCTGTACAGTCTGACAGGTGCAGAGCAGTTTTAAAACTGAAGTGCTCTACTTGTTAAAGTGTTTCGAGTTTCGTACCTCAATAAGCACTGCAACACTTCTTTTATAAAAACTGCAGCGTGATTTCATAATACAAACAACGCCACCTACAGCTAAGTGATAAGTGACAGCTATGTAGTGTCTATAGCTCTATCCACGTTACCTATAAAGCACTCAAGGTTTGTATACCTAATCAATCAAGTGTTTCCACACGAATTATTTTTAGATCCTAACCAGTAAGTGTGTAACAGGATTAGTGTTTAATTATATATCGTGAAACCTGGTTGTCTTATCATTTAATTTTAATTAACATTTTCGTTGTAAACTTACCAGTTGCATCTAAAGATGGAAGTACATTTAATTATAACAATATGGTTGGATAAATATTAAACACGATAACCAAAATGTTACTTGAAGAGTTATGAATTTATTTTATGGGCCCAATGACTCATGACCTATTTATTTTAAAACAAACCTACTAAACCAAGCAGTATTTGATGTTACATTACTACCACATCAGAAGATCAAAAGTGCGAAAATTCGTGTAGCCATGTGTCAACCAAAACGAACTGAGAGGTTTGCACAATGAGCAAACTTAACACCGAACAATGTTGAAATGTAATTCACATACATTCCGTTCTACTACATTGGCTGTGTTTTTTCACGTGGCTTGCTGGTTTACATATTTAATATAGTTTTGATGTTACTTACTAAATTCTTTCTAATAAATTTTTGTATATTTTTTGAGTGTTTGTTGTTGTTTTTTAATTTCGCGCAAAGCTACTCGAGGGCTATCTGCGCTAACCATACCAACTTTAGCAGTGTAAGATTAGAGGGAAGGCAGCCAGTCATCACTACCCACCGCCAACTCTTGGGCTACTCTTTTACCAACAAATAGTTGGATTAACAGTCACATTATAACGCCCCCACGGCTGGGATGGCGAGCATGTTTGGTGCGACCGGGATTCGAACCCGCGACCCTCGGATTACGAGTCGAACGCCTTACCTTAACACGCTTGGCCGTGCCATGCCATTCTTTTATTTATTTGAATGAAATAATGGTTTTGACAGCAAGAAATTTTAGCTGCTAGACACGAACTAAAGATACCAAATAGCAAATTATAGTACTTTATTACAAACACGTTATAAATAATGTGTTTTTTCTATCGTACTTATTTTCCAAGTGAATGTTCGAGGTAAAAATTACAATAGTAACTTCATTCATGATTGTCCAATAAGTTATTCAGTCAAAGATAAGTATAATAAGGCATTTAAGATCTTTGTTTACCCTAATAAACACGTATTTGTACTTATATTATACCTGTGAGAAAACCTATGAATTGTTAGATCACGTTGTATATCATCTTTCAATATTAAGTATGCACCTTTTTTGTTTCAAGTTTAAGTTCAAATTAGCTTTCTTAAGCCGTCATTTTTAACCTCTAGTACTGGTATCGCTTTTTATATGGTTATTGTCTCATTCATTTCATCCATCACATTAAACTTTGTATATTCATATTATGATTGTCTCCTTTCCTCCTGAATATTTACCTGTAATTTTTATTATTGGCTGTACTGTCACTACTGTACGCTACAGTTTTATTTCTCTTTTCTTACTATCCACTGGTGAGAAAGTGCTAAGTTTAAGGACTTACAAAACTAAAATTCGAGGTTCGGTGCTTCGCGAGGGACACAGTAAATAGCTCAGTAGAGTTTTGATGTAAAACGAACATTCAAATTCTCTCTGTTGTAGTTGTAGAAACTCTTGCAAGAATTTTTACTTATTCACTTTAAATAGTGTCCATTTAAAAGAGTGTAATAGATGTGATATCCATTACTCCAAGTTTCACTCAGTCAAGATTTATTTAATATATTTAGCTTATTAACTAATCTTTGAAAGATTAGAATAATAAATCATGAACCTGTTTTTTCATATGTTCGTTCCTGTCGAGGATATTCATATATATGTTATTTTATGAAGCATCTATATGACTTTTGGCTTGTTTGGTAAGAAGGCTTTGTAATGTAAATCAACATCCGTCACGGTTTAGAGCGCTTCACTGTTACCATGATAAATTATGTAATTCCTACCACATGCATAGTCTGAGGGAATAACTCTAGGCTTATTTAGGCCTACCCCAGAAGTTCCCAAAAGTAGTTTTCCTAGCTTTATACTTTTATTTTAATATTTTTTTGGGGAAATACAGAAATATCAGCCTTTCTCCTGCACTATCCAAAATCAACCTTATAATTTCGTTTCTTAAATTACGACTACTCATAGAGGTAATACCGTAGGAGAAACAAAATACAATATCAGATAATGAGGCACTAATTCTCCTTAAATGTTTTATTTAATAGTTATACTCTGAAAAATAATCATTCAACATTTTTTTTTTTTTCTCAACAACCAATTTAATAAAATTTTCTGTTCCTAAGGCAAAAAATAAAGACTTCATAATAGGACTAGGTTTGCATATACATTATTCTTTTCATAGCTTAAGAATATAAGTATTTCAATATAAAAGTATATCAATGACAAAATGCATTTATGTAAACATTAACTACTTAATCTAATCAATGTGAAGAACAAAATTATATGATAAAAAATCAAATAACATTAACTCCACCAGGTAATTAAAAATTATAGGTTGTGGTAAGATACCAGCAGTGAACAACAATGAATAAAATAAAAACATTCAGTAATGGTACACTGATAAATAAGTTTAAAGACTGCAATACGTTTTAAAACTTATAAAATTTCCTACATGAATTTATAGTTATTTGTTTGAAATAATGTCTATTTAGAAAAAGCGTGATAGATGTGATAGCCATTATTCCAAGTTTAACTCAGTCAAATTTCATTTAATATATTTCACCCGTTAAATCATTTTTCGAATATTAGAATGATAAATCAGAAGTTTTTTTAACATTTCTGTTCACGTCGAGGGTATTCATATATATGTTATCTTATGAAACAGAAATGTAATTTGTTTCTGTTAATACTTGTGCAAAGCTATTAAAGTGGCAGACTAAAGAGAGGTCAGAAATGTCAGCATCATCTCTTACGCTACTCTTGTGAGGCTAAATAGTGGGATTTGACCCTTACAACGCACTCATGGTCACATGGTTAATTATTTTGTCTTTCTGTAAAGGGACGCGAACTAAGAAATATAAGATCCACAATCCAGTACATTATCCATTAAATAGTATTTGTTTTCCTTTTTCTTGTAGACCAGACTGTGTAATATATACTACAGATAATGTTACATAGTTCTAGTTGCGAAACGTAAAGAACAAAGTATTTGTATTAACAAACAACTTTGCGAATCAATAGATAGAAACTTTTGTTTGTTTGTTTTGAATTTCACGCAAAGCTACACGAGAGCTATCTGCACTAGTGTAAGACTAGAGGGAAGGCAGCTAGTCATCACCACCCACCGCCAACTGTTGGGCTACTCCTTTACCAACGAAGAGTGGAATTGACCGTCACATTATAACTGAAAGGGCAACCATGTTTGGCGTGGCGGGGATTAGAACTCGCGACCCTCGGATTGCGAGTCAAGCGCCTTAACCGCCTGGCCATGCCGGGCCAGATAGAAACTGTACTGTCAATAAGTGATGTGTTGTTTTTTTTTTCCTAAATGAAAATTAATATATTATATAAAAAACCTAATAATACATATCATGTAAAACAAATATTGTATAGAGAAAGTTTCGTTCTATTTTGATACCAATAAAAGTATAATAATATAACATAATAACATTCATCACAAATGCCGGGCCTTGGAATTAAAGAGAACTAAATCAACTTACATTGTTTCGTTGTTATCAAAAATAATCTCGCCTTCAATACTTTCGTAGTCAACTCCATCTTTGGCACTGCCATCTACAGTCCTGAAAGGCACTACTACACGACCCCTGGCTCCACTGTATCGACACACAGGGACGTCAAACGTGCCGGAAGATTCAGCAATCTCAAACTGACTTTCACTGAAGCCAAATACACCGCTATGGTCGTCGTCTAGAATCATGACTGTGGCTATAGAAGGCGCTACCAGCTGTAAGGGTGGACACTGTCGTAATCTCCCCAATGACCCATTCATTCCACCAAATCCACCGTCAGATCCCAAGTACCGAGGATTGCTAAGGCGAACGTAGAAATGTTCGTCTTCTTCAAATATGTCGTCATCAATAACTGAAATATATATATGTTTTTGTGCCTCCCCAGGGCGGAAAACAAGCGTTCCTGCAACTGGGTCGTAATCAGAGCCAGCTTCGGCGGTGCCGTCCTCTGTTTCAAAGTCAACGCAAACTGTATTACTCAGATTTCCTTCCCTAGTAACGTTAACTGCAAATTCCCCAACATTTTCCATTACTGTGTAGTGCCCAGGATTGAAGTAAATACAAACGTTGTCGTCTTTCACAAGTTGCTCATCACTTGACTCTTTCTTCATTTCGTGTTTTTCCGTCTTTCTTTTCATAAGGTTTCCTCCTCCAGTTAGTTTTCTTGTCGCCTGTATTCGATAGAAAGCTCTGCTTTTCGGTCCCTTACTAAGAATTTCCTCGCGAGCCATCATCTCTATGTCTTCCATGTTGCGGTGTGGATGTCTCCGTCGGAGCTCACGCAGAATGTTAATGTATTCTCTTCTGTGTTCTTCAAATTCTCGAATCTCGTCGTTCTCTTCTTCTTCGAACACCTTGAAACCCCCTTCAACTATGTGATTAGTTTTAGACGTAGTTTGCATCTCAACGTTTTCACCCTCTCCCCCTACGATGACTCCCCTCTTGTTCATTCTATACTTCTTTGAAAGAAATTTGTAAATCAGAAACTTGCGATCGGCGATGTAAGCAGTAAGCACAGTCGCTGGGAAGAATAGGAACGTGGTCATTCCTTCCCACACTTCGATCACACCATACGAAAACCAAGTCAAGATCAAGTAAAGCCAAATGTATGCAAATACGCTCCAGATCATAGTCACGAAAAAAACTCTCAGGTGTTTGATCCGTCTGCACTCCTTGTTGGGAATCACGTAAACACACAATCCTATGATAACGAACATGTTGAAAGCTGCACTTCCCACGATGGTACCAGGTCCTAGGTCTCCCGCTTCGAAGTTTTGTCCATACACTTCAATTATTGAGAGTAAGATCTCTGGTGCGGACGATCCGAGAGCCATTAAGGTCAAATTGGAGACAGTTTCGTTCCATATTCTTACAGTTATAGTTTGTTTTTCTCCGTTTGGTTTTTTGATTACCACCTCTTTTTCTTTTGAGGTGATGACTTCAATGGATGCCATGAATCGATCGGCGATGACAGACACCCCCACAAACATGTAACACAAAGCAATAAAATAGATGATCCCCCTGGCAACGATATCTCCAGTACTAAGATTATGGTTAGGTAACCACAACGGAAATATTAACCCTTCCTTACATTTAGTAGAGTTATCTGCTTCTACTGAAGTCGTAAAAATGATAAAAAAAATTAACACAATCCAACTCGAGGAGATGAACCATTTGGTCCGATATTCCGTTACAAACGTCATACTAGTTCGATGAAAAACTGCTAATGTTTAACGGAAGGGATATTTCCAGTCAGTTTCAGAAAAAGAAATTGTCAATTTTACGTTATATCTTATACATTACTGATAAAGCTGGTAAATCTAGTGGCAATGATCACGTCTTTCAAGCCACATATACTTTGCGTACAGGAACACTCAATACTGATGAACACTGCTTGTGGAAAGTTTAATCTCTCTTCAAACACCAACTGTATTTCTCATCCAGACTCATATTATACGAAACGATTAACTCAACCATATATGTGAGTATTTTAATTTATTTTGTGTTCTAAGCGCATTTTTGTTATCCGGGTAACTCCTGTTCTTTATCCAAAATGCCAGGGATCTGTTTTCATCTTCACCAACCTGGAATAAAGAAGGAAAAGGGTTATTTGAAACCTTAAAACACTTTCCAAAAATTACATATTCTTCAAGGAAACTGAAATAAACAAGTAGTTTTAGATGTCTACATTATTATTAGCGTATGTTGTGTGATAGGATTTAAACACGAGTTAAAAGTGATACACTTTAATAAACACCCAAACAATGAGTAAACTATCAGAAATATTTGTACTTTATCAAGTCTGAAAGATTACACTTATCAATGCTCTCAAAGAATTTGCGTACACAAAGGTAGTTTCGACTAATTATCTCTCTCTAACAGATAGCGAGCGTGCATCACTATTCGAAATTCACCGTTCTCTGCAAGTTGAGTATCTCATTATACAAATTAAAATAAGATGACGCAGTGCTTGAAGTGTTCTTTACGTAAGTACATGATAATGCAGTTTATACGAAGATACAAAGTTATTTGACTTATCTCAAGTTCTTAGCTCCATGAAGATTACGTAAATATCTAAAAAATTCATATTCATGTTTTTCATAAAAGACGCCCCCAGTGGCACAGCTGTATGTCTCCGGACTTCCAACGCTAAAAACTGGGTTTCGATACCCGTAGTGGGCAGAGCAGAGATACCACATTGTGTAGCTCTATGCATAATTTCAAGACAAACAAATTATGAATGACTCTGTTGCTGAAAAAGTTAGTGTTAATATTACGCTGCTATATTTATTATACATAGAATTCAAAGTATATATTTCATAAAAATTATGGACTGGAAACGTTTTCAGACTTAGATAATCAAGGATAAATAAATAAAAAAACATTTGCAAACAAACAATAAAGTGTTTTTACCTTAAATGTATCTCAGAACTCCTGGTATGAATAGTAACACATTTATTGATAAGCAGAGAACATTTCGACCTTCCTAGGTCATCTTCAGGTTAACAAAGAGGTTAATTGTTTTACTAAATATCTTTAAAAATGTGTGCTTCAATGACACACTAAGTTGTATAGAACAAATTAAATTTGTAGAGAGAAAATTAAAGTCTGTACTGAATAACTGTTCAGTTTTTGAAATTTGAAATTTTAATTTTCAAATTAAAATTTGAAATTTTAATAAGAATAGTATTAAAAGATATTTTTTGATAAAAGAAATTTGGAAGAATGAATAAAACCACATTGGATATCATTTTCAGTGGCAATAATTATACATCTGTATATATTAGTTTATCTCAAATAATAACTGAATGACATTTATTGTTTCTTAGTTTTTAAATTTCACGCAAAGCTACTTAAGAGCTATCTGCGCTAGCCGTCTCTAATTTAGCAGTGTAAGACTAGAGGGAAAGCAGTTAGTCATCACCACTAACTCTTGGGCTACTCTTTTACCAACTAATAGTGGAATTGACCGTCACTTTATAACGCCTCCACGGCTGAAAGGGTGAGAATATTTGGTGTGACAGGGATTCGAAACCGCAATCCTGGGATTATTAATTTGATGAAAATAAAAATATGTAAAAACGAAATTGCGCTGATAAGTTTTACACCTTAGAGGTATACTAACATCACAAACTAAAATTGTTCTCATAAATTAGTTGCTAATGAAAAATGAAACAGTTACACGATATTCCTTTTTCAAAATTAGCTTCAAGAGAGCCATTAAGTCGAAGTTTCTAGAAAAATAAACCTTCATTTTTTCATGGTTTCTTGAACTTCGATTAACAGTGGCAGCACTGTTTCATCATTCTTTCTGCGTGTTTGAAGAGTGTAACTGAAAATATTTCTGTGTGATTTTAATGACATTTAACACAAAGGCTGCAGGTACCTTAAGAACTGACAGGTTAACTTTTGGTTAATTTAACCTTCGGTTAATACAACCCAAAAGGTCAAAGTTACGCTGAGGGGGGTTCAGTTGATTCATGTAGCTCAAAGGTAACCATAACACTGCAGATCAACCACTTTCTTCATCGTTGGAATTTTGGAAAACAGACGGAATCTAACAGTAAATTGAAATAGAAAGAGAATTTTAAACCTAGACCTACATTTTGCTATAGAGAAAGTGTTTCATTTATGTACCTTAGATTGAATAATACAAACACATTGAAGTGTGGCTGCACAATCGGAGTTACTTTGTAGTTTACATGTGTTTTTTTTATTCTACTTACATTTCTTAGATTAACAACTTGATAGTGAAAACAATTGGCTAGCGTCTTTATTACAACCGTAGTAAAGAGAGTTATCAAACCTTACGTAAGTAACATAAACGTCACAAGTACTTACGTAAAATACTGGTTATAAAATAAATGCGAACGTAAATTGAGATTTCTTAGGCTGACCAGTTTACACATTTTAGTCTCTAGGATTTTGTTTGTTTATCTTTGCGATAATCCCATTGTATTGGAGTAATTTAGCTAAATTTACATATAAAACTGATAGAATGTTAAAACTGTAAAGAAAAAAGAAAGTTGCTATTACTACCTTTCCAAAATAAACAAAAACAAAACTAAACACAATTACATAAAGCAGAAAATTAATTAGATTTTTCGTTATGAAAGTTTTGGTTTTACGTGTTTTACATGGCCAAGCGTGTTAAGGCGTTCGACTCCTAATCCGAGGGTCGCGGGTTCAAATCATGGTTGCACCAAACATACTCGCCCTTTCAGCCGTGGGGGCTTTATAATGTGACGGTCAATCCCACCATTCGTTGGTAAAAGAGTACCCTAAGAGTTGGCGGTGGGTGGTGATGACTAGCTGTCTTCCCTCTAGTCTTACACTGCTAAATTAGGGATGGCTAGCACAGATAGCCTTCGAGTAGCTTTGTGCGAAATTAAAAAAAAAAACATTTCTCTTAAATTTGATAAATACAAACATTCGCTATTTTATCTTTAATTTATATTTTAAGAATGCGTTAGATATATTTGTGTTTTATAACTATAAATTATTGATTTGATTTATTTTACAGTGATACTGAATAAGCAGTAAAATAAGCACGATAAAATTCTAAAAATGTTTTTAGAAGAAAAATGGAGTATTATTTCTCTTCCACACTATCAGTGTAACTCTGATAGTGAAATTAAAAAAATATATATTACTCAATATAGGACTGATGTGGATTAGATAGCTTGATAAAACTATAAATTCAAAAGTTCGTGGTTCACAACTCCAAAACGCATTTTACACATTGGATGCTGTTGGTATAATGTACCAACATTATAAAAGTGACAGTCAAATCTCACTATTTGGTAAGAAAATAGTTGCTCATATGTTGGAAGGAGATTTTTGCTGAATAGCTGTCTTTATTTTATCACATCAAAATTATGGTGAGTATGTGAAGACACCACTTTATATAGCTTTGCGCAACAATTTTGAAATAAACAAACATTACTTCATATGCGGACGATAGAAGTCTCATAATAAATATATTTTGGAAACATTTTGAATAACTAATGTGCTTCAAAAACATCAAATATAAAAATAAAATTCCGAAATAAAGGACAATAAAAGAAGGTTTCTTTTTTTGGAGGTCATAGATAATTTTTTGGAGGTCATAAATCAGTTTTGCTTAATTTCATAGTTAAAATGTTTATATCTCTGCAGTATGCCCTACAAATTACGAAAAACAACAAAACATTTTCTGGTTTAGTTTTGAATATCGCACAAAGCTACATGAGAGCTATATGCGCTAACCGTCCCTAGTTTAGTAGTGTAAGACTAGAAGGAAGGCAGTTAGTCATCACCACCCACCGCCAACTCTGGGGCTACTCTTTTACCAACGAATAGTGGGATTGACCGTCACATTTAACGATCCCACGGCTGAAAGGCCGAGCAGGTTTTGTGTGACATGGATTTGAACCTGCGACCCTCAGATTCGAGTACCTTAAACACCTGGCCATGCCGGGCGACATTTTCTGAGTGTAGACAATGTGGACTTCGTGTAGCACGCATACCTATTGTTTTTTTCTCAGGTATTGCATCTCGTTAACAAAATAAAAAATGCTGCTATAATGCGCAGCTGTCAATCTACAATGATACTTTTCATTACTCCTTCATTGGCATAGTTAGCTTCTGGGTAAGCTAATCAGGATATGTCATTTTGTCAGATATCAAGATATTATACAATGTCTAAGACCAGAAAATATATAAAGAATTTTTAGGCCTACACTAAAGATCAAATTTAATCTTATATTATACATGTATATAATATCACAATTCAGTACAAACTACAGTTTAGTTTTCTTAACAAGTGTACACGATGCTGTGCAACAAATGTAGTTAGATTGCATGCTGTGACTTTTTTTAAATATATTATTTTTACTGTGTAATTTAAAATTGCATATAGACTATCAGAACTACAGAAAATGTAAGTCGTACACTAACACTGACCCTCACCAAAGTTTTTTATAAGATTTTTTTTATAACGGTGGGCCTTCTTCTGGTACTCGAGGACGTGCTTGGAAGGGAATTCGTTCACTGGTAAACTTACTGTAAGATATTATGAAGAATTCCAAATGTTCATAGCCAACATATTATTCGTTTATTTACACTATATCGAGGCTTATAATCGGTACTATACAGTTCTTAATGTAAAAGAAGAGGTAATACACCGATATACACTATAATAAAGGTGTGTTAAAAACAACACGATTCGTGTTTTATGGAGTAAAAGTTTGGTGCTCATATGCCTACCACATAGGTACATGGTCGAAACAACACGCGGCACCATCATTACGGGTTAACAAAGCAATACAAACGAAGTTGCTGGTGTATAATGTATGTTGAATTATGTTCCGGTCTACATGCATATTTACATAATAAGGGTAGCCAATTAAGGTGTTTCGTAATACGAACTAAGAGTCACAGCTGCATTAAAACATCTTTTAAAAAGTCACCTCATAATACGCTCCTGACCAATTGAAATTGCAGCTGGTTCGATTGTTTGTTTGTTTTTTGAATTAAGCACAAAGCTACACAATGGGCTATCTGTGCTCTGCCCACCACGGGTATCGAAACCCGATTTTAGCGTTGTAAGTCCGCAGACATACCGCTGAGCCACTGGGGGGCACAGCTAGTTCGAAGAGAATGACCTTACAGTAAAACAACGTGTAAAAGTAAGTACAGTTTTAAATTTAAAATCATATGTCATTTGTGTTGTTCGAACATACAAAAAAATATGTGTTTATAACCTTGCAATAACCATGCACACAAATCTGAACTCAGGTAACACAATTTGTTTGCTGTGACGTGACACAATGTTTATGCTAATTAATAGCACAATCTCAGTATAGTCACTCTAAAGATGTTCTCTTGTTAGAGCCCCGAGTACCAGTGTAGTTAACGACAGCAATGTTCAACTTTTAAGTTTTTTACTTCAAGCCATGTTCGTGTTCTCAACGTAAATGTCTAAATGATTATAAAATGTATTATGCGACATTGACATTACTCTAAAAATATATCCCAGCTGCTTTCACAGCTTCATTAATGATCAGTTATATACACTACTGTGGGTATTATTGTGTGTTTGGAAAATGTATAGCTTTTTAAATTGTGTTTTAGGTGTAGTCCTGAGATTGATATTCGAGAGAATGTTTCAGTTTTGATTTCACCTGTCTGGACATATTTGTAAACAACGTTTTGACTTGTGGTTTAATCTCTATATTAAAATGTCTTCTCCATTCAAACTTGAACAGGTGTTTGAAGCCAATAATACAGTCATATCAAAAAGTTAGGACACCCTATGAAATCCTGTGCATTTTTGTAACATTTTTGGATATATAGATATTTAATCTCAATTTCAACAATACTGAGAGATTATAGGAATATAACGAAACAATTAAAACTGAAGAAAAGACTTTTCAAGATCTTCTGTAAATGTTATTCTACAAAAATGCATTTTCTAACTGAGGAAAAAGTTAGGATACCCTACCCCCTAATAGCTAGTGTTACCCCCTTTGGCTGAAATAACTGCAGTGAGACGCTTCTTGTAGCCATCTACCAGTCTGACATCGGTCTGAAGGAAGTTTGCCCAACTCCTCAATGCAGAATTCTGTCAGCTGTCAGATGTTTGAGGGGTTTCTTTCATGTACAGCCCGTTTCAAGTCACCCCACAGCATCGCAATGGGATTAAGATCTGGGCTTTGACTCGGCCATTCCAGGACTCTCCATTTTTTAGTTTACAGCCAGTTCTTGGTGGATTTACGGGTATGTTTTGGGTCATTGTCGTGTCGCAGGGTCCGTTTCAACTTTAATTTTCTTACAAATGGTCTCGCATGATCCTCAAGAACCCTCTAATACACAGTAAAATTCATGATGGATTCTATGATTGAGCTATCCAGGTCCTGCTGCAGCAAAGCAGCCCCAAACTATAACACTTCCACCTCTATGCTTCACAGTTGGTATGAGGTTCTTTTCCTGGAATGCTGTATTTGGTTTACGCCAAACATGTCCTCTGTTCTGGTGTCCAAATAATTCAATTTTGGACTCATCTGTCCAAAGAACTTTATTCCAGAAGTCCTGGTCTTTGTCTACATTCTCTCTGGCAAACTTCAGTCTGGACTTGATGTTTCTCTTAGAGACCAAAGATTTCCTCCTTGCACATCTCCCATGCAAGTTAAACTTGTGCAGTCTCTTTCTGATTGTAGAGGCATGCACTTTCACATCAACAGTAGCCAGAGCCTGCTGTAAGTCCCGTGATGACATGTTAGGGTGTTTGGAGATCTCTTTTAGCATCTTGCAGTCTACTCTCGGGGTGAACTTGCTTGGACGACCAGACCTGGGCATGTTGGCAGTTGTTTTGAAAGCCCTTCACTTGTTGACTATTTTCCGGACAGTGGAATGGCTGATTTCAAACTCTTTTGAGATCTTTTTAAATCCCTTACCCGATTAATAAGCTGCTACAAAAAGACAGGACATTAAATATGTACAAATGGAGAAAAGCTATGTACAAAGAGGGGAGCAGAGGCAGGCAGCTCAGAATCCGATCTCCACCCGACACCCCACCAATGCACACAGGAGCGAGACGTCCGGCCGCCAGAGTGGGTAAAACGTAGCAGAACCCAGGTGCTGATAGTCTGCCTCAAGGCAGAGTACCAGCCGATATCTGGCCCTTCCCACCATCGAAAATTACAACAGTGGCGCCTGCTCGAAAACCAATCTGTTTGGAGCAAGCCAGATGACTTGCTTAAATATGGTAAGCACATACTGAAAGTAAAAGGCCAGATGGCTGGAAACAGGGACCAATACGTGGTACAGGATGGTCTACGCCGAGAGTGGCGGGACTCGGAAAAGGCGAGCAACCCTGTCCCAGATCTCTACTAACGTTGGGCAGAGGACCAATCTGTGTAAGACAGACTCCACCTGGATGTGACACACTGGACACGACTTAGACCCACAAGAGTTCCACAGATAGCAATGCTTCCTTACCAGCAGAATGTTAGGTACCACATGCCAGTTGAAAGCCTGGAGATAGCTATCAACATGAAGGCCTCAGACAGCTCTTTTGCTCTCACCATGGTGTTCACTCTCACTTCAACAGTCAGGAGCACACCAAATTAAATGTCTGAGGTTTAAATAGGGCAAGCTTCATTGCAAATCCTCAGTAACGATCTTCTAATCATGTGCATCTGGTGTGATAAACATGTGTGTGAGTTGAGCCATTTTAAGTGGGAATAAATGTGGGGGTGTTCTAACTTTTTCCTCAGTTAGAAAATGCATTTTTGTAGAATAACATTTACAGAAGATCTTGAAAAGTCTTTTCTTCAGTTTTAATTGTTTCGTTATATTCCTATAATCTCTCAGTATTGTTAAAATTGAGATTAAATATCTATATATCCAAAAATGTTACAAAAGTACACAGGTTTTCATAGGGTGTCCTAATTTTCCAAAATTGTTACAAAAGTACACAGGCTCTCATAGGGTGTCCTAACTTTTTCACATTACTGTACATGACAAGTTCACATAACACAAGTTTTAGGTAAGTTCATAACTCAGGCAAACTCAAATAAAACATTTTTTATTCTCTCGTGTGAAACAGAGCTTTTACTTAGACATCTGGACAGATTTCTATTCCTACAAACTCTAATGTTCGTTCTTTAATATAAATTTCGAATCCAAGCTGAAGTTTGAAGACAGTAGAATGTATTTTGGGGGCACCTATCAAAAGATTATAACACTATTATAAGCAAATTAATAAGAAAATAATTTGATAAACTTATTAAGACTGTGTGGTTATTTTGTTCAAACAAACACTGCTTCCAAATGATACAACAGATGGGACCAATAAATCAAACTGTGCAACTGTGCATAAATCAACCATTGTAACATCACAGTTATTTAGTTGTAAAATGCCACTAGAAAAAGCAATCCAGAAGTTATTTCCATAATACATAAATTTTGGAAGGTTTGATTTATAACTTTAGAAACTTCAATAAATTCAGAGTTTACATAAATTATGAGATCACAGACGAAAGATATGTGGAGATATAATAGCTGGGATTTCATATATCAAATTTTAAGATCAGTTGAAGTATAATTCTATACGTACATTTACGTAAACAATAAATGTTCGTATCAGAGACATACTGTTGCACACATCTGTATTAAATTGTGCTACGTTTAATTTTAATCAAGCAAAAGAAATGTCACGTGCATTTATTATTTTCTTTGAGGTGTTTCAATATTAGAATAAGTTAAACAATTATAACCATGCTTTTGTTTGCTTTCTTCAATATTAGAATAATCTTACGGTCTCTCAAGCTTTTATTTCAGGTTATCTGTTTTAACACTTGGACGTGTTAGCCAGCACAATGCATGTAATGATGTAACAAGCGCGAAATCCCAAGAAATATGGTAACCAGATCCCACTACCTATTAACAATTTTTCCACTACTGTAGGATTTAGGAGAACATCTCCCTATTTTTTTAATTAAAACACGAAATGAAAATCGCTTATTTTGTAGAATTGGGCAACTGCAATAAAAAAAAAACAACCAACGACCCAAATGGTCAGCAAGGAAACTACTTGCATATATATGTTAGACATATATTTAGTAAAATTATAACTTACAAGACAGCCACATAAGCTCAAATAGAAAACAGCCAGTACTGTTATGTGTATATATACGGTTCAGCTAGGACTAACAGCACCAGTGGGCATAGAGGTCTTCCAATATATACTGTTCAGATAGCAAAACTATCAAAAGCTAGACAGCTAGTATTTCAAGGGGCACAGAGGCTTTAAATACACTAACATACGATACCCCTAATCATTCACAGAGAACCCAGTATACTGATTAAATATCTCTATTATTCCAGTTACTGCTACAGCTGACCCAAGCGAAATACGTACCCGGAAACAAATTTTGGTAGCAGTGGACCACAAATCCCACGTTTGATCCCGCTGTGCTATGAGTGAAATGTAAACATGACATCCTCATGATAGGGTTCTAAAAAAGCCAAGAACAGAAAATGCAAAATCAGATTCGATTTAGTTGATCTGGAAACGTACTCCTGGACCATATTCATGCCTAGTTTACCTTCAAAACGCGTTGTAGCCCTTTTTCCTTAAGTAGTTTTTTTATGGGAAGCCAATGTCTTACAGATAAGGAAGCCTCTGCAAGATATTCCAAGTCTGCCTTTCCAGTTTGATTCTACTTACTAGAAAAGGCCCGACACGGCCAGATGGTAAGGCACTCGATTCGTAATCCGAGGGTCGCGGGTTCGAATCCTCGTCCCACCAAACATAATCGCCCTTTCAACCGTGGAGGCGTTATAAAGTGACAGCTAATACCACTATTCGTTGGTAAAAGAGTAGCCCAAGAGTTGGTGATGGGTGGTGATGACTAGCTGCCTTTCCTCAAGTCTTACACTGCAAAATTAAGTACAGCTAGCGCAAATAGTCCTCGTGTAGTTTTGAGCGAAAGTCAAAACAAACCAAACCAAAAACTAATCTTAGAAAGATATATTCTAGTAAAATTTGCACGTTCATTGTACTTAAAGATATAGTGGTGATATTCCTATACCATATTATTAAGGTTTCCTTGATGCGGTTTATATATCAGAGTTTGTTCTCGGAAAAGAACTCTTTTACTAACATTAAAACAGAAATCTAGGACCCAGCATGGCCTAGTAGTTAAGGCGCTCGACTCGTAGTCTGTGGGTCGCGGGTTCGAATCCTCGTCGCATCACACATGCTCACCCTTTCAGCCATGGGAGCGTTATAATGTGGCAGTCAATCCAACTATTCGTTAGTAAAAGAGTAGCCTAAGAATTGGAGGTGGATAGTGATGCCTAACTGCATTCCCTCTGGTCTTACACTGCTAAATTAGGGACGGCTGGTGCAGATACCTCTCGTATAGCTTTGCACAAATCAAAAACAAACAATCTGGATTTAGGCACCGGAACCTTTTGTCTAGTATTCAAGTTCAAAGTTTTCAATAAAAGAGATACTATCAACTTTCCAAGCTATTAACTTTTCATTTACGAACACTAATATTTTATACAAATTATATAAAATACAATGTTTGCAACTCACAAATAGATACAAAATAATTTATTCAGTATTAAAATACTCTCACGCCCATACACTTTTCACAAACGAGATTATTCCAATCGCATTCTAAACACGAAATCCATACAGTTCTGTGAGTAATTCGACAGTAACATTGCTACTGATTACGGATTTAAAACATTTACAGAGGAACATCACGACCTTCAGAAGAAAGGTTAAAATCTACACTCTAATTCCTTTTGAATTTGTCTGAGGTATAAATTTTTATGTATCGACTATAATTAGTTTTACTTCCGTTTGCTTGAGCTCTTATTAAGTATTCACGGTACCAGCTACATAGCAGTTTCGTAAATATTTTAACACCACGTGATTAATCCAGTTAATTAAGTTATTGATAATAACTTTATTTACCACATTTAAGATTGTTACATTTTTCTTTCCTAAGTCTTATAATTATTTTCATTGGACTATCTCCAGGTTTATGACGCTTACGTTTCGGCTTTTACATAAGATTTAACTTTATTTATGACTTCCTGTATACCTGCTCCATGTGATAAGTGAAAGAAGTTACAAGAACAGTTGTGTCAAACACTTTTTGTAGTGTGTTAAACATACTGTTTTCTTTGTATCGCATTCAAAGTTGTTATATCCTGACTACATATCCAACCTTATACCATTACTTCCTACGTAGCAGATATTCATTTTATTTTTAATTTCTCATCTTGATGACACGATCTTTTAAAGTTACATTTTTGGATTTTTTGTTGTTTTTTTAATTAAGCACAAAGCTACACAATGGGCTATCTGTGCTCTGCCTACCACGGGTGTCGAAACCCGGTTTTTATCGTTATAAGTCCGCAGACATATCGCTGAGCCACTGGGGGGCCGTTTTTGGACCTTTTTAATGGATATTTCAATGGTCACAAGACGTTTCAGAAATGTTAAATGTCGATAGTGCTTAAATCCAACAGCACGTGTTTTATATTTTCAGTAAATTACGTACACTTTGTTGTGTGTTTAATTCTGCTTTTGTTAACAGTATTAGTTCGAATATATTTAATTTTACGATAAACTTAAAGTACATGTAAGTCTATAATTTTTAGTTTATATTTTTATTACAGAGCTTGTTTTGTATTGTTAGCTTAATATGTGTATTTAGTTCTAACCTGAATTTCCTAAGATGACCAAACCGCATTAAACTGTTGTTAACAGCGAGAGTACCAAAGGCTTGTACCATTCATTGTATTCTTAACAACTAAGAACGTAAGAAAAGTATACTTAGTTACCAATTTCCATTACCAGGTTCACTTTAAGATTCGATCTATGAAGGTTTCTTTGACCGCATGGTATCATTAATATATTATCTGGGCAGACAAATCCCGAAACTTAGATCCCCCAAAACATATGTTGTTTGATAAAACTGATGTCGCAACACAGATCTCCAAAATATGTACTAGCTGAGAAGAAAGATCCTATAACTTTTTAAATATCCAAATAATGAATACCTGGAAAGAAAGATCCTATAACTTTTTAAATATCCAAAGAATGAATACCTGGAAAGAAAGATCCTATAACTTTTTAAATATCCAAAGAATGAATACCTGGAAAGAAAGATCCTATACCTTTTTAAATATCCAAATAATAAATACCAGGAAAGAAAGATCCCATAACTTTTTAAATATCCAAATAATGAATACCTGGAAACAAAGATCCTATACCTTTTTAGATATTCAAATAATGAATACCTGGAAAGAAAGATCCTATAACGTTTTAGATATCCAAATAATGAATACCTGGAAAGAAAGATCCTATAACTTTTTAGATATCCAACTAATGAATACCTGGAAAGAAAGATTCTATAACTTTTTAGATATCCAAATAATGAATACCTGGAAAGAAAGATCCTATAACTTTTTAGATATCCAAATAATGAATACCTGGAAAGAAAGATCCTATAACTTTTAGATATCCAAATAATGAATACCTGGAGAGAAAGATCCTATAACTTTTTAGATATCCAAAGAATGAATACCAGAAAAGAAAGATCCCATAACGTTTAAGATATCCAAAGAATGAGTATCAGGAAAGAAAGATCCCATAACATAAATCTCCATTATCAAAGGCATACTCTAACTTCAGTCATATATTAAAATATATATCCTTTGAACATCATGGTTTGTAGTATAAATATTAGGTGTATTGTTATTTATGATTGTGATAAGGTAATGACAGATAAAACAAAGAGAAGAGAGGTATTTAGGTCCTTTTGTGTAAAATCTATAGTTTACAGAACAATCATTGAAAGTATACTAAATTACATATCGATTTTTACGTAGAATGAAAAATTCGCTGTTATTTTAGTCAATTTAGAAAATCAAAATAATTGCCTGTTCGCTTTGGTTGATAACAAAATATAATACCAATATTAACATCTTTATATGTTATCTATATATCATACGCTGAATATTCATAATAACAATGAATGGCAAACTATCAAACTTACATCAACATATAAAAATTACATACATAATAACGACTATAAATTACCAAACTTGTATTAACGTAGAGAAACTACGTAACTGATATCACACCTATGATATAATAACTAATGTCAAACTATCAAAACTTCTATCACCAGAGAAGTCTGCACATATAGTAGCTAATGGGCAGCTACTGAAGTCCATGTAAACATGGAGAAACTACATACATAGCAGATTATAGTAAACTATCAACACTAACAGAACGTGGGCAAACTACGGTGCACACAGAGCAGATAGCAGCCAAATATTAAAATCTATATCAAAGTAGAAAAACAACATGTATTAAAACTTATATTAACGTAGAGAAACTATATACAAAATACCTAAAATCGGGTTACGCAGAATGCTAAGTCAACCTTAATGAAACCTGTATACTATTGAGCACAAGTTCTAGATATTGTATTTCGTTAATGATTTGCGTTCCATCATTTCTTACTTTTTTCTAGTTGGTTTATTTAGCCATCACCACTTAGCCGGTTGAGACAAACTTATGTATTTAGATATCGTGACTCATCAGGTACGCAGAAGCTTTTCATTTTATTCACATAATACAGCTGGTTGAGAAAAACTTATATAGAGTCATCATGACTCGGACAGTTAACAGAAGATTATTATCTCGATATCCTGACTCAGCCGGTTCAGGCAAGCTTAGGTCTAGATATTATGACTCCTCAGTTTGGTCTACGTTTATTATCAGGTAACATAACTCAGCCAATTGAGAAAAAAACCTATTATTCAGTCATCGTGACTCAGCCGGTTTTTACCAGCTGTCTTGGCTCAATTGGTCGATAGAAGCTTATTTATATAAATATCATGAGTCATCAGCTTCGTTTAAGTTTATTATCTGGCTAAACAATTCATTCAGTTGGGATAAACGTATTTTCTCAGATGGTTGGGAAAGATTCCTTATTATTTATTTATTGAGAGGCCCGGCATGGCCAAGCGCGTTAAGGCGTGCGACTCGTAATCCGAGGGTCGCGGGTTTGCATCCCCGTCGCGCCAAACATGCTCGCTCTTTCAGCCGTGGGGGCGTTACAAGTTACGGTCAATCCCACTATTCGTTGGTAAAAGAGTAGCCCAAGAGTTGGCGGTGAGTGGTGATGACTATCTGCTTTCCCTCTAGTCTTACACTGCTAAATTAGGGACGGCTAGCACAGATAGCCCTCGAGTAGCTTTGTGCGAAATTCAAAATCAAATCAATCAGTTATTATGAATATACGTAGAAAGAATGAGAAAATATATTCGAAGTAAAAACAAAACAAAACATATGTGTGTTACAAACTAAATGACTTTACGCTATCGTTAAATAGTTCTAAGTGAGTGATATTTGGCATCCTTTTTGAGAAAGTTCTTTTAGTAAATCTCGAACCTTAACTTCGCGCGCATATTCTATTTTAAACCAATTCATAAAAATGACTTTCGGCTTTATTCTGAACAAGACCTCTACTACGAAAATGTCTGTAGGTTTATAAGTATAGAAATAACTATTATTAAGTTTGTAGGTTATAAGTATTTAGAAAAAAAAACATTTTTCAAAATGTGGTCTTAGAGATCAGTATACTCTCATTCGGACACACATTTTATTGGATGACAAGAACTCCCCAGAATTCTGCAAGGTTTATTTACGTCGAACCCTTCTGAATCAACGTGCTTGCCTCACATATGCTTGAATATATTTTCTCTTCATTGGTTTTTGTTGATTCATAACAACCATACAGTAACGGATCGCATCGTTTATTTTGTATATAAAACAGACCATGTAGTAGTTGTGTGCTCCATCAAATAAGCAGAACAAGTCGCTTTCTAAAATTAATTTTTAAGCACTTAGGCCCATGAGCATTCAGGAGTGTTTATAAAAAATACCGAAAACGCGAGTTTCTGTCGGTTGTCTTCTTCCTTTCATTAATTCTAGTACAAGTAATCTACACAGCAGCTGTTTACCAACTTACAATAGAACACTCTACTTTACTAGAAGCAGATATTTTTTATAAACAGTTTACAACGATATTTTAAGCCCGTAGTGTTTTATAATTAAAATCAATAATTTGCCAAGTTTATTTCTTTATATATTATTATGACAAATTATCATGTCAATTATTCATATCGGGTAGCCGAAGACTTGAAATGTTCTAAAATGAATTATATTATTTAATTGTTCCAATGATTTACTTGTAATCCTTAGAGGTTAGAATCTCATATTAAAGTCACGCGCTAAATGCAAGGACTCCATAATAAGAATTCGCATTCTACTGAAATATGCGTAGCAAGCAAATATGGTCGCAAGTTGAAGATTAAAGCACCATTGTTAGGATGCTAGAGTCAAAGGTCAAAGTCAATGACCTCCAGCCCAGTGTTAGGTCCAAGTAAAAGGTTAAGAATATGATCATAGACACAACTGTTCGTACTTAATTTCAAGATTAGTGTTCAGTAAGATATTCAAAGGTTCATGGTACGAACGGTTGAAAATCGATGTCATAAATATAAAGAGTGAAGACATCACGATAATGTCTTGTGCAAGAATAACAAGTTACAAATTAGCTTCCTTGGATCAGAGACGAGTTATCAGGATTACAGGTTGAGATGACTTGTAATAGGACTTTAGTATCAACGTTACAAACCAAATTAGGGTTATTAAAGCCTAGGCCTAGTATCAATTCATAGATTGAAGGTAAAAGGTGTGTTACAACAGGTAGATGCTAGGCTAGAGTCAGTGACGAAAAGGCAAAATTATGTAACCAGTAATTTTAAAACATAAATGTTCTTTTTATCTAAGTATGTTCTTTTTATTTAACTAGGTATGATGAAAATTATATTAAACCACTTCGTTTCGTGTATTGTTATTATAATTAAGGCCACAAATCATTCAAGGATTTAATAAACCGATAGGACTACGTAGCCAACATAACAATATTTTAACAGACGGTTTAAAGAACTGTTATAACTTTAACCATTGTAATAGGCCAGCTTTGAGGCCAACGTAGATACTTTGATTCTATACCTATGTAAGCTTTGCATGTACGTATATGGGCGCACACATGTAAGCACGTCGTTTTTATACCTTAAAAAGTTTTATCTCTACGTATATAAGTGCACACATGTTAATGCATTTACTTTATAATTACACAAGCTTTACGTCTACGTATATAAGTGCACACATGTTAATACATTAGCTTTATACTTACCTAAGCTTTACGTCTACGTATATGAGCGTACATATGTCTGTACGTTGTTTCTATACTTATACCAGCTTTGCGTTGACCACGTGAGCCTACACACGTAAATATGTTGTTTGTATCCTTATAAAAAGCTTCACGTCCACGTATATGAACGCACGTGTGTTTATATGTTGTTTCTATATTTACACAAGTTTCATATGTAGATATGTTGTTTCTATTATGCATACCCTTAAATAAGAATGTATTTATACCTTCCTGTATATCTATATCTAGCTTGAAACAAATGTTGTTTTTATAGCAAGTTTCTGAGATATAAATACTTGTACCCCTTCAACACGGAGATACAGCTGTTCTTGTGTGACAAGAAGTGGAATGTTCGGAATTAGGTTGGGAAGGAAGAAATTATTAAAAATGTTTGAGATAAATTCGCAGTTTATAGAACCTTGGAATCCAGAGGTAGAGAACGTATTCCTTTAGCAGCCAAATATAAAACAGCATACATTTATTGAAGGTGTTAAATCACCAAATAAGAATTTGTTGTATAATATTACTAAAGCTCTCACTTTTGACGTACTATTACAAAATGTTCGTTTTTACGAAAATGCTCAAAGCCTTTAAAGAATACAATAAAATGAAAATATGACATTAACTTAATGTTATGTTATTTAAACCTACCTACAACATTCATAAGTCTGTTTTCAAAGTGATACGACTCTCTTTCAGATCCAAACATGCTTAGCCTTTCAGTCGTGAGGACTTTGTGACGTTAAATCATATTGTTTATTGGTAAAGTGTAGCTCAAGAATTGGCAGTGAGTGGTGATAAGTGTCCTTCCCTCTAGTCATACACTTCTAAATTAGGGACGGTTGGCGCAGATAGCACTCGTGTAGCTTTGCGCGAAGTTCAAAATCAAACAATTCTCTTTCAGAACCCCACCCCACTACCTAATAATAGGTAAAAAGGATACTTTCGTTGGGTAACCAGTCCGAGTAATGCAAGATGTCTAAAACAATACCAGCGAATAATACTTTAGTTTCAAAAGTGATTACACTTACTGCTACACGTGTAGCATGAACAGATATCTTACCAAGTTAATAATATCAACAGAAGAAGAATGAACTTATTTCATCACACGAAACATGAAACAATTGTTCATTGTCGGGCTGATTGTCAAACCATACCAAACAACACTATGTACATATATCAATTATTAGGTACTGTACCTTTTAGATTCATAACCTTTCTTTTAAATCAGTAGGTTCCCACTACCCAATTAAATTAACATAACTTATTTTAAAGTCATTTAAAATTACATCGTGTTGTTTCCCACTAATTTGTCATTTCCCTATATCACATTTTCACTAAATAATACACAAGACCTTCCTACTACAAGCAGGCTTACATGTGAGCTGCGGCCCTGTTCTGTTATACAGGCACAAGTGAAGGAAACTAACACGTCAAATTCGAGTTTAATAGCATCAACTATTCTTAAATGTCGATGTGTAAAAGACACTTGAAATCACACAAATTTGAATATTTTTGGAAATGTGTTAATGTATCATCAATGAGATACGACGTGAACCTTCTCGATGGTAGCGTCATGTTAAGTACAAACTAGAAACATAATAATAGATGGGAGTGAGTTCAAGACACTTTTAAGGTACCTCTGCTGACATTTTGAATTTCAGAAAAAACGATATGTGACAATAAACATAGATAATGCTAAAATTTGACGTTTGTATAATAAAGAAATATGAACTGATTCTTTGCTATAACATAAAATAATGGCTTATTGAATTATTAACTTTCTTCAATTCAACTTGGAGTTTATTATGAGACATTTCCAAAATTGTAAATATAATCACTACCTATATCCAATAGAGTAATATTGAGCTAATATAGTTTGGTTTTTTTTTACAGTTATAGAAATGACATAACCTCTAAAAATAACCAACTGTTTTCAAGCACATCATGATGCTTTTGGATTTGATAGCGAGAAACCCACTTTTTAGAAGTAGAATTTTGGATACAGCATCACTGCATTATCCAGTCATCG
Source organism: Tachypleus tridentatus (assembly GCF_004210375.1). Classification (NCBI taxonomy): domain Eukaryota; kingdom Metazoa; phylum Arthropoda; class Merostomata; order Xiphosura; family Limulidae; genus Tachypleus; species Tachypleus tridentatus. Next base: position 21,158,061 of record NC_134830.1, read on the forward strand.
TGCTGTTTTACTATATATCATTATATTATACCACAACATCGTGCTGTTTTTCCATATATCATTATATTATACTACAACATCGTGCTGTTTTCCTATATATCATTATATTATACTACAGCATCGTGCTGTTTTCCTATATATCAGTATATTATACTACAACATCGTGCTGTTTTCCCATATATCATTATATTGTACTACAACATCGTGCTGTTTTTCTACATATAATTATATTGTACTACAACATCGTGCTGTTATCCCATATATCATTATATTGTACTACAACATCGTGCTGTTTTCCTATATATCATTATATTGTACCACAACATCGTGCTGTTTTCCTATGTATCATTATATTGTACCACAACATCGTGCTGTTTTCCTATGTATCATTATATTGTACTACAACATCGTGCTCTTTTCCTATATATCATTATATTGTACTACAACATCGTGCTGTTTTCCCATATATCATTATATTATACTAAAACATCGTGCTGTTTTCCTATATATCATTATATTGTACAACAACATCGTGCTGTTTTCCTATGTATCATTATATTATACTACAACATCGTGCTGTTTTTCCATATATCATTATATTATACTACAACATCGTGCTGTTTTTCCATATATCATTATATTATACTACAACATCGTGCTGTTTTTCCATATATCATTATATTATACTACAACATCGTGCTGTTTTTCCATATATCATTATATTATACTACAACATCGTGCTGGTTTTCCATATATCATTATATTATACTACAACATCGTGCTGTTTTTCCATATATCATTATATTGTACTACAACATCGTGCTGTTTTTTACAACATCTTTATATATATACATTTTCTAGATATATATATATATATACCTGTGTCTGTAATTTATTGAGCTTCGTGTAGACGCAAAAAACAATGCACTTGTTTCACTCTACGCTGTAAACAGAGAATACCAAGTTGTTCGTATTATTAAGAGACTGTTGCTGATACTTGAAATAAGCATTTTCCATATTTGAGCAGAGTAATACATCACAAAAATATACGTAATATGACAACGTGTGCAAACAAACCCTACAAACAAACAGAATATGACCATAAAAAGATCCTCTTTCAAAATACTAATATGAATATACTTTATTTTTAACATCAGTTGCACAAACGTTATACTAATAATCTCTCCCAAAAATGTATCTACCACATACTAGATCCAGTCCATGTAAACCGTTCACAGAATTTAGTTCAAGAGTTCAAGTTTAATACGTGTTATTTAATAACCTTTAACCAATGTGATTGGCCCGGCATGGCCAAGCGTGTTAAGGCGTGCGACTGGTAATCCGAGGGTCGCGGGTTCGCATCCCAGTCGCGCCAAACATTCTCGCCCTTTCAGCCGTGGGGGTTATAATGTGACGGTCAATCCCACTATTCGTTGGTAAAAGAGTAGCCGAAGAGTTGGCGGTGGGTGGTGATGACTAGCTGCCTTCCCTCTAGTCTTACACTGCTAAATTAGGGACGGCTAGCAGAGATAGCCCTCGAGTAGCTTTGTGCGAAATTCCAAAACAAACAAACTAATGTAACAAAACAACACAAGTAACAGATGCATATAATCGTTGTGTTTTGAAATGTGACTAAATTATCACGCAAAACATTAGAAACTTATTTACCTAAAAAGAATATAGAACAAAGCAAACGATCTGATAGGATGCTTGAATAATTTACCGCCTAAATAGAAAATGACGTCATTTAATCAACTAGTGCTGTAAACAGATGGTACATTTTAGAAAAATAAGATAACCAGGTGGTCATGAGAAACTGTTTCTATGAAGCATTTGCTTTACAGACATTCTCTAATACTAACTAGGGTTCTAGTCTGGTGTGTGTTACTGAACATTTTCTAGTACCTGTGTCTGTAATTTATTGAGCTTCGTGTAGAAGCAAAAAAACAATGCGCTTGTTTCACTCTACGCTGTAAACAGAGAATACCAAGTTGTTCGTATTATTAAGAGACAGTTGCTGATACTTGAAATAAGCATTTTCTATATTTAAGCAGAGTAATACATCACAAAAATATACGTAATATGACAACGTGTGCAAACACACCCTACAAACAAACAAACAGAATAATATGTCTCATGAATGCAAATGCACAGAATTTCGAGAAGAAAAGGACAAACATACGGTAGACATATAAAGATATGACAGAAGGTAAATAGCGAATACGGAAAAGCAAAAAGCAAGGTCATGTATTTCAGTTCGAACTAACATGAACTCTAACGTATTTTTTGTCATGTATTTCGGTTAGAACTAATATGAACTCTTACATATTTTTTAGACTTTAGAAAGATGCAACAGCATCACATCTGTATAATAGATAGAAAGTAAAACGTGATTAGTTGACAGAATTTACACAGAAACAAACAAAAAACGGACAGCGGCAGAGAAATATGGAAATATGCCATGTAGATCCTAAGAAGTGACACGTACGATTTTGTAGTTTTCGTTTTTTAAAACAAGAACTAATATTTAGTTCCTTTTACCAATGATGATCGACCTGATATGGCCAGGTGGGTTAAGGCGTTCGACTCGTAATCTGAGGGTCGCGGGTTCGAAACACTGCACCACCAAACATGCTCGCCCTTTCAGCCGTGGGGACGTTATAATGTGACAGTAAATCCCACTATTCGTTGGTAAAAAGTAGCTCAAGAGTTGGTGGTGGGTGGTGATGACTAGCTGCCTTCCCTATAGTCTTACACTGCTAAATTAGGTACGGCTAGCACAGATAGCCCTCGTGTAGCTTTGAGCGAAATTCAAAACAAACAAAGAAAGCACTTGATGAAGACTATTACAGCTATTATTTAAGTTGTAAAATCTTGTGATTTAAATAAAAATAAAATGAAAAAAACTACAATAATAACTTTTCATAATTTAACTAACATTGAACTGATTATATACATTTTCATTAGATTTCGATTCAAAGAGTGTTTTTTCAAGTGTTTAAGGCGACATGATAAATATATGGAATAGATTAGTTATCAAACTGCAGTTAAGAAATCGCATGCCAAATATATTATTATGAAGTTAAAGTGGAGTGAATATGTCTTAAACCTTCTGCTGACAGATTGTTTTGTCGTCTTATAATTTTTCAAGTAATATCTTAATGGTTAGGGTGGCGTCGATTTTCTTTAACATTGTTCTAGTTTTCCTGCTCTTATTTGCTCTTCCATCATCATAACTTTTCTATAAATCTACTTCTATATTCTTTTTTCCACTTTTCTCTTATTTTCCATTTTTCTCTTTTTCGTGAGTTATTTCCTTGATTTTCCACCGTATTTTTCTGTTTATTAAATTCGTATTTTTTAATCTGCTCTCGTTATCATGTCGTAAATAAAACATTGATTTTTATGGCTTTTTCTGCACGTGTGAACAAGAAAAAAAAAAGAGGCACGAGTGTAAGATAATTAATTCTTTAATAATTCCAAAAACGTTGGCCATCGTGCTAACATTCTAAATCTTCATTAGCGTTTAGCAAAACAATCCATCACCGAACTCCCGCAAAATTTAGCTCTCTCACCTCGTGCTCACTGCAGTTGGTGCTATTTTTGTACTCAACATACTTACAATTTGTGACAGAAGTACAACTTATGTTTATCTTGCGTCATACAAGAAAGTAATGTTAAAGTTTCATTACCTAATAATCTTCACACAATTTATCAAACCTACGTAAATAATCCGGATTATCACTATCGATTATTCTTATTTGATGAGTTATTATAAAAACAACACATGGAAAAAGACACAGAATACAGTACATTACTTACTGTCCATTCATGCAATAAATAATGCGTCTTGTAATCCGTAAACTCAGTGAATGTTACAAAAAGCGATACAAAAAAAAAAAACATACTTAATTAATGATTCGTGATTTTGTGTCCATCAACTCAATATAAAAAATGAGACGTCATATGAGAAAAAATAGTTTATGAAAGATGACTTTATGTCCGTTAACTCAATAATTCAAACGAGACATCGTACAAAAATAGTTAATGATAGATGACTTTATGTCCATTAACTCATTAAATAAGACGAAACACCATAAAAGAAAACATAGTAACCTGAAACCTAGATTTATTTGATCAATAAAGTCGTAAGATTTTAATTTTTTACTTTGCTTTGTTGAATTCTTGGAATTACTATTAAAATACAACAACGTTTATATGTGTTTCTTATATATGTGTGTCTGTTCAGTATATATTTAACTTATTACCCATCTTATTATTGACTGACATATTGTTTCTCTTACTAAAGTTGGATGATCTTCTGCGCTTGTTAAAGTACTATCACGTTGTTTCTACCAAACGACAACACTTATCAAGCCGTTCGATATGCATTCTGGGAGCTGTATTTCGAACCAAAGAGCATGTCTCTGAACTTGCATTGCTTGTTTGTTTGTTTGTTTTGAATTTCGCAGAAAGCTACTCGAGGGCTGCCTGTGCTAGCCGTCCCTACTTTAGCAGTGTAAGACTAGAGGAAAGGCAGCTAGTCATCACCACCCACCGCCAACTCTTGAGCTATTCTTTTACCAACGAATAGTGGGATTCACCGTAACATTTTAACGTCCCCACGGCTGAAAGGGCGAGCATGTTTGGCGCGATAGGAATGCGAACCCGCGACCCTCAGATTACGGGTCGCACGCCTTAACACGCTTGGCCATGCCAGACCTACTTGCATTGCTTAAAGGTCCCCCAGAACTATTGATACCAGTGTGGACTAATGTGCAAGTTCTTACAGTTCTTACCCAATTAAATCAGTTAACCCGACCAGCTAATGTTGCCTGGAAATAAAGATAACCGACAAAATATATATACTAAAGTTCACACACGCAGAATATATTTAAACATTTTAGTGCATAAGTTAGCATTGAGAATACATAGAAGGTTTCGTTTCTCTGTTAGGTTTGGTTTGTTTTGAATTTCGAGGAAAGCTACACGAGGGCTAGCTGCGCCAGCCGTCCCTAATTTAGAAGTGTAAGACTAGGTTGGAGGCAACCAATCATCATCACCCACCGCCAACTCTTGGGCTACTCTTTTACCAACGAATAGTGGGATTGACTGTTACATTATAACACTCCCATGGCTGAGGGGGCGAGCATGTTTGGTGTGTTTCTGTCAGGCATTTAGATACGGGTAAAGATAATGGCGAAACCAGCGGCTCTGAGTTAGTTTCCCTGCGCGAATTTACCAATGGCGATCGGTTTGCATGAACCAATCAAAACAAAATTTAGGTATTAAATAATTGTATAAATTAGATTTCAGTGGTGCGTTTTTTGTTTTTTTTTGAAGTATCAAAACTTCGATAAAGCGGCACCACTGACCACCTATTGTATCACCAAGACAGAACCTAAGAAATTACAGAAATAAATCTACATTTGTAATTGACACGTCGTTTTAAAATACAAAAAGCGGTTAAGAATTGAACACAATATATAAATATTAATTTTATAAACCATGTATTTAATATATATTTTTTTTAATTTCGCGCAAAGCTTCTCGTGAGCTATCTGCGCTAACCGTCCCTAATTTATCAGTGTAAGACAAGAGGAAAGGCAGCTAGTCACCACCACCCACCGCAAACTCTTGGGTTACTCTTTTTCCAACGAACAGTGGGATTGACCGTGACATTATAACGCCCTCATGGCTGAAAGGGCGAGCATGTTTGGTGGGACCGGGATTCGAACCTGAGACCCTCAGATTACGATCCGAACGCCTTAACCTACCTGGCCATGCCGAGCCACAAGTTGATCTTATATTTAACAGAAACATATAATTGTTATTTTATTTTCTAGTTGAATATTATGTTGTTCATCAAATAAAACTTTGCAAGCTGAAGACCAGTCGAATTTATTGAAGATTAGCACACGATCATGGTAGTAGTAATTTTTAGGTGCTAGAAAAATCTTATTCTTATGTAGAAGTTTTTGTACAACAGTAAGTCTACGGATTTACACTCTAAAATCAGGGGTTCGATTCCTCTCGGTGGGCTCAGCAGATTGCCCGATGTGGCTTTGTTATAAAAGAATACACATAAGTATGTGTTAATTTATATTTTTGGATAATAGCTGCTTAAGTAACTGCAAGAAAGTCAGAACATATTGTTATCATTCTATTGGTAATACAACATTTAAACAAAATGGTACAGATCATGACGCAGGGTTAAAGGTTACAGCTATAACGACAAGATAAATGTTTATCTGAGGTGTCGTTTAAAATGCCAAGATGAATTATGCATACCAATGGTCTTTTATTCTAACGTCTTTAAACAGAGTATATTACCACCTATTATTCATAGATATGGCTGCATCAAGACATAAAATTCAGCCATAAGACTAAATCAACATGTCACTTCCTCAGAAATGTGCAAGAACAGACAACAATACATATTTTATTCGCAAGCATCTTGGCTTTTTGATTTCATATGAACTCTTGTAGGGAAACTAATACAAATGAAAGACTTTCGAACGTATGCAAAGAGGATGGGGTGTTATTGACTTAAGGGCATTGCACAAAGGTGACCTCCTATGAACAATGCCCTTCAGAGCAATAATCCATAACGAAGGCTGTCACGCAGAACACCATCAGTAGTGTAAAAAGGGGTTGTAAAGTCTAGACAACAACCACTTTATCATGGTTACCTATGGTTAACAACACTTTGGACCATGTTTGGAACGTGCAAACAATCACCAATAAATACATTATTTTTCTTTGTCCTCAAATCTCTTTGTGAAGGGACACGTTATGTTCAACGTTTTGTTTGCTTTCTGAGAAATAAAAATTCACAATTTTGGCCTAAACATAACTTTTTATAATTGTTTGTTTTGTTTGTTTGTTTGTTTGTTTTTAATTTCGCACAAAGCTACCCGAGGGTTATCTGTGCTAGCCGTCCCTAATTTAGTAGTGTAAGACAAGAGGGAAGGCAGCTAGTCATCACCACCCACCGCCAACTCTTGGGCTATTCTTTTACCAACGAATAGTGGAATTGACCGTAACATTATAACGCCCCACGGCTGAAAGGGCGAGCATGTTTGGTGCGACGGGGATGCGAACCAGAGACCCTCAGATTTTATAATTGTGCTAGTCTCAGTAAAAAATGTGGCCAATGTACTTAATGTGATGCTCACAGCACTGTGGAAATGTTATTTCTACAATAGTTTTCAGAATATGAACGCTTAGACTTTAGACTTTGTTTTTGGTGTTTATATAATAACGAATGCGATTTCCTTCTTAGATATCTTACGAATTTGGACAAAAATAAAATACAACATATACAATAGATATGTATTAATGTTAGATTCCCCCCCCCAAAAAAAAAAAACCTACACCGCCAACACTTTAAACAATATATTGCGTACAACTTTAAGATAATCTTGTTTTTCATGTGTTCTTCTTTTGGATATGTAATTAATTAATAATTATTGTAATATTTCATGAATCTTTTGATTCCACTTCAACTAACTAGAGATAAGAAAACAGGCGTATCAGTAGTTGAGTAATATTGGTAACGGTAGCGTGTGTGTTTGTGTTTTTTCTTATAGCAAAGCCACATCGGGCTATCTGCTGAGCCCACCGAGGGGAATCGAACCCCTGATTTTAGCGTTGTAAATCCGGAGACATTCCGCTGTACTAGCTGGGGGCAGGTAACGGTATCACGGATCACTGAGAATAACAGGAAGGATAGTGAAGCGAATAATCGGTATTTATTTAACTGAAAAAATAGTATGTGTACATTTGGGGAAGCTTTTCTTAAAACTTCAATACACTATGCAAAAATTACTTTAAAGTTAGGGAAGTATAGACAACGTAACTATACGCGTAAGGGAGAGTGGATGTAGATGGTTTGTTTGTTTTGAATTTCGCGCAAAGCTACTCGAAGGCTATCTCTGCTAGCCGTCCGTAATTTAGCAGTGTGAGACTAGAGGGAAGGCAACTAGCCATCACCACTTACCGCCAACTCTTGGGCTACTCTTTTACCAACGAAAAGTGGGATTGACCGTCACATTATAACGCCCCACGGCTGAAAGGGCGGGCATGTTGGGTGCGACCGGGATTCGAACTTGAGACCCTCAGATTAATAGTCGAACGTCCTAACCAACTGACCATGCCGGACCCATTGCAAATGTAAAATATATTGAGGAAATGTATGTGTCATTCCATCTGAAATATCAGTCTTAAAGTTCTTTGTGGGAATTTTCTATATGTTTATAGACACTCGTAGTTTAGGTACCGTCACCCTTTTAAGTTTTAAAACTTGTCCCCTGAAACTTAGGTTTGGAAAGAATTGCTTCGTCTGGTGTCTCATTGGATAATTTAATCGGCTCCATTTTTTTATCACACCATTTGGCTCGAATGTATTTCATACTGGAGATAATTAGAGGGTATCATGTTGTTGAATAGATTTAACCTCACAGTCATTGAGACGCCCTGCACGACCATCAAATTCATTTAGACCTCTGCGTACCTAACCTCATACGCTAGCAATCTAGACAGGTCACTTAATTTTTTAAATTAGTATAGATATATAGCACTGCCTTTAGATTTTAACCTTTAAGCGTTCAAATGTAAACCACCACAAGTAACATTGTTTCGTACTCAAAGTTTTAATGAACAAGAAGAAAAGTATGTTTGATAAATTTAAACTGAGTTATATTTTAATCTAACTTAATTCATACAATACAATGATTTTACCTAGTTTTTCACTTTAATTTATTTGTGTATATTTTTTACAATTTTATTAATTGACGTTGTGTTTATATTTGTTGTTGCTGTTAATTTTTCCAGTACAAATCTACACACAGTGGGCTGTGTACATTTTATCCACCACGGTGAAACTGGAGTTTCGTTCCAGCATGGCCAGGTGTGTAAGTCGCTCGACTCGCTATCTGAGGGTCGCGGGTTCGAATCACCGTCGCATCAAATGTGCTCGCCCTTTAAGCCGTGGGGGTATTATAATGTGATGGTCAATCCCATTATTCGTTGTAAAAGAGTAGTAAAGAGTTGGCGGTGGGTAGTGATGACTAGCTGCCTTTCCTATAGTCTTACACTGCTAAATTAGGGAAGGCTAGCGCAGATAGCCCTCCTGTAGCTTTGCGCGAAATTAAAAAAAGAAACAGAAACCGGATTTTAATGATATAAGTGCATAAACTTACTATAAACCCACCAGGGGATTTATTTGTTCTTAAACATTAAGTTGGAACAAATGGTATGTACAAGATATGTTCATATATATATATATATAGTAACAAACACCGTAAGTATTAACAAAAGGTGCAGCCAAAAAAAGATAAATGCGCAACTTAAATAAATGAAATCAAAATTTGTGGTCAAACTGGTAGCTGCACGTATAGTATTAATAAGAACTTTACAGCAGATATTCATTCATTATTTTGTTAGTCCTAGTTATTTGTTCAACTTGAAGCATACTTGTGAGTAAAACAAAATATAAGGCCTTGCAAACTAGTGAACGGGTATTTGTTGTAAATGTAGCTACCAGTTTGACTACAAATTTTGATTTCATTCATTTAAATATCATGCTCAGTCCTCTTTTCGTGTTGCACATTTTTTTCCGTATCTGATGTGTTTTTGATTAAATCAAGTGATTCTTTTTCAATACACGCCAATAAACTACAGTAAGCAACAAAGTGACATTGTATAGTAACAAACATTAGCTTTGGGATTGCAACTCTATTATTCGTAAAAGCCTATATTTTGAAAAACCACCAAATTATTTAAAATATATAGTGGTGGTTTACTTTATAAAATAGTGTTAATAACTTCCTTGATAGTAACGCCACAGAATATAGATTAAAGTTTCACGTCATCTCCCGCAAGCACTTTGTAGCGTCGTGTCAAGTAACAGTATTTAGGTTAATACTGTGATGCTAAACACTCTTTAATTAGGAGGATTTCATAAAATATAGCAAAGCTATGCTTAAAAGTTGGCAGTTTTGCTGTTCTAAATCAGTCTTTTCTAATCGGAATGACAAAACTAAACATGGTTTTCTTCTACTCTTAGGTAGATCTGTAGAAAAAAATTTAAACCGATGGTTCACGTGACTTTTTGTATAGGTGTGCGCAAAAGTTTGGTCAAAACTGAGTAGATTTTGTTGAATAATTTTGCACATGTTGTTTAAATCCAGACTAAATTTGATATCTAATTGTACTTTGTAAAGATCTAGCGGTGTACGAAATTTGAAAAGAATCTATAAAATTAGATATGATTTTCTATCAAATAACGTTTCCGAACTGTCGGTACGAATAAAAACAAAAGTAAGAAATTCAATCAAAATTGAATATTTTATGTCTCGTGCATCCCTTAATGACTTATCTTGAAATCCTCTATTTGATAGGGTCCAGCATACCCGCCAAAAATATCTGACAATTTGTATTACCGTAATTCAAGCTACATAAAGTAGAAAATTGCTAAACTATCAATGTGTCATGTTGGTTGTTTTTGCTGCAGACACATTAAATGTGTCTTGACATTACCTCGTTAAAACAGAAGATTCTGAAGAGTCACCTTGAAAAGATCAAACGTGTGTGTTTTGGTTTTATGTGCAAAACTACATGCAGGTCAGTATACTTGAAGATTTGAGTTCCTAATTCAGTCGCTTTAACGATGCAATTAGTCCATATTCACTCATCTGAACACCAGGATAATCTTCATGTTGTTCGTGTTAAATTTGAAATTGCCTAAAATTATTCCATATAATATTTAGTTTAACCGTTCAAAATATCTGACGTTAGCACTTAGATGAAACTAAATCGAGTCTTGGTAGAGATTAACTTTTCCATAATTACATCACTGCTCAAACTATGCGTTTTAACGTCTTAGTCAGCTTTAAATTTATCGTCTCAGAACAAAATTCGATCCAGCGCACGAGGAATGTGAATTATTTTCCTTGTCTGTCACAAACCGACTTTTAACCTTGGTCGCGTGAGATGACAAATAGTGTTGCTTTCCAAGTTAGTCACAGCCGAGAGCTGACCTTTGAACCAAGATAATGAAAGTTTGTCTCTCGAACAGACAATTAACTTCGTTAAACCTACCCAAACAACGTAACCACTCAACAAAGAAAATAATAATTATTACGCGTAATCCAATTTTTAACTTCAAATAGGGTTTTCGAAATATACTTTATCGGATGTCTAGCTTCAAAATAATTATGTCAGTAATAAAATAATCAGTTTTGTTTCTAAACTCTTGAAAATGATTTTATACATTTATATATTCAAACAATCTGATCAGATGTTTCCATGAGAATTGTTTGTTTGTTTGTTTTTTAATTTCGCGCAAAGCTACTCGAGAGCTATCTGCCCCAGCCGTCCCTAATTTAGCAGTGTAAGACTAGAGGGAGGGCAGCTAGTCATCACCTCCCACAGCCAACTCTTTTACCAACGAATAGGGGGATTGGCCGTCACATTATAACGCCCCTACGGCTTAAAAGGCGAGCATATTTGGTGCGACGGTGATGCGAACCCGCGACCCTCAGATTACGGGTCGCACGCCTTAACCCACCTGGCCATGCCGGGCCATTTCCAGGAGAAAGGAACAACAAAACACAAGTATCTACACTGGTATTTAAAAAAAAAAAAAATTCCATGATGAATGAATTTTCAAATGCCCGAAGTAAATGTTGATCACTATTAATTTCTGTGGTTCATAAACTATTTTACAGTAAGATAGGACAACAATGTACCTTCCAGAGTTTCACAGAATATGTACCAATAACCGTTCTCTTTATTCATTATTACATGAAAAAGAACAAAAAATAATCAGATTTATAAATAAATGAAATATTAATTATTTTATTATTTCTATGATGTTTTGATCTTGGAAATAAACGTGATGAATGTTAAAAATTTATTAGAAAAAGTTTAAAAAACTCTAAACATTAACTGGAGTAGGGCGAGAAACCTGTAAAACCTTTCAACTTTAAAAAATAATGAATGTCTACAAGAGGTGCTTGGTAAACGAAGTCCGTTACTTATTATATGTATATGTATTTTAAGCTTGTAGCCTAAAATCAGAAACAAATAAACAGATAGGTATTTCAGAAAGTTAGTAAACCCTGCCTTTTAATTTGTTTGTGAAAAGACTAGTTGATGGATGTTCTTTAAAACCTTAAGTAAATCCATGTTCATCTTTTACTTTCCAAATTTTAAGTTTAATTAAACACAAACTTTATCTCAACTTTGACTCTAATTGATAGTATATTATGGAGGAAAAAACCTCCATACATAATTCGAGTGAATTAACACAAGCTGTTATTGTATAAAGCCCGAGTGATGCTTTCCAGGCCACATTTGTTTTAAATAACGTTGTGGTAACACAAGCACCACTAGCACTTTGTTATTATGCTCTATTAAACAGTTTATCGTAATCATTTCTGTGGGTTTCCAAAGTTTTTGTGGAGATACGTAGGTTAAATTTTAAATTTTACTTCTTAAGATGTAATATGTTGAAAACATGTAGGATACATTAGCAAATACTCAACTTTACATTGTTGATATAATCTGGTGTTTTGAAGTTACCCTGATAATATTGATATAGTGTTATTTCTAACAGCACAGATAAGTCATCTCTCGCTCTTTGAAACAACTTATTGAGTTCTGTCTCTTACTTTCTTCGCATATCAAGACAACGGTATAAACAAGAAACTGATTAAACTGCTTAATATTTTTATATCTTTAAGTAGGGTGAAGACATATTAAGGTTTAAATATTTATTGAATGTCTAGTGCGGCTTACCAATACCCAGTTCGTCACGGGCCCTTCATGACCAGATGGTTAGGGTACTGGACTCGTAATATGAGAGTTGCGCGTTTCAATCATTACAACATCAAACATGCTCGTCCTTTCAGCCATGGGTACATTATAATGTGACAGTCAATCTAAATATTCGTTGGTAAAATACAAGCTCAAGAAATAGCTGTGGATGGTGATGATTAGCTGCCTTCCCTCTAGTCTTTTACCAAACAGTTAGGGACGGCCAGCAGATAGCCCTCGTTTAGCTTTGCGCGAAATTCAAAACATTCCAAGCCACTTCCTTATTGGAAGCGAAGCTATCTTTGGTGCACATTGTTAAGATGTAGAAAGAAAATATGAAAGTAAAAATGAAATTTCTCGTTCTGTATCATCAAAGTGTAATGTTTCAGTATAAACCTGCTATTTATAAAAATCATGAGAAATGCAACTAATGGATTGACATTTGATGATAAAAATCAACTAGTTAAACTGTTGGAAGATTATTTTATTAAGGTACTATAAACATTAGTATGAAATATTAATATAATGCTACAAGATTACCATATCAGAAGAATCGGTTTATAAGTTTTTTGTATTAAGTGATTATAATTTATACATTTTAAAACTGTTAATGCATCCCTGGTAATGGAGCAGAACAAAGGAAGTTACAGATAGAGAATGGTTTTAAAAATAACTATTAAGTCTCAGGGACCTGGTGTAGTGTAGAACATAGCATGCTCTGACTGGGATTTGGAGGGCTAAAAGTCCACAGCCAATTGTCACATAAAGATACTTTGCAATTTTGTACCATGTGCGCACTACATAAGCGTTGTTCAAATTCCACAATTTAATTAGATAAGGAAAGCCCAAGAATTGTTGTTTAGTTATTTGCCCTCTAATCTTCCACTTCAAATTCATGGACGGTTATTTGTACTTTTGCACGAATTAATTTCTGAAACATCTTTTGTAGACGTCATGGGTCTATATATGTACGTTTTGCACTAGGATTTTCAGAGTTCGTCATTTTGTGTGTGCTGTTGTTTGTTTGTTTGTTTCATCCAGAAGAACTTGAAGCTTTTCATACAACAATGGGGCCTGGCATGGCCAAGCGCGTTAAGGCGTGCGACTCGTCATCCGAGGGTCGCGGGTTCGCATCCCCGTCGCGCCAAACATGCTCGCCCTTCCAGCCGTGGGGGCATTATAATGTGACGGTCAATCCCACTATTCGTTGGTAAAAGAGTAGCTCAAGAGTTGGCGGTGGGTGGTGATGACTAGCTGCCTTCCCTTTAGTCTTACACTGCAAAATTAGGGACGGATAGCACAGATAGCCCTCGAGTAGCTTTGTGCGAAATTAAAAAACAAACAAAAAAAAACAAACATACAACAACATTATTTGAAGTAAATGCTGTTTGGAAAGCTTCACCTGAATAAACGATGGTCGTTTTGAGGTAACTACTTTTTACTGTTTGTTGAAGTTTTTTAGAAAACAAAGTAAGAAAATCATCGGTATTTCATAGTTAATGACCTGTTATTTGAATAAATGAACTATTACCTTCTTTTACTTTATAAACTACCTGTACACCAACTGGAAGGTGAGATATATGTTTGTTTTTGAAGTGATTTCTCTAAAAAATGGGAGACCTTGGAACCACAGATAGGTACAAATAGCAATTAATAACTGACATATTCGGTTATCTTTCACGTAAAACTCGTGGATTTAGACTATATACAATTACTTGCATGGTTCTTGTAAAGTTGAATCAGATGTCTATTGATCAATATCTAATTATTTGTCATAAAATATTTTCAAACTTTTGAGTGAATGTCATTTTGAAGCTTTAAAATTATTATACATTCCAATGAAAAAATGATATTTCCAAACTTTTAAGCTTTTGAAGTACACGGTTAGTCTGGGGACACATAAGGTTCAAGCATAATTGTCCCTAATTTTGAAATACTACTCAGTGGTAAGGTAACTAGCAAGGATTGGTTGACTGATTTAGTGTTTTATGGCACAAAGCAGCACCTAGGCTATCTACGCCAAACGTCCGGTAACTATCAAGGAAAGGTGAGCTTCATCCGCCATTTTAGATAAACCAAGTGGTATTCATTCTCCTTCTGAGACACAAGGGTGTGTTTTCTTACAGCAAAGCCACATGTAGCTATCCGCTGAGCTCACCGAGGGGAATCGAACCCATGATTTTACCATCGTAAATCCGTAGACTTACCATTGTACTAGCGGGTGGCCCTTCTGAGACTTGTAACTGCAACATAATTGCAATAAGAGTGTTTTGAAACATTGGTAAGTCTCTTTTGTACAAAATGGCTTCCCCATATCACGCCGACCTACTTGTAGGCCACCTTCCTTAATTTCTACTTCAGCCTCTTCCTTGTTGTATGCCTTATATCCTATATCAAAAAACAAATGTTGCTCTGCGCTGAGCTTGCGCTACTCACAGAGGTAAAAGAATTTGACTGTTTGTCCATTCAAGGAGATCACATGACTCCGCAACCACCATATCTTTTGGTTACGTCATCAAGGTTTCCTCTTTCTTTTCTGTGTATTTTCCAGCTCAGAATCTACTTCAGAATAATAAGGTCAACTAAAGGATCACTAAACCAAGGTATGGGGAGTGCTTCTTCCCAAACTCTGACCATCCTACATAGAGACGTTACACACATGGAAAAATCCAAGTTATCTATTTAACACTAATACAAAAAAGTAAAACAAAGGGCTTTTAGTGAACGTGTCGAGCTGTCAAAAGAACGTAAAAAACGAAACTTAACAGTTCTTACCACTTCGGTGTGTTTTCTCTTGTCATTTAAGCTAAACGTGAAATAGACTAAGAGAATAATCCTGAAAAGTTAAGTTAAAAACATAAAATGAAACAGACCCAAATGCTTAAACCACAATTTAATTAAAACAAACTCTAACTTCCTTAGAACTTGAAGTTTTAGTAATAGCACAATTAAAATAGCGCTAATAACAAGTTCAAGAACCGTAAATGTTAAAGTTATATAAAGGATGAAGTCCTCAAATCTCTTTGAGTAACATCTAAAGCGAGAAGTGTGCTGAAATCTGCTGGCTCGAAGCAAACCTAATATTAAATACTACTAGCATTAAAATATTGGTTTGAGGTGTTTAAGATTATTTAGGAAACTAGCTGTATTAATGGATTGTCTTATTTCGTATTTAACTATGAGAATGATAAAACTCGGGGACACAAGTATAAACTTTTGCGAGGAATGAGTCTAAAACAATTTTGGTAATTGGTCTTTAGAATGAGATGCATCTAGTTGTGAAAGATACAGTTAATATAAGGGAACTAAGGATAGAACTGATAAATAGTTATATGATATGGACTGGCTTTAGGTATTTATTTATCCTAGTATATAAGCTCACTTTAATGGAAGGGACAGCCCTAACCAAACTATCCCTTGCTCTTCTTAAATCATATGCAGGTGACACAAACAATGAACAAAGCAAGGCTTGTGCATGGCCTGAAGTTCTGCAGACAACTTTCTTGTTCACGTATTTCGTGGTGCAAAATGAAAGGCAGCTCCGACCTATTATCCTATTCGTCAACAAGGAAGACAGCTGTTTCTATCACATTGTTACAAACTATCTTCCCAGAAAGAAAACTGGATAACTATTAGTAAGTGAGTTCACCTGTTTAGCGCACTGCAGAAGAGGAAAATTAGGAAGCTTATTTACGTGCTTTGCTGTGTATGATGAAAAACACAATAATTTCACAAATTTACGCATTAAGAAGAAATCACACTGCGTAGTTTAAGGCTGTTTAGAAACTGCTTATAAATTATTCAGTTTAAAACCTTTAGCCACACGAGTTTTACTGAACATGTAGCTTTAAAATATCATGTAGCCCATAAAAAACCTGTGTGTCACGTCACGTCACACTTGGTCGCTCGAAATTGGGGGAGTTATAAAAGCCAAAATGCATTTATCTACAGAGAATAGTTTTATTTCTGTCTGCTCATTACGTGTTTAGTGACGAAAGTACAAGTCGTGTGGGGCGTGTGTCGTTAAAACCTTATAAGTGTAGTGAGTGTTAATATAATGAAACTCAAAGTAGAGACGTTGTGTGGAATCAATTAATCAAAAGCCAAGTACATAAAATTTATCATGCCAGTAAAAATAACGATCTATTATTAAACTTTCATCGTATCTGAATTAAGCTAATTTCTATTATAACACCAGTGTTTTTAATAAAAATAAATATTTTAAATGAATGGAGACTCTAAATTAGGAAATCAACAAATATTTTTCCAGTTTTGTCGTCTCTTAATTTCATTCAATATGTTCAGTAGATAGACTAATAGCAATATTAGGTTATACTTTTATTGCTAAGCGATGTTTTATAAAAGGCATTGTTGTAACTTGGTGTAACCAAAACGCTTTAGCTTTCCTAAATATTAGAAACTTAGGTAACTTAATATGTAGGATCATACAATGCTAATGAAGGCGTCGGTAAAAAGACTGATAGCTCACAAGTAAACGTGTTTCAACGTAGAGTTTGGTTTGAATTTTGCGCAAAGCTACTCAAGGGCTATCTGCACTAGTTGTTCCTAATTTTGCAGTGTAAGACTAGAGGGAAGACAGCTAGTCATCACCACCCACCGCAAACTCTTGAGCTACTCTTTTACCAACGAATATTGGGATTGACCGTCACATTATAACGTCTCCACGGCTGAAAGGGCGAGCATGTTTGGTGTAACGGGGATTCGAATTCCCGACCCTCAGATTACGAGTCTAGTGCCTTAACCAACTGGCCGTGCCGGGCCTATAACCGTATGAAAACGAATAAAAGATGGTAATGTGTGTCTTGTGTAAAAAGATCATAGAGTAAGAATGCATAATTTTTTTAAGGAAGGTAAAGAGAAGGAACTCGTGACGATTATACTAAATATATGGATGTTGCAAATTTGCATAAGTATACTGAAAAACATGTTTTTATCTCCACAGAATAAATAACAAGTTATGTAATTAAATGTTTTAGTCGATGCTTACAGACTTGCACGTTGTTGTAAGAAAAATTAAATGACTTACAGCTAACCCGTCTGTAAAATGTATAGAAATAATATCAAATTCTAACAGTGGAAACATGCTATTAAAGCGGTTTTAGTATTTGAAAAATTCGAAAATTATTATCAGGGTCCTAAGAAGCTGTTACAATTATTAATAACGCATGACGTTACTTATTATAATTCTAGCAATGTATGAAGGTAATTTCCACAGTTTAAATTATATAATAAGTGAAGGAAAATGTAATTCATCTACGTTGTATGCAGGTAATTACATCGGTTTTAGTAATGTAATCAAATGAAATTGAATACCATGAATCTGGTAGCACATGGTACCAGATATGCTCGAGTGTTGTGATGTCCGAATGTAATTACTATAATTCTAATATTGAATGAAAGTAGGTGCATAATTTTGGTAACGCCCCTAGTGGCGCAGCAGTATGTCTGCGGGGTCACACTGCTAGAAACCGGGTTTCGATACTCGTGATTAGCATGGCTTAATTTCAAACAATACCATGGTTCTCAGTAATAAATAAAATTAATTACCACAGTTCAAGCTATGATTAAAAAGAACTTCTGCGGTTTTAGAAATATTTGGCTCAAAATGATATTCGCTGTCTCTTGAACAAAGGTTATCCCATATTGATTCAAAATAACAAGTTTTATTATGTTAGACAGTTGGTTCAGCCCTCACCCACCTTCGAATGTTAAAATAGGAAAAACTTCACTTCTGAGCTCAGTTAAATCAGAAAATAGTAAGCGATGAAATTAAACCCTTGCCACATTAGGTAGTTAAACCGGTTAAAATAATATTGTGTAGATGACAGGTCATTAGCGATGTAACTTACAAAAGCCAATTCGTTTGACCTGCAACCGAACGACCAAGTAAGAGAACAGCATGATTCGGATGGATGTTTTTTTTAAACCTAAGTTTCTATTTACCTAACTGTTTATTCTCCTTTTTCAATCCTTCCTCCTTTTCCTATTCCAGTATCCATCTTTCCTCTGCAGGTCATATCTGATCAGCTTTGCACTCCCTCTAGTGGTAATTTTGAAGATGTACTTCATGACGTGAAAAGTTGTTGTTTTTTTCACAACAGTTTCAGAAGCGAGTTAAGACAGATAAACGTGGTCAACAGCATAGCACGTTCACATTGCATGCACCCACACAATTCTCCACGAGGAGTGAGTGACCTCTCTTCACATTTTACAAATAAAATATCCAAATATTACAAAACAAGTAAGTATGTGTGTGTTTTCTTATAGGAAAGACACATCGGGCTATCTGCTCTGTCCACCAAAGCGAATCGAACCCCCTGATTTTAGTGTTGTAAATCCATAGACTTATCGTTGTCCCAGTAGGGGACAACAACTAAAGCAAAGTAGTTTTATTACGCATAGTTCCCATCAGTCTATTTTCACAACATATGTTCATTAAAATATTTTGCGTATTTATGAGTATTGTAGAGAAAGAAATAGAAAAAAAATCATTTTTATTATATAGTAAAGTGATATAAATCCTCTAAATTCTGATTTCAATAAATGCAAATTTTAACCGATATCGAACTCTTCTATACTATTTATCAGTATAATTACATTTTAAACACTATAATATATACAAATTTAAAGATATACAAGACAACTCAAATATCTGACAAGACAGTACGATGTTATATGTGAAAGAAACTACCGGATTAGTTCATGCTGGTTGGAAAACAATTTTTTACTTATTTTTTTGTATTTCTACATTATTACTTACTGATATACTTATCTTGTTAATAAATATATAACATGATTTATATTAAAATTGTCTCTTAAAATATACAAAGGCTGCTATCACGGACCTAGCAATTTGTAAAGTGTATTACTATGGCTTTAGCAACGAAAATGCATACGATTTTTAATGAACTATGAAAGCGTATTTTAGACTTAAATAATTTGAGAATGTCCATAGTAATTGTATTTAGTGTAATGTTAATTTTTGTAAGGACATTGCACGTGTGTCAAGTATTAACACTAAGGCACGCTCATTGCATTAAAAAGCTTGACTAAACAAAACAGGTAAGATTATTCAGAATTGAAGAGACAATATCCAATCCGGATTCCTCTTATAAAGGCCTTTCTAATGATATGAGATTTGTAGCGTTTGGTTGAGAAATTTGTGGGAAAAGTACCTGGAAGACAAACGCAAGCGTACGATTTATTTAGATTCTTGGACTATGAAAGCTGACTGATAGGGTTGTGGCAATGAACGAATATTATTCCCACTGTTTTTACAATGTATAAAGGTCATTACTGCATTTCTGGAAACGTCTGAAGATTATTGCTATGGTTCTAATCCACCGCTGGAACAGCGGTAAGTCTTCGAATTTACAACACTAAAATCAGGGTTTCGATTTCCCTTGGTGGACTCAGCAGATAGCCCGATGTGGCTTTGTTATAAGAAAAACACACACACACCTTATGGTTCCAGAAATAAACGAAAGTTATTACCATTGTTCTATCACTACTACTGTGATTCAAGAACTTTACAAAGATTACTGTCACGGTCATAGCATGTAAAGGTATGGTGCTAGCAATGTACTGAGACTATTATTACCGTTTTAGCAATGTTACTAAGGTTCTAGCAGTTTATAAAGAGTAATGCTATAGTTTAAGCAGTTTACAATACTGTTACTCTGCTTTTAGCAGCTTACAAAGATTATTACTGTAGTTCTATCAACGTGTAAATATACATAAAATATACTTTTATGATTCTAACAATGTCATAAAGTTATTTCCATGATAACGGTAATGCACAAGGGTTAATACATTGGACCTAGTAAGGTTGCTCTAAAGTCTACTAATGCTTACGAAGTTTAATAAAACAATTCTATTAATATGTGAAGACTTCTTATAGAATAACAATAATTTATTAAAAGTAACCGTCTAGGTCCGGAAAATGTTAGTTTTACCAGTTACTACACGTCATAAAGCACTAGTTTTACCAGTTACTACACGTCATAAAGCACTAGTTTTACCAGTTACTACACGTCATAAAGCACTAGTTTTACCAGTTACTACATGTTATAAAGCACTAGTTTTACCAGTTACTACACGTCATAAAGCACTAGTTTTACCAGTTACTACACGTCATAAAGCACTAGTTTTACCAGTTACTACACGTCATAAAGCACTAGTTTTACCAGTTACTACACGTCATAAAGCACTAGTTTTACCAGTTACTACATGTTATAAAGCACTAGTTTTACCAGTTACTACACGTCATAAAGCACTAGTTTTACCAGTTACTACATGTTATAAAGCACTAGTTTTACCAGTTACTACACGTCATAAAGCACTAGTTTTACCAGTTACTACATGTTATAAAGCACTAGTTTTACCAGTTACTACACGTCATAAAGCACTAGTTTTACCAGTTACTACGTCATAAAGCACTAGTTTTACCAGTTACTACATGTCATAAAGCACTAGTTTTACCAGTTACTACACGTCATAAAGCACTAGTTTTACCAGTTACTACACGTCATAAAGCACTAGTTTTACCAGTTACTACACGTCATAAAGCACTAGTTTTACCAGTTACTACACGTCATAAAGCACTAGTTTTACCAGTTACTACATGTTATAAAGCACTAGTTTTACCAGTTACTACACGTCATAAAGCACTAGTTTTACCAGTTACTACATGTTATAAAGCACTAGTTTTACCAGTTACTACATGTTATAAAGCACTAGTTTTACCAGTTACTACATGTTATAAAGCACTAGTTTTACCAGTTACTACACGTCATAAAGCACTAGTTTTACCAGTTACTACATGTTATAAAGCACTAGTTTTACCAGTTACTACACGTCATAAAGCACTAGTTTTACCAGTTACTACATGTTATAAAGCACTAGTTTTACCAGTTACTACATGTTATAAAGCACTAGTTTTACCAGTTACTACATGTTATAAAGCACTAGTTTTACCAGTTACTACATGTTATAAAGCACTAGTTTTACCAGTTACTACATGTTATAAAGCACTAGTTTTACCAGTTACTACACGTCATAAAGCACTAGTTTTACCAGTTACTACACGTCATAAAGCACTAGTTTTACCAGTTACTACACGTCATAAAGCACTAGTTTTACCAGTTACTACACGTCATAAAGCACTAGTTTTACCAGTTACTACACGTCATAAAGCACTAGTTTTACCAGTTACTACACGTCATAAAGCACTAGTTTTACCAGTTACTACATGTTATAAAGCACTAGTTTTACCAGTTACTACACGTCATAAAGCACTAGTTTTACCAGTTACTACATGTTATAAAGCACTAGTTTTACCAGTTACTACATGTTATAAAGCACTAGTTTTACCAGTTACTACATGTTATAAAGCACTAGTTTTACCAGTTACTACATGTTATAAAGCACTAGTTTTACCAGTTACTACACGTCATAAAGCACTAGTTTTACCAGTTACTACATGTTATAAAGCACTAGTTTTACCAGTTACTACACGTCATAAAGCACTAGTTTTACCAGTTACTACATGTTATAAAGCACTAGTTTTACCAGTTACTACATGTTATAAAGCACTAGTTTTACCAGTTACTACATGTTATAAAGCACTAGTTTTACCAGTTACTACATGTTATAAAGCACTAGTTTTACCAGTTACTACATGTTATAAAGCACTAGTTTTACCAGTTACTACATGTTATAAAGCACTAGTTTTACCAGTTACTACATGTTATAAAGCACTAGTTTTACCAGTTACTACACGTCATAAAGCACTAGTTTTACCAGTTACTACACGTCATAAAGCACTAGTTTTACCAGTTACTACACGTCATAAAGCACTTGTTTTACCAGTTACTACATGTTATAAAGCACTAGTTTTACCAGTTACTACATGTTATAAAGCACTAGTTTTACCAGTTACTACACGTCATAAAGCACTAGTTTTACCAGTTACTACACGTCATAAAGCACTAGTTTTACCAGTTACTACACGTCATAAAGCACTAGTTTTACCAGTTACTACACGTCATAAAGCACTAGTTTTACCAGTTACTACATGTTATAAAGCACTAGTTTTACCAGTTACTACACGTCATAAAGCACTAGTTTTACCAGTTACTACACGTCATAAAGCACTAGTTTTACCAGTTACTACACGTCATAAAGCACTAGTTTTACCAGTTACTACACGTCATAAAGCACTAGTTTTACCAGTTACTACATGTTAAAAAGCAGTTTCTTAAACTAAATGTACAGTATCAGGAATGAAATTATTTTGGAGTAGGTCAACTGATGTTTAACCTTTTATACAGAATAATTATATTGTTACTATTCGTTTTGTCATTATGCCCAGACCGACATTATTTGAAACCAATTAAAAACCTGCACGTTTGTATTTTTCTGCTAAGGCTACAAGCTGTTGACAAAGAAACATTTTTACCTTGTTAAAAGTCTTTAAACAAAGTTTCCTTGCTGTATCGGGTGGGTTGAAACTCATACGTTGATGGTAGTTTTACTGGAGTAACTTCTCATAACTACTTTCGTAAGACGTTGTTTGAGTGGCTCATCTCTGATATTTCAGTTTATCCACTGCTCCGTATCAACGATGAACAGTTTATTAGATTCACGAGAAGTGAACACGTCAAGTGTGGAAACTGAACCACATGTCACCAGACATTAAGTGGTAACTTGCTGAAGTTGGAAGGACCCGACAGTTTTATGTGAAGCATTTCTTGTTCCGTCTCACAGGCAGTAGATAAGCAAAGAAACGATAGCCAGGTAACTTCTTCTATTGGACTGTGCTCAAACCTGAGGGAAGTAAAGCAGTAAAACCTGCGTGAAGGGTATCATGGGAGATTGGAAGCAACCAAATGTGAAAAGGGGGAACACGCAGAGCCATGTCACGTGTGCTATTTATAGTCAGTCGATGAGACGTGTTAATGGGGTAGGCGGAGGTGAATGTTTGTCACTGAATACTGTTAGCTGGCAGACCAGGTGGGTTAAGACGTTCGACTCGTAATCTGAGGGTCGCGGGTTAGAATCCCTGTCACACCAAACATGCTCGCCCTTTCAGCCGTGGGAGGCGTTATAATGTGACTTTCAACCCTACTATTCGTTGGTAAAAGAGTAGCCCAAGAGTTGGCGGTGGGCGGTGGTGACTAGCTGCGTTCCCTCTAGTCTTACACTGCTAAATTAGAGACAGCTAGCACAGATAGCTCTTGAGTAGTTTTGCACGAAATTCAAAACAATAAATTAATCAATCATGTTAGCTGGTGAAAATACTAGTTCGTTAACTTAATTACAAAACCTGAATATGACAGTATATTCTACGTTAAACTAAACGTTTTTCTTAAGGTAATGTTTCACACCTAATAATTAAATGCTTGCCAAAATAAACAAAAGTATAAACCAAACATAAAAAACTATAACAGATATAAAATCCAAATTTAACATAACTTATGTATAGACATTCAAACACCTAACTACGTACCAGAGTGAACATTCGCTTCTGCCACTCTTTCACGTACCGTGTCTCCTATCTTCTCACGACTTTGTAGAACGTTCTGGTACCTGGAGTTTTCAATAATTTTGTACTGGCGCGGCGTAGAACTGGTACATTCGCGATCACTTTTCCGCTCTACACAAGTAAAAATTGTGTAGCTCTTAACAAAAGCCAAATTAAACTTATATCCTTTTTATCGTTACTTTTAAATCTATTAATTTTTTCTCTCTATCTTTTCCGAAACTGAAATGAATTCAGTGATGTCCTAGTGGCTTCCTGTTAGCATTCTGCAACACGAAATAGAGATATCTCCCAACGCTGACAATAGATCAGGGAATCAATCGAGCATGACGTCATCCTCAATCACGAGACTATGGTTTCTTCATCATTTTCTATTTTTCGCTCTTTGCACCAACTTTCCTCATTCAAGTTCTAGATCTCTAATCTGCCTGTCTCTCGCTCTTCCTTCAACTTATCCATTACCAACCTCCATAGATCTTCTCTCAGATCTAATTAAACATAAGAACATCTTCCGTTTCTAACATATATCCAACAATTGTGTAGTTTCCAATGTCACATCAGTACTATTTTCAATCAAACCAGCTGATTTTCATTAATCGTCTATACTATGAAATTTCAAATACTTGCAATATTCGTTTTGTTTTAGAAGACAAGGTCCAGTACCTTTCCACTCCATGCAGTAGGACAGCTATACTCACTATTTTATCAGCCTCCTTTAGTTCTAGTTTAATTTCACTTCTGAACATACATATTTACGAGCCCCCTATGGCCCGGCATGGCCAAGCGCGTAAGGCGTGCGACTCGTAATCCGAGGGTCGCGGGTTCGTGCCCGCGTCGCGCTAAACATGCTCGCCCTCCCAGCCGTGGGGGCGTATAATGTGACGGTCAATCCCACTTTTCGTTGGTAAAAGAGTAGCCCAAGAGTTGGCGGTGGGTGGTGATGACTAGCTGCCTTCCCTCTAGTCTTACACTGCTAAATTAGGGACGGCTAGCACAGATAGCCCATCGTGTAGCTTTGTGCGAAATTCCAAACAAACAAACAAAAGCGAGCCCCTATTGACAAAGCGGTATATCTGAGGGCTTGTACTCTAGAAACTAGGTTCCGATAACCGTGATGGAAAGAGCACATATGGCCAGTTGTGTAGTTTTGGGTTTACTTACAAACAAAACTCAGAACACATATTCCCGAAAAACCAATCAGCGAGCTATAAAAACATATCCATTAAATCATACAAACCTGCTAGATGTGAGAACATATCCCTCAAGCCATACTAAGCTGTTAACTGTGACAGCATATCCATCAAATCATATCAATCTGTTATCCGTATTAACATATCCACACAGCTATACCAAACTACTAGTTGTCACAACATTTCCCTCAAGCCATGCCATTCTGTTAACGGTAACAATGTATCCATCAAATCATACCAACCTTTTAAATGTGACAACATATCCTAAAATCGTGCCAATTTTCCAACTGCGACAAGCTATCAATCAAACCATACATTATATGCTCCTTAAATACAGTCTGGGGCACTCAACTGTAACGGTCTGACCTACGTCTAAGCTATATCACGAAGGCTTACACAATGTTCTCATCTTGCTTACATGGGTTTCAGAGAAGAAATAACCATTAAAATATCCTCAACTACACTCAAACAAATACAAAAAAAAAGGCTAGTCATAAAACAGAACGTTTGAAAGCTTGTCTTATATTTATTAAATACCTTGTTAATTCTTTGTTTCCATACATCAGATTTAAAGACTCAAAACTCCATCACTAAAACAACTAAATATCTATATAAGCTTCATTAAAGAGATCCACGTTAACAGAAGACATACACACAAATAAACCCTGTCACCAGAACAACTAAATATCAATATAAGCTTCATTAAAGAGATACACGTTAACAGAAGACATAAACACACAAATAAGCCCTGTCACCAGAACAACTAAATATCAATATAAGCTTCATTAAAGAGATCCACGTTAACAGAAGACATACACACAAATAAACCCTGTCACCAGAACAACTAAATATCAATATAAGCTTCATTAAAGAGATACATGTTAAGAGAAGACATAAACACACAAATAAACCCTGTCACCAGAACAACTAAATATCAATATAAGCTTCATTAAAGAGATACACGTTAACAGAAGACATAAACACACAAATAAGCCCTGTCACCAGAACAGCTAAATATCAATATAAGCTTCATTAAAGAGATACATGTTAACAGAAAATATAAATACACAAATAAGCCCTGTCACTAGAACAACTAAATATCAATATAAGCTTCATTAAAGAGATACACGTTAACAGAAGATATAAACACACAAATAAGCCCTGTCACTAGAATAACTAAATATCAATATAAGCTTCATTAAAGAGATCCACGTTAACAGAAGATATAAACACACAAATATACCCTGTCACTTGAACAACTAAATATCATTAAAGAGATATGTTAAATTTAAGAGGTAAACAAATTAATTGAACCATTGTAATACTGTAACACGTTACTCGTGTCTCGTTGTGTCTGAACAAATGTGCTTCGCTCTTGTGGAAAGGCATGTGTTAAAATATTGACTATCAAATACTACTGTTCTATCAGACAAAAATATTCCACAATTTTGCGGTGAGTTATGTTGACCAAATGTCAGTTCAAATTTAGGGTGAGAATAGCCTTTTGAGGCCTGGCATGGCCAAGCGCGTAAGGCGTGCGACTCGTAATCCGAGGGTCGCGGGTTCGCGCCCGCGTCGCGCCAAACATGCTCGCCCTCCCAGCCGTGGGGACGTTATAACGTTACGGCCAATCCCACTATTCGTTGGTAAAAGAGTAGCCCAAGAGTTGGCGGTGGGTGGTGATGACTAGCTGCCTTCCCTTTAGTCTTACACTGCTAAATTAGGGACGGCTCGGTGCAGTGGGCTAACAACCTACTCACTTAAATACTTGTTGAAGAATCCGCAAGAGATTGCGGCCCTATGTTCCTAGATGGAATCTAATGGTGATAACTAACTAACTAACTAATAGCCTTTTGTGTAGCTTTGCTCAAAATTATCAAACAAAGAAACTTTGTTTATTCATAGGGAAGAAAATGTTTCAAGGATTTAGTGTGAACTATGTTCCGAAACAAGTGAAGATTTCGTGTTAGGACTACTGTAACTTTCATACGTCATGATAAATATCAGTACATAAATATTGTACATCCATTTTATGGGAATTAAGCACGTCAGTTCAAAACAATGTGATTTTTTGGTGAAAACGTCTAATCTTCGAGAAAGTAGGCGTTTTATAAGAAAAGTGCTTTTAAAATTTCAAGTTAAAATAATAGTAGTACTTATCAGTCATTTACACTTTTTCGCATCACTTTCGTCAATAAGTAAAGGCTGACTTTCTCATAACTATGTAAAAAATCCATCATCAAAATTGAATAACAATGGAGGTTCGATCCACTCAGAAATTTCTATTACAAAAAAAAAACATTGTGACATTTGTTACCATAAAAGTATTGCAGTACTATTCGACATGTTTTAGTATATTTCGTTACTGTATAGTTGTCTCTTTGTTTTGAATTTCGCGCAAAAGCTACACGAGGGCTATCTGCGCTAGCTGTCCCTAATTTAGCAGTGTAAGACTACAGGGAAGGCAGCTAGTCATCACCACCCATCGCTAGCTCTTGAGCTACTCTTTTACTAACGAATAATGTAATTGACCGTCACATTTAACGGTCCCACAGCTGAAAGAGCGAGCATGTTTGGTGCGAGGGGATTCGAAACAACGACCCTCGAATTACGAGTCGAGTGCTTTAACCACCTGGCCATGCCGAGCCCTAGTTGGTTTAGTAGGTTATGTTAAAACGATTTTGTATGCTAATTCGTTGCAGTCCATGTTGCCACGTTTGCTCGTGTCATGCTTCATTTAACAACCGTGCAACGTAACAAGTACCCCTCTAGCGTAGTTTCCATTACAAAATCCTTCTTCGTAAATCGATCATGTTCAAAGCACACCACTCCTCCCTTTTAACCTTTAATAATCCATATATATTGTACGAAAATGGTGGTTTCGTAACAGCTGTTTCAACATTCTGATCAAAATGAAGTTCATAAGTACTGCGTCTCGGCGGCTTGAACACCATAAATACACGTTTTATTCTCCAGGTACTTCAGGTATGCAACAGTTAAACGGGAAGAATGACTGGATACCTGAATGGTCTTTGCCTCAAATATCAGTGTCGACGAATTCCAACCAGTTATAAGACGCCACATTTAACTTATCATGACTAAGGTATGACTTTTTTTAATATTTCTCTCTCGATGGTCCTGTTGTCGTACTTGATCCATGTCCTTTGTTTTCCATTTAAATTCTAAATATTGACCCTGATGAAGAAAGGTCGAACTTTCAAAACCACTCGGATTGTAGGGTATTGTATTTATGAGAGCATGAATACTGTTACACACTCTCTAAAAGTGATTAGTTTCTGGGTGGCGTCACGTGGGTAGGTGAATCATGTCAAATTCACATCCAGTACATTCTATTCCATTACGACTTTTTATCGGCTGTGGTCACATGATTTATTGCTTTGCAAACTCAAAATCGTTGTTACATGACGTACTCAATGTGTATAACATAGAAATATAACTTATTATTGAAAGATTAAGCATACACATAAACTCTTTGAAGCATCCCTGTTTAGATATTGTGACCAAAAATATTACAATTGGGTGTGTGCTCGTATTTTTTGTGGTTGTTGTTCAAAGCCACATCAGGATATCTTTTGTATCCACCAAGTGGAATCAAACAGTTGAGAGTTGTAGACCTACCGCTGTCCCATCAAGAAACTTGACACTTACATTTGTTTTTATCTTAATAAAACCATAAAGAAAGCATAGCATTTTATCAAAAAGAAACATTAAAAATTCACGTTTTATAAATATCAAGTCCGCGTCTTCCGCATTTTTCCATAATTTCTATGTGACGGATAAAACATTAAATGGGAAACTTATACCCCGACGCTATGGAATTACTTTCACTGTTTGAATTTTTCGCTAAAACTTTTATATAGCCGACAGTGAACGTTACGAAGACAGTCTGTTTGGATTTTTTATTGTTTAAGAAATAAAACTACATAAAGTTAGTAAAAGCTCTGTTGTTGTTACCTTCACAGCAAACACAAACAAAACATAAAAAGGTAATGTTTCTTCTATGGATAACAAGGTTTTTGTTTATTGTTTTTTTTTTCTCATTTTAAAACCATTTCGTGAAAAGACACTTTGAGAAACAGTTGGTGGAAACAGCTTGAATGTTAAATTATTATTAGACACGAAAACGATATTTGAGTTTCGAATGATTTAATCGTATTTGCATTAATAGTAAACTACAAAAAAAATGAAACCTTATAACCTACCAGTTCTTCCTTTATTGAAAATAATTTAACTTCCAAACGCCTTTCGACAACCTGAAAACAAAACACAGCGTGTATACGAAGGTTTTGAACAAAATGCGCGGGCATTAAACAGTCCTCCTGTGTTTAGTTGAGACTACTAAAAATACTCCTGGCATGAACGCAACTATAAAAACAAATAATTGAAATATAACAAATGTTATTTTTTTACGAAATATTTTGATAATAATTATGTTCATGTAACATTCACAAAATTGTAGAGAAAAGAGGTGAATATGTAGAGTCATATCTTTAGATTTAATATTCTATAGAAATATTCGATAATACTCAACAGATCCAAGGTAGAAAAACGGGAAGTTTAAGGACTTACAACGCTGAAACTCGGGGTTACATTCCACGTGATGGACAAAAGCTCAATTTGGTCTTTATCTACAATAAACAAACAGACTACTTAACAATATGATCGTTATTTACGCAACTCAGCTAACTTTTTAACCTGTGAACTTAATTTAAGGATGACATTTTTATTTCCTGTTCTTTACAGTACATATTTATCAACAAAGTTTCTATTGCGAATCAAGTTAATAATATTCATGTTTGTGAACGCAAGAAACGAAAACAGTGGAAAGATATTTCTCTGCCTTTATGTTTAGAAACTTCACAACCGTAAAGTGAGTCTACGTTGGCCTGGCATGGCCAGGTGGTTAAGGCGCTCGACTCGTAATCCGAGAATCGGGGGTTCGAATTTCCGTCACACCAAATATGTTCGCTCTTTCAGCCATGGGGGCGTCATAATGTGACGGTCAATCCCACTATTCATTGGTAAAAGAGTAGCCCAAGAGTTGGCGGTGGGCGGTGATGACCAGTTGCCTTCCCTCGTGTAGCTTTGCGCGAAATTAAAAACCCAAACCAGAAAAGAAAGCCTACTTTTACAATAAACGTCTTGAGAACACTTCAAAAGAATCAGAAAAGAAAGTTTCACTAAACGAGAGCATTCATGAACTTCTGGCACTATTACCTATTATACGGGATATTTCAATAAAATACGGGAGATTATTATATAGTTCCAATCTTCGTCAAGACTCTGAACTAGGACACTTAGTGGTCCTTCCACGATAAACAACATTTACTTGGAATTATAATGACTCACTGATGTTAACTTTACGTGTGGAGCCTTATTAACATATAACCCTAAACATTCTCTTGATCTATTCACGTGTGGTGTGTGTTTTGTTATAGCAAAGCCACATCTGGCTATCTGCTGAGTCCACAGAGGGGAATCGAACTCCTGATTTCAGCGTTGTAAATCAGAAGGCTTACCTCTATACCAGCGGGGAACTCGCGCGAGACAAGTACTCACAATAGCTCAACATTTGTTTTCTGTGCGTCTCTCTCGCTTGCGTTTATCTGGGTATTTGAAATCGGAAAAATATAAAATTAATATGTTCGTTCCTTCGAAAAATTTACAAGTGAGCCTAAAATATAAATGCTTTAAAAATTAAACCTCAAAAAAGTGGCTTAAAACCAAATTACAAAATGACGTTTTATACATAGGTAGAGCTGCAGCAAAGACGAAGGGCGAGGCTGGCATGCTTATCAAAGCATAAATTATTGGGAGGATATTCTTTGGAAAGAGCACCATTGAAAATTACATTGAGATTCACTCAGACTGGTGAGCTTTAAAATGTTTTTCATTTTCTCAAACGGTCAGATATTTTTAGTTAAAGAAAACGAATATCTTTTGCCTTTTTCAAAGTAATGATTAATTTCGATGAACTCATTTTACTTTTCCATAAATATTTTTTTATTTTCTTTATAAAAATTACAAATATTCGATATAAAGAAATTTAAAATATTTTAGTACACGAATAGTACAATAGTTCTATAATACTTGAAACTAAGATATTTTAAGTTAAAAAGACAACCAACATCTTGTGTCTCAAAGAAATAATATATGAAAGCTACACACCTATCCGGCTCGGCATGGCCAAGCGTGTCAGAGCGTTCGACTCGAAATCTAAGGGTCGCGAGTTCGAATCCCGGTCGCACCAAACATGCTCGTCCTCTTACCCGTGGAGACGTTATCACGTGACAGTCAATCTCATTATTCGTTGGTAAACAAGTTGCCCAAGAGTTGGTGGTGGGTGGTGATGACTAACTGCCTTTCTTCTAGTCTTACACTGCTAAATTAGGGACGGCTACCGCAGATAGCCCTCGAGTAGCTTTGCGCGAAAATTCAACAAACAAACAAAAGTATCTAATCTTTAATCTCAATTTATTCTGAAAATACAAAAAAAAATTATGAA
The DNA here is from genome assembly GCF_004210375.1 of Tachypleus tridentatus. Lineage (NCBI taxonomy): Eukaryota > Metazoa > Arthropoda > Merostomata > Xiphosura > Limulidae > Tachypleus > Tachypleus tridentatus. Next base: position 21,190,162 of record NC_134830.1, read on the forward strand.
ATGCTAAATTTGTAAAGATAATTATATTTTAATATACTACGCATATTATTCAAACATCAGTTTAATCATTGTACCATTTTTTATTAATTGTTATAAATAAATGATTAAAACCATTAATTTAACTAATAGGATAAACAGTTGCTACTTAACAGAGGATACGAACCATATCTTAAACTTTTCAAATAAATTATAATTTTTGTTAGCAATATTTACAAAATATCTCCTATGTAAAATGAATTCTCAGAAAAAAAGTGAATACCTTCTCACTGGATTAGTCACTTGCATATAAATAAAACATATTTAACCTGTATAAGTTTATTTAATCTGTATAAACTTAGATATTTAAGTCGTTGGTATTACTCACAGAACTCTTTGTTTTCTACCCACCACGAGTATCGAAACGCGATTTTAAGCGTTATAAACCTGCAGATTTACTACTGAGCTACTGCGGTGAGCTATTAAAATACATTTGTCGTCAAGTGTTTAAAACGGATAAGAGAAATTATGACCTACACTTCGTAAAATGTTGAAACTTTGTATGAGAAATCAGAACTTGCCGGCTTTTAAAATTTTAAAACTAACATGAGAAACCTCATTACCATTTTATAATGCTTGTTATAATTTTCATTCTGTTACTTAAAATTAGTAATCGTATGTACCCAAAATTTAGTAGGTTAGCAGTAAACGTTACAAGGTTTTCATACGCTAAATGTCATATATTTTTATTAAGTGTTAAGGTTTGTTAAACAATGTTTTTCTCGTGCTATTTTTATTTTAGCATGTTGCATATTCGACATGCAAGGTAATTTTCATTTTAAGATTAAAAGTACTTTTGTGCATCAGAAAAATGTCAAATTTCACATGAAAATTTTATTATATTCAGGTAGTTTTATGAAACAATTCTTAAGAAAAAATTATATATTATGATATTTTCACTAATAAATCTTTGTATGGGTTTAGTCGATTCGACCGATCTTGTAACCACCATATAAAATTGGGAAGTGAATATAAATTATGTATTTTTTCGTTCTGGAATCACGGCAAATTATAAAACTAAAATATAAATTTTAGACTGAATAGGTTAAATCTTATAACATTATATATTTATATTCATTTATTTATTTTATTAAATTGACCTTTCAGCCTGTCTGGCTAACAATACAGAAGTTGCAATGACGCGGCGCACGTGCATCCATGTTACACTATTAAATGATATAAAACTTATCTTTAATTTTTTACAAAGTGACCTATCTTGGGTGTGTTAGTGTAGTATTATTTGGGAAAATAGAGTTAGATTTCAATTATTACAAATTGTATATTTATATACATTATTACTTTTACAAACAGGTTCTTGAACATATTTTTCTTAAGATATAGAACATTAAATAAATAAATGAAGCACCCAATTATCTCTTCTAGTTACTGTTTGTTTTCGTTTATTTGAATTAAGCACAACGTTACACCATGGGCTTTCTGTGCCCTGCCCACCACCGGTATCGAAACCCGGTCTTAACGGTGTGAGTCCGCAGATATACCGCTATACCACTGAGGGCCTTATAGTTCGACCTTCGTACAGGTTGCTGGTTGTCTTAGTTTGCTCAGCCTTAAGAATCTTCGCACTTGGAGAATGTGGAACAATTTTATTAGATATATATATGTGTGTGTGTGCGTGTTAATAACCAAACATTTAGGAGTTACTTCACTGATACCATAGAACACCATTATAACTTATCAAATCTAATCACTAACCTGTATTTGAATAAAACAAATGTGAAATTATGAAGAGAACAAGCATTCTGAGCTTCCGATTGGTTATTAACATGTCATATGTATAAGTAGGTATGAAGAAAGGGCTATTTCCAAAAATGAAGAAAGGCGAACGATGCTCAGTGTGTTGAATTCACCAAATACGGTGACAGCTCAGCAAATAGAAAATATAGAAGCTTTTTATTTTGTATTCTAACTTGTCAATATCAGCAATTTGTGTTTATAATTCATAAATTTGACATCACAAACATTTTGGCCCGGCATAGCCAAACGTGTTAAGGCGTGCGACTCGTAATCTAAGGGTCGTGGGTTCGCCTCCTCGTCGCGCCAAACATGCTCGCCCTTTCAGCCGTGGGGGCGTTATAATGTGACGGTCAATCCTACTATTCGTTGGTAAAAGAGTAGCCCAAGAGTTGGCGGTGGGTGGTTATGACTAGTTGCCTTCCCTTTAGTCTTACACTGCTAAATTAGGGACGGCTAGCACAGATAGCCCTCGAGTAGCTTTGTGCGAAATTCCAAAACAAACAAACAAACATTTCATTTGAACCAGTGCTGCGTTCAACATACCTTGTGACACATGAGTAGATATTTAGGTGAGTTTCTTTAATATTTACTTTTACACTAAAATTAAATAATGCATAATATAAAAATCTTGATCATAATTTATAGTTTGCTACCAAGCATAGGAAGATAAATTCATAGAATCGTTCTTCAATAAATCTTTTAACAGAAGTCAACAAACGTTATTACATGAGACTGTGATTCGAATAAAAATGAGTAAATAAGTAGTTTTTAGTCCTCCAAATTTAGGCCCAACATGGCCAAGTGTGTTAAGACGTACGACTCGTAATTATAGGGTCGTGGGTTCGCATCTCCGTCGTGCCAAAGATGCTCGCCCTTTCAGCCGTGAGGGCGTTATAATCTGACTGTCAATCCCACTATTCGTTGATAAATTCAAACAATCCTCGTAATTTATTGCTTATCTTAATACATGTAAGCTAGTAAAGAAGTTTTGTTTGTTTTGAATTTCGCGCAAATCTACACGAGGGCTATCTGCGCTGGCCGTCCCTAATTTAACAGTGTAAGAGTAGAGGGAAGGCAGCTAGTCATCACCACCAACTCTTGGGCTACTCTTTTACAAATGAAAAGTGGGATTGGCCGAGACATTATAACACCCCCACGGCTGAAAGGACGAGCATGTTTGGTGCGACGGGGATTCGAACCCTCGACCCTCAGATTACGAGTCGAGTGTCTTAACCATCGGGCCGATAAAGAAGTTTCAACCTGATACAACATGCTACACCATGTGGCTTAAAATGCTTGTGTTGATCTTCCTTCTTTGGTTATAATACTCTTATTTTACACTTTTATCATTGTAAAGCATGTGACGGCCCGGCATGGCCAGGTGGTTAAGGCACTCAACTCGTAATCCGAGAGTCGCGGGTTAGAATTCCAACACACCAAACATGCTCTCCCTTTCAGTGACGGTCAATCCCACTATTCGTTGGTAAAAGAGTAGCCCAAAAGTTGGCGGTGGGTGGTAATGACTAGCTGCCTTCCATCTAGCCTTACACTGCTAAATTACGGACGACTAGCACAGAAAACACTAACGTAGCTTTGCGCGAAATTAAAAAACAAATAAACAAAAACATGTTACAAGAAATTCAAAGCTGTTATTAGAATTCCCTGGATCACAATGAAACCACCGAGGTTGGATTCAAAACTCAGTGATGTCGAGAAAACCCACTTGTAGAGAAATATATATGCAAAAACGGCTCGTTTGGGTTGAGAAAATATTTTACATAATAAATACACAAACATTATTCAAAATTTACAGAAAGAAACTACTTAAAGCCATGTTGAACACGAAATACAAAGAACTACATGACTTACAAAAACAAAAAATGAACCTGGACCATCAACTGGCATGCTGCATTAAACCAGAGATTTACGGACTTATACAACGAAACATAAACCAAATCAACACTAAGAACGACAGAGACAAAAGATCTGCCACAACAAAAAAACTAGAAAAACTAAGATGCAAACAACAGAAAAGACACCAAAACGACAAACCGTTGACTAACCTCATAATTAACAGATCCGACCGACAATTAAACACAGACGAGAAACAACTACTTAACAAAGGACTCAAGTTCGCAACAGCACCTAGGTACATTCCAACCATAGAAATCAAAACATGTTTAGAAAACCTAGCCAGGAGACTTGTGATACTTTCTACAGAGAACAAAAACAAGAAAACAACCAACAGAAAGAAGACAACTTAGATAATTTTATTGACATCCAACAGCCAAACTTCCCAGGTAAAATTACAAATTTATATTTTCCAGAAACACCTAAAAACAACATCTTAAACGATTTTTTCAAAGAATTTTCTCACAAAACCATCAACATAATTTCACAAAACAGAAAGCTAAAAAACAGCCTTACAAAAAGAGACATTAATTCCATTAAAAACCAAAACAAGACAAAAGCATAAAAATTCTAAAAGCAGATAAAGGTAACGCTATAGTCATAATGAACACGAATGAATACATCCAAACAATGAAAAACATCCTATCAGACACGAACAAATTTAAACCAATACACACAAATCCAACAAAGACACACGAGACGCAACTGAACAAATTACTACTACAAATGAAAAAAGCCAACACAATTTCACAAACACTTTATTCCTACCTACGTAAAACCGACTCACGCACACCGCAAATATACGGCATCCCCAAACCTCATAAACCAGATTGTCCATTACGACCAATAATGTCCACATATGAATCGTTTAATTACAATCTTGGTAAATACAAAGCATGGACATTCTTCAAATATGTAACATCAACCAGCTCATTCATCAAAGACTCTTTTAATTTCAAGTCTAATATAAATCAACTTAATCATAAAGCCTTAATGGCCAGTTTCGATGTTATATCCCTCTTTACAGAAGTTCCAACCACTGAAGCCTGCAAGATAGCCTTAGAACTCTATATCCGAGACCCTAATCCAACTTTTGACATTCCCAGTAACCAATTAGCAACCCTCATAGAATTCACCACGATAAAGACAAACTTCATGTTCAACAACCAAAACTATATACAAACAAATGGCCTAAGCATGGGCAACCCAGTATCACCAGTTCTAGCCAATAGTTTTATGACACAAGTTGAAACACAAGCAATTAACACAGCATTACATCCACCACTATACTGGTACAGATATGTAGATGACACGGTTGCGGGATTCAAATCTACAGAACACATACTTAATTTTTTCAATCACATTAACTCTATACATCCCAACATTAACTTCACATGTGAACAGGAAGAAAGCAATCAAATATCATTTCTTAACCTCAAAATTACAAGAACCGACACACAATTCAAAACAGAAATCCACCGAAAAATCACCCATACTGGACTATACATTCCTTGGGACTCAGCACATGAAACAAAACAAAAACTCAACATACTAAGAAACCAAATAAACACAGCCATAAAACTATGTTCACCAGATAAAATTAACGATGAATTAAACAAAATAAAATAATACTTCATCAACATCAATAAGTTTCCTCCACAAACCGTAGAAAAGATTATACGCACACACCTAGACAGAAAGCAAAATCAACCAACAAAAGTAAATATATTTTACGAATCAAAACATCACGAAACCATATACTGCTGTATACCATATATTCCTGACATCAGCAGACAAATAACCAACATTTGGCAAAAACTAGTAACAAAATATGACATTCCAGTTAATACCAAATTTATTCAAAAACCCGGCACAAAACTGAGGTCTATACCATGTAAAAACTACACTGACAAACACCACACCAACATTATTTACAAAATACAATGTGATAACTGCCACGACTTCTATATTGGAAAAACAAGTAGAAAAATGAAAACCAGATTCAAAGAACATAAAAAGTCACCTTCACACGTTTTCGAACACTGCAAGTCGAATAAACACAACATAACCATAGAAAACACTCAAATACTAAATAAAGAAACAAACATAAACAAACGCAAAATTAAAGAAGCCTTACTTATACAACAACTTAAACCCAAAATAAACCAATATAAAGGAACACCTATAAAACCTATATTAATATAATAAAATAAATAAAATTATATATTCCAACATCTAATACCGCCCTCTACATTCCGACACTCAGTTACACAACCCCTTTCAAACATGTGGTCAGCTTCCAGTCAGTTACCTCTTTCTTTGTGAACCTGATGATGACCGAAGAAGGTCGAAACGTTGTTTGCTCTTCTATGTAAAATATTTTCTCAACCCAAACGAGCCGTTTTTGCATATAAATGGATTCAAAACTGTTTGTTTCTTACCACCACTGAAACAGACTTCGTCATTATAGAAATTATTGTTCTCCACAGCGTGTTCGGTTCGGAAGGAAGTTTTGTTTGGAATGGCACGTTTCAAACACGAACACAAACAGTTATATCTGAATCTTTTTTTTTTTCCATGAGGGCGAATCTGTCTGCTATTCTTCACGAGCTGGTGGAGATACACTTGTGTAGAAATACAAATGACAGTCCCTGAACTACAAATTGTGGTTCTTATGACGAAGGTAGTGACATTATCAGACAGTGACCGCAACTTCAAAAGACACAGTTTCTATTCATAAGAACTGGTTTGTTATTTATGGTTTTCTGTTAGATAGCTTATGATATTAAATTCCTTCTTGAGCCATATAAAGACACTTTGGGAAAGAAATGAGCGCAGGTTGTAAAAACATTTAAAATAAATACATGACAAGCAATCGTTCACTAGTTCAGTTTTCTAAACCGAATTCTTTCCCAGTAGTCTCAGCGTATATTCGTTTCCTTCAGCTATTTCACATGTATATATCTATAATAACATTTTACAATAGAAATTTCACTTTATCTGGATATTATATTTCCTATAACAACTTGTTCTATTCTTTCTCTTAACTTGTACAGTTATTTAAAATTGGTTTCTCTTTTACAGTCATTTCTAAGACAGGTACAATAAACACTAACACAGAAACAACTATATTGCCAACTCCACAGAATAAATAACCCGCTCAAATGACGTATGCATCGATCCTTGAAGGAAACCAGCCACAAACCCAAACATCTTAAACACACATCAAACAGAATACACCTTTAGAACACGGGAGCAACCGGCCAAAATCAAACAGCAGTAGGTAACAGACACAAACGACATATTATAGTTTGTGTTGTTGTTTTTTAAATTTTATGCAAAGCTACACGAGGACTATCTGCGCTAGCCGCCCCTAATTTGGCAGTGTAGAGAGAGAAGGCAGTTAGTCATCACTACTCACAGCCAACTCATGGGCTACTCTTTTACCAACGAATAGTGGGATTGACTGTCACATTATAACGCCCACGCGGCTGAAAGAATGAGCATGTTTGGTGTGACGGGGATTCGAACCCGCTACCCTCGGATTATGAGTCGAGTGCTTTAACCACCTGGCCAAGCTGGGGCTCAGTGAGAGATAGTTAGTCCTATTCTGTTCATGATGTATGTAGTTCAACCTCACAGTTTGCTAATAATGTGGCTATCTGGAAGGGCTCAAACATCCTCACTAGCATCAAACACTTTACAGCCAGTTTTAAATCAAATAGTGAAGTACCGTCAGAAATATAGAACTAAAAGTAATATACCAAAAATAAAATTACTTTTGTTCACAAAATCACTTGAACACGTAAAAATTCTCCCAAATTATATCTAAACGGAGTTCTTATTCATACCAGTTCATTAGCAACATCTTTAGGATTAATGTATGATTCAAAATTAACTTGGATCAGACATATTGCCGAGATAGGGAAAACGTGTGGCAAAGAGCAAACTATCTCACAATATTAACAGACAGAAACACAGAAGCATCACAGAAAAAATATCAAAACTTATAAAAATATATTAGACCAGCATGGTTGGATGCAGCAAAACAAATCTCAAGAAACTGCAAATCATAGAAAATTCAATACTTACTACAGCTTTCAGAGTACCAAGATGAAGAAACTCGACATTTTTACATAATTACATAAGCTTAATCAAAGACAGAGTGGTCGATTCCTCTTTTCGCTACTTTAATTAACATTTATACAAAACTGATTTGTTAATAGAAATGCATCGTTATACCATAGACGATATTCATTAGACTAAGCATCTCTCTCCATTAAATTTCTACTTTAAGATTAAGCCCACGTATCCAAGGCGTCAAAATTTGTCACTAAGATTTAGATACCACTGATGTATTTAAATAGGGTATTCATGTGTAAATACGAGTTTGTGGATGTATCTTGAGAACACGTGATTTAATATCGGAACTGTTTGTGACCATACACAACCAAATGAAGCAAAATACTTCCGTATGAACTGTTCGTTAATGCGTGTGACCAAATAAAGAAAAAAAATTAAATTAATATCACACTAAGTGCTGCTAGCATGTTATTCAAGGATTCAGTTTTGAAAAGTCGAAGGTTAATCAGTGCTTTGCTTCGCGGAATCCTATGATCAGCATTTAACAGTTGTTTTGTTTTTTGTGCGTGCTTTTATCAATATCTAAGGAGAGCTTGTATTGAATTTCGCGCAAAGCTACACGAGGGCTATCTGCGCTAGCCGTCCCTAATTTAACAGTGTAAGACTACAGGGAAGGCAGCTAGTCATCACCACCCACCACCAACTCTTGGGCTGCTCTTTTACCAAAAAATAGTGGGAATGACCGCCACATTATAACGCCCAAACAGCTGAAAGAGCGAGCATGTTTAATATGAAGAGGACTAGAACCATTGACCCTCAAATTACAAGTTGAGCGCCCTAAACATCTAGTCATGCTTGGCCTAACTAAGGAGGGTTTCTTATATGTGTTTGTTATAAGAAAGCCATATAGGGCTATATGCTCAGCCCACAGAGGGGAATCGAACCCCTGATTTTAGCGTTGTAAATCCGGAGACATACCGCTGTACTACCGGGAGGCACTAAGGAGGGAGGAACAGGTCTAAAAAGTACCTGACCCTCCTTGGTCCTCATCGACCTAAAACCCGGTGCCGGAAATTCATCCTAATGCAAGACAAAAAGAAGTAAACACCTTATTTTATGTGAGGTATATAACTGATAATTTTTAACTTTATTGTAAATTTTAAATATATTCAGAAAGGTATAACAGAATCAAACAAGACATATTTTCTTATGAAGTAATCTTTATCTTTGATTTTGAACAGGGATTATACAAGTTGTAGAAATTTTAAATTGTAATTATATAGTTTAAAACAAGTTTTAAAAGAGAGTTTTATTTTTAAAGTGCCTTGTTTTGAAGTTGAAAATAAAACGAGCTGAAAAGTTGTAAAAACTGCTAAACCGATTCCATAAAAAGCAGATCAAATAAGTATAAAGGGTGAAAGAAATAGTAAAACAAGCTGCTGTATTTTATTTACAGAAAAAGGAGGAAAGAGTAGACATTACTATATTAATAACCGTTACTCGAGTTCGAAAGGTCGTTTTTGAAAATAACCAGGATATATTAATACGAGACAAGAACAGAAAATTACCTTTTAATTAAAATAACCTATTATCAACTTCAGAAAAGCATATGATAAAATGAGAAAGCTGTACTAATATTTGTGAATGTTCACTGATAACAAACGTTTCATGCGACACCTATTAAAATACCAAACACGTTGTTAACTCAAATTTTCTTTACAAACGTATGGCATGTGTATGTCTATAGTTACGAAAACTTGCGACACTGTGGTTTGGTTTTGGAATTTCGCGCAAAACTACATGAGGACCATCTATCTGCGCTGGCCGTCCCTAATTTAACAGTATAAGACTACAGGGAAGGCAGCTAGTCATCACCACCCACCGCCAGCTCTTGGGCTACTCTCTTACCAACGAATAGTGGGAGCGACCGTTGCATATAACGCTCCCACGGCTGAAAGAGCGAGCATGTTTGGTGTGACAGAGATTCGAGCCCGCGACCCTCAGATTACGAGTCAAGTGCCTTAACCACCTGGCCATGCTGGCCCGACACTCTGGGACTGGCATATTCCTATTATAAACGTTTCTCATTATACATTAATTGATGATTTAATTTACCTGACATAACTGGTAGAGACATAAGAAAATAAGAAAAAAAAAGCATTATAAGAAGGTAACACGTGTACTCTTATTGCACTTAACACTTATCATGTACTCTCATTGCACTTAACACTTATCACTTTCTCTGATTACTGAGTTTTACTGATTAAGACATCTTAATTTCAGATCTGATTATTTCGTTATTTATCCCTGTAAAATTATTGAAAAATTTTTAAGCACAAAATACACTGTGTGTGTGTGTTTATAGCAAACCCACATCGGGGTGTCTGCTGTGTCCACAGAAAATAATCGAATCCCTGATTTTAGCGTTGTATGGCCATACCGTGACCCTCGGATTACGAGTCGAATCCCGGTCGCACCAAAACATGCTCGCCCTTTTAGCCTTCCCTCTAGTCTTACACTGCTAAATTAAGGACGGCTAGCGCAATTAGCCCTCAGTAGCTTTTTTGAAATTCAAAAACAAACAAACAAAGAAAAGTCCGACGACTTGCCGATGGCTCAAGGGTGAATCACAATATATATATATATATACATATTAAAATAAATACGACCTTAAATCATGTAACAGAAAATATGAAAACGTACTTTTTATTTCAGTCCAAGGTTTCGCATAAAAGTTGTTACTTGCATGGCTTCATAGTTTTAGCTCAAATTGTGTTGTTTTATTTTCGTAGAATACGTACAATAGGAAAACTTTCACTGTATGTCGATTTTTGTAGAGGTCATTCACATTGTTCATCTACAAACGAATGTGCGTTGAAATATGTAATTAACTAAATCTCAACCACATTGTAATTTCCTGAGTAAATTACTTACTTTGGAAAGTAACACCCGTGATACAAAATATTGCACAGTGAGACATTATAACTCGGTAGAAAAGCCAGCCATTTTCCGTGAAGAAAGTCAATATTTTTACATCACCGCATTAGTTCAGTGGCACACGTGCACACAATAAAGCTTTCTTTCACCTGTCAGTTATTAGCGATGCCTGTATTTCACGCTGGTGTGTAACTATGCGCTACTAATATAACTGTTTCTGCTTCTAATGATTCACATTTACTAAAACAGAGTACGCTAATGTTAGTCGTTCCTGATATCATAGGTTCCTTGTATTCTGATCAGGGTTCGACCCACATCCGTTAAATAAAGCCCCTGTTAAAGATTGAAATATCATTATATAATCAACTATGTAACAAGTATGGTAGGTGTAAACTTATTTTGTTTAGTTTCACTGAGTTTATAAATTTTAAAGGGAAATTTTGAACGATATTCTGGCTGTAGCTAGCATTAAAGTACTTGGTTATAAATAACAGTGAATATTTTACATGAGAAGATTTCATTAAATTGTACATACATATAGTTCGTCTCAGATTAATTAACGCCACAAAAATTGCGCTCAGTAACGTATATAATATTACATGAACAACAGTCAAGAGGATGTGGTAATGTTTCTTATATGTTGTATTTCACTTACGTTTCTGAGCCTTTAAGCTGACATATGGTTTTATTTTAAACTCATTTCCTCAAATAATCTCACCTTCTCAGTTGTTTCTTAAATTAAAGTCTGCCCACCACGAGTATCGAAACCCGGTTTTTAGCTGTGTGAGCCAGTGTACATTCCGCTTTTCCACTGGGGAACCAGGGTTAACTATAGTAGCCCGGCATCGGGGGAGGTGTCTCTATTCGAAAACTGAAAGTCGCGGGTTCCCTGTCACACAAACGATGCTCGCCCTTTAGCCGTTGGAGTGTTATAATGTTACAGTCAATCTCTCTATTCATTGGTAAAGAGTAATCCAAGATTTGGCGGCAGATGGTGATGATTGGTTGCCTTCTTACACTGCTAAATTAGGGACGACTGGAGCAGATAACTCTCGTGTAGCTTTGGACGAAATTTAAAAAAACAAACCAAATTTCTGAATTGATTTTGAAATCCTAACCAACACTGTTTTCACACTCTTTATTAGCAAAAGTGATTTCATAATCACAAGAAAATTCGAAATATTAAATAGTAATATTTAAGAAATCAATATAGATATAATACGAAAAAAATGTGAATGCATACATTTTGTATATATGTATTTATTGTTCTGTAAAACACTTATATTTATAAATTTTCATAATCATAAAATTGTCTTAATATAAACAGTTATTTTTTTTAGTCTTATATATATCTTCACTTATATAACCTTCCATTCTGTTTATAAATTTACATGGTCTGGGATGGCCAAGTATGTTAAGGCGTTCGACTCCTAATCCGAGGGTCGCGGGTTCAAATCCCGGTCTCACCAAACATGCTCGCCCTTTCAGCCGTGGGGGCGTTATAATGTGACTTTCAATCCCACTATTCGTTGGTAAAGAGTAGCTCAAGAGTTGGCGGTGGGTGGTGATGACTAGATGCCTTCCCTCTAGTCTTACACTGCTAAATTAAGGACGGCTAGCGCAGATAGTCCTCGTGTAGCTTTGCGTGAAATTCAAAAAACATGAATTTACATTTTTAAAAGTTTGTTGGAATCACGTGCTGGTCATACTTTTTCTTTCATTAATTAACCAGACGTTAAAACTTATTCCAAAAGGTTACTATTATTCTTCAACGATCTTATATGATTTTGTGTCTTATTCCATAGCCTATCACGACCAAAATTTTCAAATGTAAAGTATACGTAGCAAAATATTAACGTTATATTTATAACAAATAGCACATTATGATTTCGTCTTACTTTTCAAAATCGTCGACGTCTTCTCCGAAGAGTTCTGAAAACCTAGCTCGAAAATCTAGTTCGAGATGTTATCAATTTTACTTTTTATTGAAATTGTGTATTCTATAAAGAACAAGAAATATCACATCCAAATCTCATGTGCAGACTCCTGTAATTCTATTTCTTATTTATAAATGTTTTCCCTGAAAGAACAGTATGTGAAGAACATTTAGAATGGAGTGAATATACTTACGTGTTCTTGTTTTTTTAAACCCACTAACCCTAATTTCAGTTGGTACAGACTGATTATTTCCAAGTATAAACCTATGGGCACAATGTACTGATATCATACTTGAATACTTCTGAAACGTTATAGGTAAGATAATATCGGTTTGCTTTTTTGTTGGTTTGTTTTGAATTTTGCGCAAGGCTACACGAGAGCTATCTGCGCTAGCCGTCCCTAATTTAGCCCATCGCTAGTACAGCGGTATGTCTCCGGATTTACAACGCTAAAATCAGGGGTTCGATTCCCCTCGGTGGGCTGAGCAGATAGCCCTTAGTGGCTTTGCTATACGAAAAACACACACCTAATTTAGCATTGGTGATGACTAGCTGCCCTCCCCACTCACCGCCAACTCTTTCATCAACGAATAGTGGGATTGACTGTCACCCTCACGGCTGAAAGGGCGAGTATGTTTGGTAGGACAGAAAATCGAACCCTAGATCCTCAAATTACGAGTCAAATATCCTAACCACCTGGCCATGCCGGGCCTGATAATGTAAAAAACATACTACGTTTGCCTATTCTTATGTTGAATCGCTTTAACCTTGGATCCCTCTTCAAAGGATTATAATATTTAATACACATTTTATATGTAACAAACAGTAGAACTTGAAGTTGTGGTTTCTTTGTTTGTTTGTTTGTTTTGGAATTTCGCACAAAGCTACTCGAGGGCTATCTGTGCTAGCCGTCCCTAATTTAGCAGTGTAAGACTAGAGGGAAGGCAGCTAGTCATCACCACCCACCGCCAACTCTTGGGCTACTCTTTTACCAACGAATAGTGGGATTGGCCGTCACATTATACGCCCCCACGACTGGAAGGGCAAGCATGTTTAGCGCGACGCGGGCGCGAATCCGCGACCCTCGGATTACGAGTCGCACGCCTTACGCCCTTGGCCATGCCAGGCCCTGTGGTTTCTTTCAAAAATGTTTTTGAAATGTATGAGTTTCATCCACAAGGAATTAGCATGTCCAGTTTGATGACGTTATGTAAAGCCAGATGGATATAATGACTACATTGTCAAGACTTACTGCTTCTCTGGCTAACCTTTTATGTCTTCTTTTTTAATCTACAATACGTAAAAACCTCTTTAAGCACAAGGAATTTCTGTTTATAGGCTGAAGCAAATGTGGAAAACATTTAACCCTCGTACCATGAAAGGCTTTGAGAACTCTCACGAAAAGAACATTAACTTCCCTTATTCGTATCTAAACCACACGAAAAACAGTTGAAGACAGTGGTGAGATTTTAAGACTGTTACTTTATTATTTAACACGGGTTCGAACGGGGAAAAACATAATATTCTACAAATATATCTTTATTTACTACTATTAATCACTGTAGGATGTTACAATATCTTTAAATACAACTATAGTTTTTTCTATGTGGGACGAAACTACCTACATTACTTCTAACTACATTTGCTGTTAACTCCTTTATTATAACACTGTAATATATCGCCTTTTTAGTGTAAACATAATAAAATACTTTCCAAATGCTACAGCAGATGGCACAACAATTGCGTGATACATTTACACATTCGGGGGCTCTGGATTTATTCATCTATTTATTTGAATAAATTGTTTTGTTATTTTTGTTGTATGTCCTTCAGTAATTTCATAATGATTAAGCTCTTGTTTTTACAGTGTGATTGTTATTGAATGTAAAACATTTAAGGAAAATTACTAAATATTTGGTGTATTAAAACGAAAGAAGAAAAAAGTTGGACATTGTCACGAAAACAATAATAAATCAATAATAAAAACAATAATAAATCAATAATAAAAACAATAATAAATAAATAATGAAAACAATAATAAATCAATAATAAAAGTAATAAAACAATAATAAATCGTATTCACAGACATGAAAAACAAGAAGACGTGCTTCGATTATAGAAAAAAATGACAGTTTATGTGACCATATCATTATGGTTTCAAAAATTACACTAGGAAAAGATATGAAATTATGATCCTTAAAGCTAAGATCATCTTAGGAAGCCAGCATAATGACGTGAATGAGGGGTGGATAGAGTTCCGTTCTAAGACAGAAGAATGCGATCCGCCCTTTATCGGTTTTATTCTTTATCACTGTTTATATGTTCAGTAACACTTTCTTCCGTCAACAGTGTCTAGGTTTAAGTCTTTATTTTATATAATATACAGAAAAATTAATTTTACACATCTCGGTTAGTTTGTTACACATTTTGTTGACACCCATCACTAACTTTTAACCACTAGACTAAACAGAATACAACTAATTAATGTCCCTCGGTGGCACAGCAGCAAATTTGCGAGCTTTTAATGCTAGAAATTATTTTCAAGATTCACAATTAAAACAAACACGGCACAGATAGTCCATTGTGTGGCATTTTTGCTTAACTACAAACAAGCTAGTCGATGCCACTCACAGTTAATTCTTGGGTTACTACTGTCTCTAGGAAAGGAAGAATCTTACTGTTACATTTACAAGTCAACCATGAATTCTTTGGTTCCCAGTCTGCGCACGCAAACCACGAACTAGAGCTAAAGCATCAAAACAAAAAAAAGATAGACCTTACCATTCTAACACTTCCAATTAGCCATTCAAAATTCACATTCTATGTTAAAGGTAGTGAGTCAAATGAACGAGAAACTTTCCAGAAATCAAATCATACTATAACCATACGACTTCATATTTCATTGACACACTTCTAGATCAACATTCATAACTCATCACGGTTCGTCTATCGAGTCATGCTTCAACTTTTACAACACATGTAAATTATTTGTTAACTGGAACAGTCAGTCTTACAGTGGAAAAGTATTGCAGAATTTTGCTAATTGAAATTTAGCAATTCTCAAATGTTCTTGGCCCGCCACAGCCAGGTGGTTAAGGCACTCGACTCGTAATCTGAGGGTCACGGGTTCGAGTCCCTGTCACACTAGACATGCTCGCCCTTTCAGCCGTGAGGGCGTTATAATGTTACGGTCATTCTCACTATTCGTTGATAAAAGAGTGGCCCAAGAGTTGGCGGTGGATGGTGATGACTAGGTGCCTTCTCTCTAGTCTTACACTGCTAAATTAAAGACGGTAGCGCAGATAGCCCTCGTGTAGCTTTGCGTGGAATTCAAAAAACAAACAAACAGGTCGATTTCCATTTTAGATATTTATATGTGTTAATTACAAGAAGAAGCTACATGGTGGTTATAATAAAAAATAAATTAATCTGGTAGCTTCATAATACAAGATTAATTGTTCCATTAATTAGGTTTTATTTTTAATATCGTGATGTGTAATAAAAGTAAGATATTTTGTACGCTTATTTGGTTATTCGTTATCTTCGCCAGCTAAACGGAAACCAAGTATTCAGTAGCACCCACCGCCAACTTACTTTCACTCTTAATATCACTCTGAAAACGTTCCCACAATTCTGAAATATGCATTGCGTGATTTTCATTGCAACCGGATTCACACTCTGACCTGCTGCAACTATGGCTTTTACAAATATAAGTTTAATGTGTCGATTCAAATTAATAAATTTTTAGTGTAAGATATACCCACGTAAATCCGTCTTTGTAGCAAACTTATGTGGAATAAAACATTACATGACTTTATCAAATGAAAGTTGTGTGTTCAACCCACATCGATTGTTACTAGTCCAGTGAAATTGATTAATGATGCAGTTTTCTTTTGTTTTTTAATCTTCATTGTATTCCAGTTAGAAGGCTGATGATTCATCAAAGGTTCACGAAATTTCAGTACCGTTGCACGTGCACTGGCTGGATACAGGAAACTGATGATGAAGAAGGAGTTGCTCATGATTCAGTTAAATGAGGGCAAAAGGTCAATGTATAGAAAATATCGAACATACCAGAAGCGTAATTAATCAAATTTAGGAAGGATTTGTTTTATTTTGTTTTCTTAATTCCACGTAAAGTTACAGGAGGACTATTTGCACAGGTCGTCCCTAATTTAGTAGTGTAAGACTGGAGGGAAGGCAGCTAGTTATCACCACCCACCGCCAACTCCTGGGCTACTCTTTTACTAACGAATAGTGGGATTGACCGTAATATTATAACTCCCCCATGGCTGAAAGAGCAAGCATGCTCGGTGGACGGGAATTCGAACCCGCGACCTTCAGATTATGAGTCGAGCGCCTTAAACATATGGCCATGCCAGGCCTTTAGAAAGGAAATATATGCAGTGGCAAGTCTCCCACGAGGACAGCACTTCGGTCATGATACGGATGAACCTGGCAAAATCTAGTTGTTAGGACTATAGACTGGCAGTTTGTGGGTCCTGGATTGGAATATCCATCGCCGAACATGTTCGCCCTTTCAGCCTGGGCTACTCTTTTACTAACGAATAGTGGGATTGACCGTAATATTATAAATCCCCCATGGCTGAAAGAGCAAGCATGCTCGGTGGACGGGGATTCGAACCCGCGACCTTCAGATTATGAGTCGAGCGCCTTAAACATATGGCCATGCCAGGCCTTTAGAAAGGAAATATATGCAGTGGCAAGTCTCCCACGAGGACAGCACTTCGGTCATGATACGGATGAACCTGGCAAAATCTAGTTGTTAGGACTATAGACTGGCAGTTTGTGGGTCCTGGATTGGAATATCCATCGCCGAACATGTTCGCCCTTTCAGCCGACGGGAGCATTATAATGTTACGTTTGATCCTACTCATAATTAGTAAAAGAGAAGTCTAAACGCTGGTAGTGTTGACTAGATGTATCTCCTTTAGTAATCACTTTTAAATTAGGAACAGCTGATGCAGATCGCCGTTGAGCACCTTTGGCTGAAATTCAAAACAAAAACCAATATATTATCATGTAGCAATTTTCAAAATATATGGTAACAGTGAACCCTATAGTTATTGATGAATTTAGCATAGAATACGTAGATAATATGTAGGAAAAAATACAAGATGACTGTCATAAAGTTGTTGAAGTGCATAGCGCTTTAAAACCAGCAGTTTCTCGTAGTAGTACGAGGGAGCAGATATCCAAGCTGAATATTCATATATCAGACGAGATCACAGTAAGACATTATAAATGCATAGAAATGAGGGAGAATTCAAACCTCGGGAGGTTCCTGTCAAACACCAGAGTTGTTTTTTTGTATGTATGTTTTACTTCTGATTTAATTATAACCCAAATAGTTGGCGGGCCACCACAGGATTACGTCCTCTTCTGGAGCAAGAGATGCAATAAAATTAACGATTGATATCGTATAAGGAACGTGGAAATGTATGAATTAGTGAAGAATGGCATGAGAACAAGGACAATCTTTGTAAAAAAAGAGTTCATTTATGTTTAAATGGATAACAAGTAGAAGAAGAATAGAAAGAAAAAGAATAATTTAATTATATAAATAAATATAACACGGTAAATTGGGCATTGCAATATTCACATTAATGAATAGTCATCGACTGGGAACAACATAACAAGTTTGGAAAAACGTCAGCCGACAGCAAAAGTTATCACAAAGGTTGAACATTCTGGCAGAGGACATCAGAAAATCTTACATTTTAACTTATTTGTTGCAAGGTTTTTTGTAAAAGTAAAGGTATGTCATTAATTTATATTGTTTGGAGCATTATTTAATTAAGTACGAACTATTAACTGCAATACTATGAGTACTATAAATATTAGGGTTAACCCTCTTCAAGAACTGACAGCAAAAAAAGAAGATTTGATAAGTATTTTATTTATTGTTTTTCATGTTCATTCCTTATGTATAATTATAAAAGCAACTAAAATGTAAATATAATATTTTTAGTTAGTTAAGATTAGGTTAAGTAAAATAAAAATGTTTAAAGGGTGTGCACGTGAGAGATGCGTGTAGTAGTTCTAATTGTTCGCGGATAATGTAATTTGATAGCATAAAGTGAGCTGCACGTTCCCTGAGTGATTTACAACTTAAAAGCACGCGGACAGTAGTTAGACACAGTTCAAAGGGTAATAAAACAATAAACTTTAATTATAAATAGATGCATACTGTTACGTTCTTCGAGATAATTAGGATAAACTTATGTTCATATTATAATATATAGTAATTATTGAAAGAAAAATAAGTTAATTTAAAATTATTTTAAGTTTTTGTTGTGGTTACAAGGTCGGTCAGATTTATCATTACCGTTACGAGTTAGGTAAGTGAAAGTAACATATAAGTTATCAACTTATACTGAAAAAATAATTAAAATGCATTTAAGATATCTTAGGAGTTACACAAAAGAAGTTTGAAATTTTTAAGATATGGAAAACTATTTTTAATTTTAACATGAAAATTACTTTGCACACAAACTATTTAAAGCAAATGCTCTACATATTTATATAGAAATTTTTAATTTATTTTATAAAAACTTCACTAAAAATCATTTTTGTATGTTAAAGACATAATATTAAGTAAAATATTACCAAATTTTATGAAGATATACACACTGTATTGAAAGTTACAAGTATTAAATTTAAATGGACTTTAAACGATAAAAAGAGGTCACGTGGTTGGTCATATAAACCGATCCCGAGTTGAGAGAGTAAATACCTTATACGAATAAAGGAGAACAGATTTAATCCTCAAATGGTTGTAGTTAGTTCTCGCGTGACCTTGAAGTTGACAATTTGCAAGGTGATTCTTCCACGTCAGATGCTTATCCAAGTTGATCGACAGATATGTAACTCTACTGAATGGTTCTACACGAACACTTTATGTTTCAACACTAAGAGATCAGGATTTTGACAAGATCATTACTTCTGTTTGCTTGGACAAAAGACCATATCTTTTGTTTCATGAGTATTAAGTGTAATCAACTATTGTCCCCAATATACAAGAAAGGACTTGGCTGGTGTTTATAGAATCCTGTTTAAGGTGACCATAATTGAGCTGGTAGCTACTATGACAGTACCATCAGCATACGAATAATCTAAGCAGGACGTGGAAGTTGTGGTATATCTGAAACATACAGGATATAGGAGGGAACAGGGGCTTGCATTCAATAACAAATGATTTAACAACTTGTAAATAAGGAAATGGTGATAAAATAGAAAGTAGCTTTAAAATCAAACCATGATGTCAAACTGAATACAAATTATTTTCAAAATCGAAGAATAACATTCAAAATGGTTGGTTAATATTCACATAATTGTTAATGGTTTCGAAGAGATGGAGAAGTTTAACCTGTGTAGCTGCTAGAGAATGAAATCCACCCTGTGTATTTCAAAATAAGTTATGTTCTGTACAAATTTGATGTAACTGCTTAAAAAGTATACGCTTAAAGTATTTACCAAATACACTTGTGAGAACGATTGAACGTTGAGAGTTTATACGTGAAAAAGACTTTACTGGTTTAATCTCTCAAGCCCAAAGGTTCTGTGGTAGCAGATAGGATTGGTTCGTGCAGTACTGATAGTAATAAAACCCTTCTTTTAGATCAAAGGATCAAGATCAAGACATCTAATTCCAAACAACAATGAAGAAAGACCATATAATTTGAGAATAAAAAAAGAAATAATCAATACGTGTGTGTGGTTCTTACTGGTAAGATTGTGTGGCCACTCTAAAACCCTGTTTTTTTATTCGTTTTTAACCCTAGAATGAAAAGCTTTTCCATCATATGTATTGTATACTTGGATACACCATATTACAGAATTTTCAGTGGTGTACGAAACACCTCCAAGAATCAATTATCGAAATTTCTTGTTCCTTCGCCTCTGATTTAGGAAAAAATCATGTTTAAAATATTAGACTACCATAAAGTACCTCTGTTCTGTCGTGGGGTTCAAAGGCCCCTCATGATTTACAGAGTTTCAAACTAATTTTCCAAGATTTGTCATTACCTCCAATTATTTATATAGTTCCTGCAAGGAAATCCATACCCGAAAACAAATTCCTTTAGGACATTCCCTTTGGTAGTTGAGTGCACATGTCGTGTTTCATTCTACTAGCTTATAAATGACAGCATGAACATAATTTCTAGCATGATGAACTTGGGGACATGGATGCCAGATTTGAAATAGGCAATCATGAAAACATATTCTGGACCCCCCATCATTGCCAGACGACTTCATTTTATCTTCCCTTTATCCATCTTGATGGGGATGCTACAACATACAAATGAGAATACCCTGGACCGCCCCAAATCCGCCTACTACATTTGGCCGTGCTAGTTCTACAACTTTAGAAAAAGTTCATGACCCCTCACAACATGAACTGATATAAATTTTTCGTTTACATCCGCTAGAATGTTATGAAATAATTAAAACATTTTTCTTTAGATAGCAATAATAAAAATTTGACTCGTATTTCTTCAGTTAATAAAATCTTACATAGAGTATTTATTTATCTTGATGACGAGAAACCCACTTGAAATAAAAATGTATCTCAGAAGGACTGGTATAGGTAGTAACACTTTTATTGATACGGAGAGAACAACGCTTCGACCTTCCTAGGTCATCTTTAGGTTAAGAAAGAGAGAGTTTGCAAGTGGCCGTTGTCCGACACATGTCTTAAAAACAAGAGTACAAACAGGTGCGGGATTGTATGGGCGGTGCAGTCGGATGTTAAGTCATTAATTAGTATAGATATAAAGGTGTTCCTTTATATTGGTTTAATTTTGGTTTTATCTGTTGTATAAGTACGGCTTCTTTGATTTTGTGTTTGTTTATATTTGTTTCCCTACTTAGTGTGTGGGTGTTTTCTATGGTTATGTTGTGTTTATTTGATTTGCTGATTTTAAAAACGTGTGATGGTTTTTGTGTGTGTGTTCTTTGAATCTAGTTTCCATTTTTCTGCTTGTTTCTCTAATATAGAAGCCATGGCAGTTGTTGCATCGTATTTTATAAATTATGTTGGTGTTGTGTTTGACAGTATAGTTTTTACATTGGATGAACTTTAGTTTTGTATCTGGTTTTTAATAAATTTGTTGTTCACTGGAATGTTATGTTTTGTTATAAGTTTTTTTCCAAATGTTAGTTTTTTTCGTTGATGTCGTAAACATATGGTATGCAGCAGTATAAGGTTTTGTATTTCGTTGTATCTTGGGATTTATTGTTAGTTGTTTGTTGTTGGTCTAGGTGCATACGTATAACTTTCTACACATGTGCTGAGTCTCAGGGAACGTATAGTCCTGTATAGGTGATTTTTCTGTGGATTTCTGTTTTGAATTGTCTAACTGTTCTTGTGATCTGGATGTTAAGAAATGTTATGTAGTTAGTTTTCTCATTTTCATGGGTGAACTTAATGTTGGGGTGTATAGAGTTAACGTGACTAAAAAAAACCAAGTGTGTGTTCTGTGGAAGTGAATCCAGCAATTATAACATCAGCATACCTGTACCAGTATAGTGTTGGGTGTAAGGCTGAATTGATCGCTTGAGATTCAGGGCTTGTTTCTGATCTTACTCAAACAATTTTCAGCTTTCAGAACAAAATAATGCTTTTTCAAAGTGACATATTGTCAATAAACTTCGGTTACTTTTCCAATCTCAAAAGGAGAGTAAATACATTACCTGATATTGAAATAAAAGACCACAAACTGGAAGAATACAAAGATAAATTACAAGAACTGCTTGATAATTTTCTAGACAGGTTTGAGGACTTGCAGAAGCTGAAACCCTGCTTTGCCTTTCTTGTAAATCCATCCTCGATCCTCTGGTTACAGATTCATGTGCTGTAGAAATAGATCTAATAGAACTGTAGGAGGACCTGGGTCTAAAGATGATCCATAAATCTCATTCTACAATTGAGTTATGGAAGCAAGTTCCAGAAATAAAATATCCAGAACTGAAGAAAACCAGTGCGACTCATCACAATTTTCAGCACAACATACTGCTGTGAATCACTGTAATAAAGTTTGTGAAGTCGAAGCGTCGTGCAACCCTTACAAATGAATGAATGTCGTCGGTGTTTGGGTACATACCCTGGAGGGTCAGGTTCTCTATGACCTCTTCCTCCTCTCCGTGGTTAGCCCTATACTCTTCATCATGTATGTAAACAATATGCCACTGAAGGATCCAAATCATGGATTCTCTTCACAGTTCGCAGATGATGTGGCAGTCTGGAAAAGTGCCGCAACACCCACGATAGCAGCCACGAACATACAACCGCAACTAAATAGAATAAGTGAATACTGTCAAAAATATAGAATAAAAATAAATACAGCAAAAACACAACTCGTAGTCTTTACGAAATCCACAAAACACAAAAAACAACAGCCAGAACTATATATGAATGGCACTCTACTCCAGACTGCCCCATCGGCAAAAATTTTAGGTCTGACATATGATTCAAAACTAACTTGGATCAATCATGTGAACGAAATTAAAAATAAAGTCTGGCGAAGAACTAACTATGCTAGGAGTCCAACTGGTAAAAACAGTGGAGCATCTACAGATAACATTCTAAAAATCTATAAAACATATATTAGACCTGTAATAGACTATGCAGCTCCAGCATGGATAACTGTAAGCAATAAAATAATTAAAACTAAACTACAAGCAATCCAAAACACACTCCTCACAACTGCATACAGAGTTCCAAGAACTATATCATCTCAATTCATTCACAAATACTCGAAGATACCAACCATACCAGATAGACTCCTACATATTACAATTATGTACTTTAATAAGAATTGGATGAAAAACGAATTACTATGCGAACTAGACAGGTACCTCATACATGATGAAGAGTATAGGGCTAACTACCCCTCCCTGAGGGACACCAGCTTCAGGAGTAAAGTATTCAGAAAATGTTCCTTCAACATTTACTCTACATTTTCTGTTTTCCAAAAAGTTAGATAACCAGCGAATAATTCCTCGCGGTAGTTCCATTTCATTCATTCGGAACCTTAGACCATTGTGCCATACAGCGTCGAATGCTTTCTCGATATCAAGGAAGCAAGCGACTGTACATTCTTTTTTGTTGAAGCTATTTATTATGGTTTAGGTTAATCTGATTAGATGGTCTGTCGTTTGTCGAACTTTCCTGAATCCATTTTGTTCTTTTGGCAATTTTGATGTTATCTCCAAGAATGTGGAGAGTCTATTACTGATTATTCTTTCAAGAATTTTGCCTACACAGCTGGTCAGGCTGATTGGTCGGTAGCTGTTAGGTTTATTCGCTGGCTTTCCTTCCTTATGGAACATTAATATTTTTACAAGCTTCCAAGAAACTGGGATGTATCCTGAGGATAGTGATAAGTTAAAAAGTGAATTTAGGTGGTCAAACAATTTCGGAGTGCCCTTTTTTAGGAGGATAGCTTGTATTTCGTCTTCACCTGGTGCTTTGTTTCTTGTGTTTTTTATTGCTTTTAGTAATTCTTGAAGGGATATTTTATTTGTTAGTAATGTGCTTGCATAATCTGTATCGGATCTTGTATTTGTATCAGTTATATTTACTGGAAAAATTGGTTCAAACTGATGTTTATTGCTTACTATGTGATTAGTGACTTTAGTGTAGAAATATGTATTCATATCCCGGATCAGTGTGAGTTTTAAATGTATTTTGGAGTTGATCTTTGAAAGCTTTGGCTATTTCTTTATTTGTGTGTGCTGTAGTATTATTATGTTCAAGTGGAGGATATTTCTTTGTGTTTGTGTTTTCATTTGTGAGTCTTTTAAGATGTGACCAGAATTTTTTCGGGTCAGTTTTATCATTTAGTTTATTGCAGTAATTGTCCCACTTATTTTGTTTTTGTTGTTTTATTTGTGTTCTGATATGATTTCTAATCTTGTTTATTTGTGTTTTGGTTTCTCTGTTTCTTGTAATCATGTACTGTTTTCTTAATTGTCTTCGTTTTTTTGATTAGATTGATTATTTCTGTGGTGGGTTTCCATGTGTTGTTTGTTGTTTTATGGTGTTGTTTTGGTATTGTTAACTTGGCTGCTTTCTGAAGGCATTCCGTATTGTTTGACAGTAGTTATCCATTTCGACATGTGTTTTAACTTCTTTTATAACTTTATTAGGTAACAGGTTATCTAATTCCTGTTTATAATACTGCCAATCTGCTTTTCTGTAATTAAATTTTTCTTTCTTATATGTTATATTTTTATGGGGGGGGTGAGATTGAAGACATAATATATTGGGAGGTGATCACTGTCAACATCCTTTCCCACTTGAAATTTTATTAATTTCTGGCTTAGGTTACATGTACACATACACAGGTCTAGTATGTCACTCCCTTACAAATCAACACCTGACGGAGCTAATTCGTACAGCCTTGACAACATATCAGCCGGAATTTCAACGACTCACAACCAAGATGGAAACTCACGAGACCTCTACTAGCAGTAAATAGCCTGATAATTTTGTGATGTGGTCTTTGATTGAAATATCTCTAATTTTATTGTTTTACATATTTCTCTCCATGTTTTGAGCAGATATTTACAAAGACAAATAAATATCATTAAAAATATCTGTTTTCACCCCTTTTATTTATATATTTGACAGTCTCGTTTAATGTTAATGAAATGCAAGTTTGGATATTTTTCTTAGATGTTTCCGTTGTTCGTTACGGTGTTAAACACGCTCAATATTTTTAAAGCAATAATCAGTCAGAATTTTGAAAACATTTAGTATATATGTGCGCTTTGTGATTATTGAAACTAACACAAATTAACAGTTTAAAAACTACATGGCGTTTCACTCGTAATCTGAGTGTTGCGGGTTCGAATCCCGGTCGCACCAAACATACTCGCTCTTTCAGCCGTGGGGCGTTGTAATGTGACGGTCAAACCCACTATTCGTTGGTAAAAGAGTAGCCCAAGAGTTGGCGGTGGGTTGTGATGGATGACTAGCTGCCTTCCCTCTAGTCTTACACTGCTAAATTAGGGACGGCTAGCGCAGATAGCCCTCGAGTGGCTTTGCTTGAAATTCAAAAAACAAACAAACATTTCTGTTAGATATTCGGAAAATACTATCTCTTTTCTCGATATTATCTACCTCTGTCTATTTTTTCTGGATTTATTATCATTTTAGAATCCATAGCTAAATTGGTCTCCCATGGTAACATTACAGTCTTTACTTTTCGACATTAGAATTTCAAGCCAGTCATCAATGCCACATTTCATGTTTGATTGTTGCAGGAAGTGGACCACGAATATCATATTAACCCTTATTAACGTCACCTCTATAATTATTCCTCCGATCGCACAAATCAGCAGTCACTACTAGTAATTCATAAATGTCAAGTAAGCCACAATTTTTTTCCGCCGTAGCAACAAATTTCAAAAAACGTTTTGGCTGTGCCGATTATAGGAGGTTGTCTGGTACATGGCAGAACCGTTTCATAGGATGTTTTGGTACTTATAGAAAATTATTCCCATATTTACTGCGATAGTGAGCATTGGTGTTTATAGCAAATTCAGAAATAAATATGCTGTGTGTGCATGCTACCATCTATTATAGATATATTCATCCATAATATAGGTATTATCGCATGACCCAATTAATCTCTAATCAGCATCCCCTCATTTTGTAGTTTGCAATGCCCCCCCCCCCCCCCCCCCCGAGAGCGTTAATTGGAGACACTACGGTATGTGACTCTCAAATAACAATTGTGCACACATTGCTTCCCTGTCATAATTACAATAGTGAGTCTTGGCACAGGTTTAGACAGTTTATTTAATCATGGTATCTCTGGCATTAAACGACGTTGTTTTCTATGATAAAATTATATAGATTCTAGGTCAATTATGATTTAGGTTTTTAAAAACTATAGGCCTTTTTTATTCTGTAGGGTAGATTTTCTGATTTACATTCATGCTATGTCAATGTTAAGTGTGTTGTGTTTTTTTTTTTCTATTTTATGCTTATTGTAAAAATAATTGTTTCAAGCAAATTGCCTGATGGGATTTGCGCCAATAAACTCCCAAACAAGCATTATCTCAACATATTTGAAAGTTAAAACCAAATTCTGTAAATTTGTTATTAGTATTTCTCATTTACCGCTATCTCTTTATTGTAGAACTACCGAGAATATGAAAATTATCGTTCTACATGAAACATATTTCCTCATACAACAAACCCAATGAGCAAAGTAGAGCTCACCAATTCGTCAGCTTTCATCAGTTTAGCTAGTTGGGTTATCAAAAACATTTAAAAATAATTTATTATCAACTGTAACCCAATTATCTTGGTAGAAACTTGCTTGTCACTGTCATATACACTTTATACCAATAAAATTAAATTTTTTAAACACTGTTAAATAGACATTCAATTACTTCACATGTAACTTAATGACAACAAGAGCCCTGTTAGTCCATCAAAGCTGTCACATCTACTGAATAAACTCTAAAGAAAATAATAATGAAAACACCCTCAAAGCTGGATCTTATCATCTAAATAATTATTGTGCTTTTCTTTAAATACCATAAAATTTACTGTATCTATAGACAACCCATTATAAAGATCAATGACCATTTCTGAAGGCAAAATTGTCATAGCTGAAGTAATTCCTACCCTGCCAACATCTGTATTTGTATCTTTTCTTCTATTCTTACCATACAAATGAAAATGACTCTCCAATACCATCAATTCCATTAACAATCTTAAATACCTTAATAAGAATATTATAACTCTTCTTTTTTTCAAGAAACATCAATTTCAGATACCTTAATCTGCTCTCATATGACAGTCTTTCTATCTATAATCCTAAATTATGGCCCTCCTTTGAATCTTTTCACAATTAATTGTTCTTTTATGAAGTACGTATCTCAAGATTGGACACAATACTCGAGATGAAGACTAATCAGTGGCTATACAATTGGATTATAATTTCTTTAAACGTACGTTTGATATTTCTATAAATACAACTTTGCATTATCTTGCATTTGTTATGATTAAAAGCCATCTGATATTCATTTACCCAAATCCAAAATAATACCAATCCTTTTGTAAAGCAGCAACATCTTCATCATAACTAGCAACACCAAAAGGTCTTAATATTATCAGAAAATCCAAACAATTTATTGAACATTTCTTAATCCAGGTTACTGAAGTAAATCAAGAAAAGAGTAAAAACTCTAACACTAAGATGACGTTAACTCATTTAACTAAATTCTATTTATAACGACTCTTTTCATTTTTTCATACAACTGAATATTTAGTTTGGATTGATTTCCAAACTAAAGCTAACTATAAGAGTATGATCAACAGGATATATAGATATGATACTGAATTTATCTCAAACTAACAGAGTTTTTACAAAGAAATATAAAGATTAGATATTATGTGCAACATACAATGAAAGCACAATGTGACAACTTGCTTATGGCAGCTGGATAGTTGTCTTTTACTAGATTCAAAAGTTAATTAGACTAACATCTTTCCCTACAACATATTTTTATTACCCAATTTATTGAAGATCTAGTAAGAATATTTAATTTTCTCTAATTGCTTATTTCATGGTAAATGCTGGATTTACCCATAATGACTAGTATTATTTGCATAGTCTGTTTTATTCAAATGCATGGTAGGCTTTAATCTTATGATTTCATCTGGCTTATCACAAGCTGTTGATATTTTTGAACAATGTGCAGCATTGCAGTGATGTCTCTTGTACACAAAATAGGTGTTATCTCTTAAGAATAACAAAAACAACAATGGAAGCTAAATGAAAATCTACCTTAATGCCTATCTTTTTTTATTAGTGTTATGTGAATAAACAAAAAATCTTGAGAAATTTCATATTGATATTAGATGGCAAAAATGCATATTATGACTGCACACCACGTTCCTCTCTGTTACAGGCTTGTTCTCAAGTTCACAATTAGATTTGAGTTTAAAATCAATTATCATTACCACTTCACCCTGGACAAAGAGTATTTTAACTTTATAAATACGTACATGTGCATAGATGATACAACCCTTTAACAAAGAAATATATAACAAAACACCCTTTAACACTGATAGAAATACACACTCCTAAACTGTTAATAACAAACCGTTATAACCAAAATCTACAATAGATTAATAATTTACTTCAAGATGATAGTACATCATTAGACATAAAACAAAATTGTTTAACAGTGATGTGCATGCAATACCTTTTAACAACAATACATAATTCAACCAGTATTGACTACAATAGAAAAATACAAGATCATAATTTCAATGTGCAATGCATTCCCTTTGAATAAAACACACAGTAAAACATTGCAATACGTAAACCTTTAAACTAGAATATACTTGGAAGGTTAGAATAACATAAAATAAATACATTTTAACAGTGACGTGTAATATTACAATATAAAATTAAACCATTTATTCAAGTAAAAATCAAAACATAATCAAAATATTTGTATGTATACATACAACAGAACATTCCATGAAAATATCTACATGTATATGCTGAAGAAAAGACCGACAAAACATATTGTTACAGTTTATATCAAGATGTGGCACCACACCTTTTTGATGATAGAAATCTCAATTTATCACATGTGTTGGACCTTGGACCTAACATACAGCACTTGCTTCACTTACTTGGGTTATGAGAAAGCTTACCATTTGCTCATTTCTTTGTGGCTAATGTATTCGACTTAGTTAGCATCCTCTCATAATGACCTTTTATCATACTGATGGTCATTAATGCAGTGGAGAATGATTCATGAAGATAGTTAACAATGAGGAATGTAAAACTACTAGCTAGATGAAAAATGTGGTAACCAAAAACATTAACTTCATAATAAAGAATTAAATTTTATGTAGCATAAGCTCAAGTTGATAATGCGGGTCTGATAAATTCCAAATGACCAAAATTTCAGCTAGAGATGTAATTTAAAACTAAATGGATTTTAACTATTTACAGTTATGACAAGCTTAAAAATCTTTTACATATTATATCATAGCATCATTACTTGTTCAGGCAACATTTCTCCAGGATTTGCACATACCAACAGTCCCTATTTCTCTTGAAGATATATTCCTAATGCCTGTGACTTCTTTAGACTTCATTAGTCTCTGCTTGACCAATATCTTTGGAAATGCTGTTGTCCATTTTTTTTCTCCAGAAAACAGCCAACACAGGTTAGTCTTCAGCATGGCCGTATTTCTCCCACTAATGTTTGATTATCACATAAATAGAATTAGTTCCAGTGGAAAGAAATTGGGTTTGAGACTGCAAAACTAGTCTCTATACAGATGAACTGACTTGGGTTAGCCAATTTCAAACCTTACTTTTGACTACTAAAATCCATTTATGTTATCTCTATCTAGGTACTTTCTTCCCGTTATAAGTTTAATACTGGTTTTTGCATTATTAACAAAGGCTTACAACATGGGTGATACTTTCTGATTCCCTCTGGTACAGTTGAAGCCTAAATTTTCATGTGTTATAATTGCAGTTTCTACTGAAATAAAGTTAAGAAAATGTTCAGTAAAGCTGTATACTTATCAAATATATCAGTCTGAACAACTAAAAATATTCCTTCCAATCAAATAAAACAATGAAGACACCAAGTTTATATTTATCATGATATCTAAATTACTGTTGTGAATATAATCTATTAATGATTAATTTATCCACCTATCAATACGTTAGTTTGATCAAATCAAAATATTTCACGCTAATCTTAATGACAAACATGAGTTAAAACTGGATTTTCTCTAAGATGTTGCGTATGTTTCTTTGTCATTTATATACTTCCGTGAAAATTCACTGCATGTCAAGTTGAAAGTGAAACATTTTTTACTAACATTAGAAACTTACATGTTCTGGTGGTTAAGGCACTCAACTCACAATCTGTGGGTCACTAGTTCGAATCTTGTCCCCAAACATGCTCACCGTTTTAGCCATGATGTCTTAAACTTAATTCAAATCCTTTGATCTGATTCATATGTTACTTGATTTGTTCTGTCCTTTGCGTGATTGATCCATTCATGTTATTCGATGCTTTTAAATATCTTCAAGTAATGCCCATACACTTATATGAGATCACATGTATGAGTTTATTTAAATACATATATTACCAATACATGTAGCATGAAAACATCTTGCACAACTTTAATTATTTCTAAGCTACTGCTCAGTAGTTGTGATGTGTGATGTATTGCCATTCAGGAGCCATCAAACTCAACTAATATTTTTCAGTTCAGCCAAATTAAGACTTTTGAGATACAATTATTATTAGCCATGATTATTAATTGTGCTGCTGTCACTATATACATCAATACACATTGAATTAAATCACAACTTTCTCACTACATGCAGACCACCATACATTCTACAGATGTGGGAGAAGATATTTAATGTCCTAAGTACTCAGATAAATGAGGTGAGTAATTCTCTTGAAACATCAGTTGATATTTTGCCTTGGAAGGTTGGTTCTGAAACTTAGAAAGTAATGGTTTCTTTATCCTTCGAATCATTGAGTTTTCAATTATGTAACCATTCAAGCTTATCAAGTAAATCAAACAACAATCACTCAATATTTGGCAGATATCTTCCACAGTGAAACTCTGCTGGATATCTTGGGAAATATTAGTTGCTTAGCTTTTTCATATTATTAATCTTATGATCAACAAGCCATTCTTATTTCTGAAACTGATTATTCCCAATGATATCAATCAGAGGATTGGTACTGGTGGATCTGCCAACTCTTGGAATCATTTTTTGCCTCCAACTCCTGTATTTCAATGGACAGTCAAACAAGTACTTGTTTCGTTTATTGTATGAATCAACATCCTTCAAACATCATCATCCTCTGATTTATAGATCTCAGCTTCTGTTTCAAGCCAGAGTACTTGAGGTTCATCATGGACATGATCTATGCACTTTTATGTACCTTACATCCACTATAACCCAAACATCAGTGGATAAGTCTGCCAAACTAAGAAGTACATTTGTGTCTATCTAGATTCCTGTAGCTCTCATGCTGCCAACATGTATCAAACCAAGACCCAGTCTTGAAACCGGTATATCCATTTCCTCAAAGTAGTGTTGCAATACATCTGTCATTTGGTAGCTTTTGCAAGTTTTTGACATGCAGACTTATGTGCATTAACCAATGCAGGCCTTAATCATTCCACATATTTGTGTGGACATCGTTAGATATTTGCCTAGGATGAGACCTTACTTCACATTAAAAGGGTTATCACTCAAATTTTACTATATGTGACAAACAAACTAAATTTCTGTATGCCATCATGATGCACAGCAAATCCTAATCACAGTCAGATTGGCTAGTATTAAGAAACTTTACAAGCTTGCACTTTGTGCTTTGCATTAATCATTCCACTAAACCATCAGTGTGGTGATGTGGCAAAATTTTGAGAACCATTGACTGTTGAAATAGATATCTGATCCATGTAAATCTCATATAGTCATCCACCAACATATTAGCAACAGATTGTGCCAAAACATCAACCAATGAATAAGCCTTCAGAGACTGTAAAATACATACAAATGACATCATTCAGTCTCTTGAAGTAAAACAGTGATATCAAAGGGTATCTTCTCAGGGAAAAGAATAGTTCTCCTCTGGAATTGGCCATGTCTCTACAAATTATTTCTGTAATCTAGGAGACAGAGACCAATGTCACACATTTTGATTCCAATCCAGCCAGTATAATTATCATCAAATGTTAGTTAGTACAAGTGTGAGTAGCACCATGGTGCTTTCCATTTTATGTGTTATGAATAGTCTAAAGAATCACTTGCCTTTGAGCTATGGAGACCACTAGCTACAGTAAAGTCTGGGATCCATGACGTATTGGTTGATAACAATGATATATCTTCCCACACTCTTAACTGAGAGTACAACCATTATAGGTTAAATGTATTTGGGAAATTCTTCTCTGTTTGTACTGGCCACTCTTTATTTTGTACTCACATTGACCAGGGCTTTTAAATTACTCTACCTTGAGCTTATGAGGGGTAATTGTGGTATCCATCATCTAGTGGAATCTCCCACTGCATGGCTTGACGTTGTTAGGATAGTAATTATTGCACAAGGAGTACTGAAGCAGAACATTTCACATACAGACATGGTCTAATGTAGGGCAGTACAGTCGGGCTGCTATTCCATGTTTCAGACCTGGCTGATGCATGATCATAAAGTCATATTATTACAAAGTTTTTATCCATTATCTTATGATCTTATAATTCTAGATCTTTAAAGATCCTTAATCATTTCTTCAAAGCATGCCCACTTGGACAGTGATCCATCTACCTTAAATATGGTAATCATGGTGTTTTCAATCTGCTGTATACATGCAGTTCACTGTTCTTGGACTCAATCTTAGCAACATGAGATACCTCTCTCATATAACATGACAAACTAATCGATAATTTGTGGAATAAGTTTATCATGAGAATGACAAAATTAGAACCAAGATCATAGATGACTTTTTTTTTTCTGTGAATGTCATCTTATAAACAAACCTTCTCTAGCTAGTGTATTAATTTTAACACTTGTTAGAATGAAGTCAGTATTCACTGGCTGGTGTGCTGCTCTCACTTGGATGGCTTGATATAGTGCAAGATACAACGTTCTTGCTATACTTGTATCAGCCAAAAACTTAATTTCTGCCCTTGTACCCACACAAATTGTACGATGCTCTACCCAGCCTTGACTAAACCATTTGATGCAAAATGACTGCTTTCTCCATTAGTCACCAATCAGGCATTACTTGAGCTTTTTTAATTTCAAAAATTGTAGCAGCAGCATTTGATATTTGTCATAGGTTATTCTAGACCTGTTGAGACATTGGTCAGAACTTCTATCTTTGTCTTCCCTAATGCTCAGCAAATCATGAGTGCTTCTAGCTACCTGCTTCCTTGTGACCATCAGACAGAACCGATAGCCTTGCCTACTTTACAGCTTGGTAATGTAGAGACAGCTCACCCCCAGTGACTTAACATCCATATTATTTTTCATCCAAGGTGCAACTGAGTCATGATTATATCCCAGTCTTCCAGTTTTACCTCATTTAATTAGTTGATGATGTCCAATGCAGAACATCCAGAAACTGAAGTCAGTCATTTCAAGTATTTACCTGCCTGAAACATTTCATAAAACATTCCAGATATTTTTTCAATACCATTGAACATTTTATAGAAATATAAGTGGTTTCATTCATAAGTCTTCGTGGCTCTAAATAAAGCACCTTTGTCAGTGCATGGCCAGTCACTGCATCTCTAAAATATTAACAACATTATAGGTATGGCGAAGAAGATATCTCAAGGATCTAGATCCGGGACAAGTAAATGTTTCCTAATGTAGACAGAGTGATGAAGCAACAGCTTGTTCTTTGTAGCTCAATCATCAAGTTTGTATGTCCTCACATTTTTTGCAGCTCATGGTTACCCTAGCAGGTTTCTTCAAGCTGAAATAGGATCTCTTCTGCCTGGTATGGCATGGCTTTCTCTGGGTAATGCTGCTGCTGATACCTGTTGGCTGAGCTACCCATTGTGGCTAGTCTCAAGTGTCTTGACCAATACTGTGTTTGAGTTATTTTGACTTCTAATAAATTATGTCATATAGAGATGGCCCCATATAACCTCAGTGTGGCCAGATGCCATTCTACCTCAGTAACCTTCAGTTGTTCATGCTTTACCTTGCATCAATATTGATTCTCAGGAGCAATGTCCATCTACTGTTCTAGGTTCTCCAAATGCCATCTGATCTTTTTGAGCTTTTAATTGCAGATAAGGATTATTGACAAAAGACCAAAATACAGGAGAGGACTTCTCTTAGATCTGACACCTTTCTTTAACAACTGTCTATAATTAGTGGTTAAATCTTCCTCTCAGTCATGAATACCTCTACTTGCAGAAAATGGTTACGAAGTCAGTCCCAAGGTCCAAGCCCATGCTGATAGAAGCTATTAAATCAGAACTATTCTTTTAAACTTGGTAAGACAAAAGTACAAGTAAGAGCAATCAATACATTAGTACGATCATCAAAGCATAATTTCTCTTCCTACCCACACTGTAGTATTTTCAGTTGAAATTATTTCCCGAAAGTACAAACTAAGTAAGTCTTCTACAAAATAATACGGAGATTCATTAGAGATAATTGAGTTTGAGAAAATGCCGGAATATAAATAGATTGGGTAAATTTTTTTAATTAATTAAACACCAAACACAGTTTGTGTACTACATTCTGAATTATCGTATTTCACGGAATTTGTAAGTGGCATCTTACTTTGAGATGTATTATTGCTGAACACTTTACTCGGATCCATACTTTCATCTTTAACGTTTAATGCTGAATGGGACTTATCCATAGTGGCCAATACTACTCACGTAACTAGGGAAGGCTGTAATCTCAATATATAATTTAGCCTACCAACTGAGAACATTAGCTGTTGACGTCCTTACACGAATCATTTCAGTTATGTCTCCCATAAGCAGAATGACAAAGAAAGAAAGGCACTTGATCAAAGTGAACGGAACGACTTTCTGATTTAATTGGCCACAGTTTATACGAAAACTGAAAGGGCTTTAAATGGACAAAAAATCTTTAAAAATCCACATTTAAATGAGAAGGAAGTAAATGGAGTTATGCGTACATATCTCACAGGCACTTATCGAACCAATTTATCCGATTTAATTACAGGGACATTTTTAATAAGCCTTTTGTATGATATATTATCAAATGCTTTTCTAAAATCTAGATTTATGAAATCCATGCCCTTGCTCTAATCTACATAAGCAGCAGCTACTTAAGCTAATGTTAAGAAATTAGTAAGATATGATTTTCTACTGTGTCCTCTGTGAGAATCGAGCCCTAGATTTTATGCTGTAATTCTCTAGACTTGCCGTTATCATATCGGCAGACGGCACATAGCTGTAACTTGGCGATTTAAAGCCCTAAACAAACCATTATATTTACGCCCTCTAATGATTTGGGTCATTTTGCCCTTCCTCGCTGTCTTCGCAAGGATTGCTGTTTTAGTCTAGATGCGTACGTTAGTTTCAGGATAGTGAGTTCCGTATGTTCGAGCAGAGATCAGATTATTTTACGCACGAGTCGAGACTTCTGCTGCTTTACCATGTTGACTACAAAATCAAACAAACAAAAACTCAAATCTGTTAAATGAATGTATAACACGAATTTAAAAGAATAATGCTTTTAATGTGGTTGTTTCACCAAGCAAATTACTGGAAAATTAACTTTTATTTTATATAAAACTTATTCGGCGTGTTCGTAACATTGAAACAATCATAACACCTGTGCATTACACTTCTCTTGAAGTGTATGTAAAGAGTAAATTTTTCATTTACTCGGGAATTCGTAGCGTCTAAAAAATAACACGTGACGTAGGAGAAGTAGCTTGTAACTGTTGTACTAACAATGTAAATACAATAGATTATATTATCAGATATTGTTTTGTGAATGAAACTGGTCTTTTCTCAGAAATGGAAAGCAACATAGTTAAGAAGGTAAGTTGTATAACATAACTTAGGCTTAGTGACTGGGTAATGTTACTGTTAATATTATTACATGTACATTACAAGAGACATTAAGTGATTCTGAATGATATTGATTTCTTAGAAAGGGTTTAGAGAAAGCAAGAGATTAATTAGGGAAATTGAAATATCATATGAAGATTGATTAGTAACTTTTATCTTGACAAAAGAAATGTAAGAGGTGATATTGTAAATTCAAGTTGTACTGAGCTTGTAGTTTAACAATAAGTTGAATTGTAGATTATCCAAGTTGTTAGGTTTAACTTTAAAAAAATTAGGCGAATTATAAAACACAAATATTAATAAATATAAAATGCAAAATTACTAATGAAGTAATTGAGAAAACTGAATTTCATAAAATAAAGTAATTCAGAGTAATTTTTTTTTTAGGTTAAGAGATATGAAAGTCTCTTAGCTAAATGCATCAAACTTGAGAGAAAAGATTTCTACAGTATGCTTGAAAATAGGGGCCTGATATATATATGTGATTAGAACATGCAACTCACAATTGGAGAGTTGCACAGTTAAATCCCCATCCCACCAAACATGCTCCCCTTTTCAGCTGTGAGGACATTATAATTTATGGTTAGTACCATTATTTGTTGGTAAAAGAGTAGCCCAAGAGTTGGTGGTGGGTGGTGATGACTAGCTACCTTCCATCTAGTCTTTCACTACTAAATTACAAATAGCCCTAATGTATCTTTGAATAAAATTGAAAACAAACAAAATCAATTAAGAAAAAGTCAAAGATAATGCTGAACCATCAGTGGAGAAAGTTTTAGAGAGAGAGTTCTTGTTGAAGAATGAAACATAGCTGAATGGTGTACTAGATTTACTGAGTATTTTTTTATGTTGTGTTCACTGATGAAGAAGAAGAAAATATTACTAAACTAAATTTCTTAAATAGGAGGAAACATTTCAGAAGAGATTGTAGTACTTCTTACACTCACAACATCTGTCCCTAATTCATGTAAAAGTTTAGTAAGTAGATAGGTGGGTTTTTAATTTACCTTTTTCGCTTAAATGTATTTTAACACAGGTAAGTTTCCTGTGATTTTAAGATAACCATTGTGGTCTTTCTTTCATTTTTTTTTAAAGAGGATTGAGGAGGGTTTCGTAATCTTTAGAAACATATTAAATTTACTTGTCAGCAAGACTGATGTTAGGATATGATGTGAAAAACATCTTCCATTTGTTTTTAACAAAAGAGTACTGAAATATGGATGATCACTGACCACTTTTGACACATTGTTAATCAGTTTATCTTCAGTAATATTTATAGACAGAGGTTCAAGTTTTCCACACTACATTTGATAATATTGTTTTGTAATTATATACATATAGGTACCTCCAACAGTATACTATCTACCAAATTTTATCACTTCAGAGGAGGAGAAATACTTGATTGATTGTGTCTATGAAGCACCTAAGCCTAAGTGGACTAATTTAGCACACAGACGACTACAAAACTGGGGTGAGTTTATTGAAGTGCTTCATGTGTAAAAGGTCAATAGCTTTTACTCTTAGATTTTCTAAGCAGTTTGGATGTGATAATTAACAAACCATATCTCAGTTTAGGACTTTTAGCTTACACAGCCTCTTAATTAAAAGTTAATATTTAAAAAAAACAAACTGTTTTAGATTTAGACCCAAGTGGATATTGTGACAGTCATTTATACAAAGAACATTCTTATTTTGAAGTCCATAACTTACTACACAATTGAACATACATTAACCATAACTGAGCAGGGTCTATCAAAGTGTTTGTCATCATCTTTTTACAGAGGTATATTCAAAATTAAATATATCTGTAAACATTATATCAAAACTTAGTACCTGACTCAAATTTATAAACTTTAGTTTTATAATTTCAAAATGACATATTTAAATAAATTCTCAATCTCTATTTGTTTGCATGACATGACACTTCTTTTGTCCAAAATGCCCATTTTAGAATTTTCTCTATCTATGATCTCCTAACTCTGTGTACAATTTACACTTATACTATAGATATCAGAGCTGAAATGTTAATTATTAGCTTTCATTCTTCTTGCTTTACTGAAATAGAGTAATAAAAGTGAAACTTGCAGCATGCCCATCATGTTTTTCAAAATATGTCTAATTTTCTGTGTCATTTGCTGTTGGATTATTTTTTGTCAATATAAATGAAGATTTCAGTTTACTTAGTGACAAGTCTAGAAGATTTTGGGATAATCGTTTTTTGAATATGTTGCCATCATTATTTTTATTTGCCAGTCTTGGAACTCTATTTGACAAAGTATGTGAATTATTGATACATCTCATAGCTTAGTTAGAAAGCCAGATAAATTATATTATTTTCATAACATTTTT
Source organism: Tachypleus tridentatus (assembly GCF_004210375.1). NCBI lineage: Eukaryota > Metazoa > Arthropoda > Merostomata > Xiphosura > Limulidae > Tachypleus > Tachypleus tridentatus. The sequence continues at coordinate 21,228,797 of NC_134830.1, forward strand.
ATATCAATAGCAATATTTTATATTCTGAATTGCATATTAGAATTTAAGAAAAATAATTTCTGAAACCACACTATCATTATCAAGAGTTAGGCCTATAGTTTGAAGTAGACTTCTGTTGTACGAGTACAAAATCTTGAGAAAGACAAAATTTCAGATGCAATTACTAAATTTTTTTTTTCCTATTTATATTTTTTATTTGTTATGAAAGTAACTAAAGTGTAAAAATTAGAGAAAAAAAGTTTGCTAAGAAAACTTCAACAAAATACTCGTGTATCACATACTCATTGTAAGCATGATGTGTAATTAAAGAAGTCTATTCTTGTAATTTAATCCTTTTGTTTGTTTTATGTAAAGCTGTTCCTTGTAATAAGTAGCTGTCATTGTAATCAGAGAGGGTCAAAGTGCAACTGTAAGAAAATAAAACTTGAGCAAATGTCTGTTAGCTTTGGCTGTAAAATAGTGTGTAATTGTCTGTTATATGTAGCTATTTAAGAAAGAAAAATACATAATTTATAAATTTTGCATCTTTTTATTATGTGGTAGTTACAAGGTTGGTCAGATTGACCTAAGCTGATGCAATTAATTTTAGGGTAGAGAAAATAACAAATGAAATATAAAGCTTTAGTGAAAAAGTATTTTTATAATTACTCAGGAAACTGTAGGAGTTATATAAATAAAATATAAAATTTAAAGATAAAAAGAATTACTTTATTTGCCCCATCAGTGTGGATTCCTGTACGTGGTGAGGGAACCTCCCAGGGAAGGTTCTGTTCTTTCATTTTACCTCCTCTGGGATCTAAACACCCAATCGTATGTTTGCAATGCATGGTGACCCGTGAAGGGGAGGAGAGGATCATGGTGGTTGAGGGGTCCAACCCTAATACACCACTTTGGCCTTGAATTCCTGTAGATGGGCAGCACTGGGGTGGCCCCCTTTGGGTCAGTCGGTTGGTCCACTTGGGCTAGGGTCAACCAATTATCAGTGTTGAATGTTCTCAAGAGGTGTTGTGGACATTGTATCTGATGCTGGTGTTTGGATATAGTGCTCACGAAACCCTGGCGTTGCTGCAATGTCCTTGTTTGGCATTGTAGTGCATCCCCTCGTAGGGGTTTATGGTGGGTGGGCTGAGTGGGCACTGAAATTTTCCTTTTTTTATAGATCCTCCAGATAAAAACTCAAATAAAATAGTGAAAAACATTCCATAGGTAAACAACCACATCTTGAAGATTCTGAGCAGCAGTCTTCAACATCTGTAACACCTGTACCTCCTTTTCTTATACTACATTCTCTTTCGGGCAAACCTTTAGGGCATATATGTCCCTTTTTCATTCAGAAGAGACTAAAAGGACTTACTGGCTATTCAAAGTCAGTAAAGTAGCTTCGATCTGGTGACATTGGTTGAAACATTCACATCTCAACACTGAACTCCTGGATTCAAAGGCAATTGGGGATATACCTATTGAGATTACACCATGCTGCTATGAATTCATCATGAGGAGTTATTGTTGAGAGGGATTTGAAGAACATCCCTGAGTCAGAGATTCTCACTTGTTTCTCCACCCAAGGAGTTTTTGCAATGAGGCATATCTCCACTTGCAAAGATGGAATTACAATGCTGACCAATGTTCTCATTCTGACATTTACATCACCACGTCTACCTGTCACCATCAAGGCAGGTTATTTTAATTGCAGAGTATGGCCATACATTCCAAACCCTTTTAGATGTTTCCAGTGTCAATGGTTCAGTCACTCAAAGATGCCATGTCATGGTTCCTTGCACATCTCATGTAAGTCGTCGAACATGAGGTATATTGAGTGACAGCTATAGACTGCCCTTAATCATTTACTGAAATGGACCACAGCAAACAGTTTTAACTTCTCTCTCTCTAAAACTGTTTGCATGCACTTTTGCTGCCAACAGGGTATTCACCCTGATCCTGAACTCTGTATCAGTGAAGTTCTGCTGTCTGTGGTCCCTGAGAAAAAGTTCTTGGGGCTTATCTTTGACTGTAAGCTGACCTTTATACCACACATCAAGCAAATATGGGTCAAATATACAAGAGCACTGAACATTATCCGTGTTCTCTCTTCCACCACTTGGGGAGCAGATTGATGTTCTATGCTAAAGATGTATCATGTTCTTATTTGATCGAAACTCGACTATGGATGACTGGTCTATGGCTCTGCCAGGACCTCAGCCTTAAAGATGCTGGATACCATTCATCATTCAGAGCTTATACATAGAGTCTCATGAACTCTCTTTGCACCTCCACTGTTTGCAAGTGTCTTTACAGTATGCTTTGAAACTTCATTCTTTACCAGAACATCCCACCTTGGGTTGTATTTTCCTTCCTCAGTGGGCCATAATTTTTCAGAACAGACCATCTGCCATTGCTCCTTTTGGCCTTCATATCCAGGCACATTTGGATGAATTGGGTCTGTTCTTGGATAACATTGCTGTATCCACTGGTCAGCTCATCCCACCATGGCTTTTCACAGTCCCCAAAAGCAACCTATCTTTAAGTCATCTGAGAAAACTAGACACTTATGATTGGATATACTGTCTGTTATTTACTGAACATCTGTATGGGCTCTGTCATGGTTTGTTGTGGTAAGGTGGTTGCACATAGAATCCCCTCTACAGCTTCTGTGTTGAATGCTGTACTGTATGCCATTTCTCTTATCCTGGATCATATAGAAGCTAAGCAATACTCAAACTGTACAATTTATACTGACTTGCTTAGTTCTGTACTGGCCCTGGAATCTCTTCACGTTAGTTCACACTCTGTTCTAGCCAATATTCAAAACCGACTGGCCCATTTCTATTTAACATATACTTCTATTCAGTTCTTCTGGATACTGGAACACCTAAATCTATCTGCTTTGGCACTGTCACCGCTGTGCCTATTCCATACGTGGACTATGGTCCTGTATTCAAGGCTCAGCTCTATGCCAGCTAGCAGTGGACTTGGAGTGAGCAACGTGAAAACAAGCTTTTCGAAATAAAACCCTCTTTTGGGCTTTAACCATCTTGCTTCTGTAAGGATTGGAAAGAGGAAGTTGTTCTAACTAGACTACGCATTAGTCACAGTTTTTTAACTCATCGTTTACTTTTATCTGGAACTGATGCACCAGTGTGTAGTTTGTGTGACACTCAGGTCACAGTGAGCCACGTTTTACTGTCTTGCTGTCGTTATGACTGTCAATGATGAATTTTAAACATGTTCTGTCCCAAGGTTTGTCCCCAACACTAGACTGTTATTGGTGATGGTGACACAGTCCACCATGGAAATGTTTTTAGTTTTTTAAAGGCTATTAATCTTCTTAATGCCATTTAAGTTTTTTAATTTATACATTAGACCTCTTTTAATGTGATTCTCTTTTAAGAATCAAAGTCCATCTAGTTAGATTTGAAATTAGAAAATGGCTGTAACATCAAATAACTTGAAACCAGGACTGGAAAGACCAACTTAAAGGTGATTAATGGTTCTGTTTGAATTGTCTATTAGTCATTCTGGCAAGTTTTTGCTACAAGTCTTTGAAAACTTGAATTACTTTTAGAAAATGGCCATAATGTCAAATAACTCAGAACCAGGACTGGAAAGGCCAACTTCAGGTGACTGAAAGTGGTTTTTGTACTTACCTGTTAGTTTTCCTCGCGAGTTATGTTAATTATAGTTATGCTACAGAAAATTGTCTACAACTTTTATTACTGTAGTTTTTTTCTTAATGCTGTAGACTACATGTAGACATTGGTTTTTATGCTATTTATGTTTTAAACTTTGTTTTACCTTCATTTCCTTTTAAGAATTTTACGAAATTTACTTTAATTTTAACTTTTTACCAGATGTTTGGTGCAGACAGCCTAGCTACTTTGTGCCATAAAACACCAAATCAATCAACCAACCAACTTTTATTTGCAGCATGAAAATCACTTTGCACCTGAACTACCCCAGTGAAGTCATCACAAGCTCAAATACAAATCTTTAGGAAAAAGATTTTATTAAAAAGTGATATTTTGTGTCCAATAGACTTGCAGTATTTACTAATAGCTTGCCAAATTTCATGAATGTAAATATACTTCATTAAAAGTTACAATATTTATAGTTTCCTGATTACATCTCAAAATGACCTTCCTTTGGCCCTACTCAATGTTTGAGATTTAAAGGTGGAATTCAGCAGTTTTCCTGATATTTAAAGATCTAGCTAGACAACTGATAATATTAAATCATTTGATCATTGCAAATTTGTCAGTTATGTGATAAAGGTAATACTGCAAAAACTACATTCATTTTTAATAAAACCAAACTTATGTCCTCCATGTGTTTTTTTTAGTGTTACAGGTTTGCTTACATTTGTTGAAATAAATAATTCTGGAAAACAATGTACATGTTTTATACATTATTAATTTTAGTACCTATGCTAGTACACTTAATTGAAGATAACCCCACTCACAGACATGTGTATGATTTATTACTGCGTGAGTGGATATCTGGTTATGTTCAAGCTTCATGATATACAGAAAAAAGAAAATGATCTTCTTAGACTTGTATTTTAACACTTGTTCTACTATACCAGTCTGACTTTTTGAATAAGTAGTTCACCCAAAACTCACTAGTTAACATGGTTTCTATATTTTTAGTCATTGTTTTACTATTTTATAAATGCAGATGAAACTTTGAAAATTTTTTAATCTGCTTGCAATTTGTCTGTTACACGTGTTCTTGAAACTGAAACTGGTGTGTAACAAGTATTTCTTCGTGCAGTGTTATGAATACTTTTATGCTTGGTTATAGAATAGCTCATAATAATATCTGTTGAAGGTATAGCACCGTTGCTGTTAATTTGTAAAATCTGTTTTATGTGATTTTACTTCTTCAGAATAATGTATTTATGACAGATTTCCAAGCTGTTGGTATTCACGTATTTTCATGCCTGCAGTTACGTAACACACGAATACAACTGTTATTATTATATGTTACTTTCCTTAACTCATGAAGCTTCAGGAGCATGTTCTTGAGTATTCAAGTTTATATGTTAGTTGTTCTTTCAGCCTAACTCTTGTATTAACAGTTTCATTGTCAATGGCAAACTGATGAAGGGCTGTTGCTCAAACATTGTTTTCTCGTTAAAATTATTTTGCATTCATGAGTTTTCACCAGTTCTTTAGATATATATATATTTATCATATTGAATACTCTGAATAAGGTGCACATGATGGTTTCCAAGCTTTTGTTATCCACATATTTTTGTCTAGTTATATATCAAAACTATTTAATTGTGTAATGCGTCAAAATAATGTTTAACAAATATGATTAGTAACTCAAATCTGTTGTGTAATGTTGTGAGTCAACAGTTATGTCTTCAAAACCAAGGCCTGATCACTGCTTAATTATGTTAATGTTGCCTTGATCCCTGGATTCAACTCCTTTTGTTGCAGTAGTTTAAAATTAGTATTTATAACTCAAATGTGAAGTTTAATCACTTTAAAATCAAGATACAAAAAAGAGTGAAGATTATTTTTACCCTTACAGGAGGACTACCCCATCCAAAAGGAATGATACCAGAGCCTCTTCCAAAGGTATAGTAGGTAGTAGCTTTTCTATGACTTAAGAATTTGTGGATTTGTATTTCGTGAAATTAAGAAGAATTCCTACTATTTACCTAACAAAAGTATTTTAAAAAGTAATGCAAGTTTCACAATTATTTCATACAAATTTACCAGGATCCTTTCATCAGTATGATACTTTAACCACAATACAAGACTTTATTACCAAACATAACATTGAGCACATACATTTGTCCACTAACATGATGTATGGTGCATCTACATTATCTTGCTTTAGTCTTGGATTACCCTATAGGCAGACTAAGCATGTGCTCAGGGCACCAACAAAGCAGGGACATCCCAAAGAAAAGAAAAGAGAGAAATTCTTTTTGAAAGAATTTGATGTTTTATATTTCAAAGAAGGCATGGAAGTAGTCACCATGAGAAAATTCAAAACTTTGTTCGACTTCCTTACACTCCATAAAACTCTTCTCCCATTTTTGTTCTCTTGTTATTTATCCTCACCTAAACCATTGACTACAAAGAAGCCCAGTCCTATCCTCACCTAAACCAGGTCTGCATTGACTACAGTCTTGCAAACTATTCAGGAAAAAACAAAAAAATGATTCCAGTTCATCAGAAACAGCAATTGAACCCTAGAGACAAATTTAACGTATCTTTTTACTGTGCTATAATTGATGCACTTAAGTTCATATGAAGTGAGAGGTAAAGTGTGCAAAGAAGTATTAAGTAATTTTTGTTCTAAACAATGTGGACATATCTGATGAACAGTATTCAAAAGATTCCCAGAAGTTAACTCGTACCCTGTTCACTTGAATATTTATGAAGAACTGTAGCATTTCCACTGTTATATGCTTGCAAAGTCCAATGAAACAGGAAAAACAAAATTCAGTTACGTTGATATTCATGACACCATAGTGAAAGACAGGATACAATGTATATTTTTAAACATAGATGTTGCACTAGGTATTTTTCTGACATTGATTATTAGTAACTAAGTAAGTACTCTACAGAATGCTCTTTTTCTTAGCTGAAAAGAATAAACACCCTTAGATAACAACGTGTCAGGACATTTGAAGTTTAGTATTATTTTTATTTTAAATCACATAAATATGAGACATTATAATCTTTTCAGTGCTCAGGGCATATAAAGTTCTTTATCCAGCCCTGTCTTGCTTATAATTTTTTATTGTCGAACATAACACAGAGTGTATGCATTTGTCTACTGATATGATTTATAGTGCACCTGCATCATCTTGCTTATGTTTATTGATAAACTGGACTCAAAAGTATAGGAAGGAGTATGGTATTGTTTAATGGATGTATTTAGCTTGGAGATACATTTGACAAGCACTTCCCGAGTCAGTTTGTATCTTAAGAATTTTTTTACTGGTGAGGCTACATAATTGTGAAGAGTATATTTTTAGTCAGATATCTGTCCATCTAAATAAATCTATAAAATGAATGTCTTGAAAGTTACCTTTCCAGAGTTAGTTAATTTTACTTAGGTATTGGAATCAGGTATATTTGTACATTTCCAAATGAATCCTTAAATTTTGATGTGCAAAATTAACATTCAGTGCTACTCTCTCTGTGAAAAAAAGCATTTTCACATACCACAAGCTTTGAAACTGACCAATCTGGAGTTGACTAACTCCAATGCATCTTCTATGCAAATTCTCATGTAACAACCCTTTACTACTAAGAGTGTGACATGCTGTAGATACATGTGACTTCTATTTAATTCTACTAAACTATCACTTCTTGTTTGATAGCACTCATGTCAAGATGGTTCTTTTTAGTGCTCTTCATATAATTTGATTTTGTGACTTTTAGTAGTTTAATTTCTGAACTGGAACTTCATTAATTTTTTTTTATTGTTACACTGTAGAACAATTCTACACTCTTTTTAATTTTTTTCCTACTCCTGAATTTTTATGCATAAAACTTGTTTTATTTATACTGCAATTATGAATTTTGAGGTTAATGTTACCACTTTGAATATCATACCTACTATAAGCACTATCTTGCACACTGCAGGTGGGGAAGACCCATTGTTTGATTTATCTGTCATGAGATTGATCATTATATGAGTCAGCCTCCTCGTCCTGAAATTGGCCTTGTTCCTTCTGAATAAACCAGACCTGTTTGAGCCAATGAGATTTTTTTTTCCCAACTACTGAATTTTGCTGTGTCTTTTTGAGGAATCAGTTAAGCCTAATATGGCATTTTTAGACATGAATTCTCAGCTATGTGATGTTTTGTTCATTTTTCTGAATTCTTATGATCTCCCCACCCTTTGTTGCATGATGATATGCTTCATCCTACTTTGGCTTTGGATCAGTTTGCTTTCACCTACTACCAAGATGATTTTTTCATCCTTGATTTTCAGCACCTAGAATCAGTTTTACCCATTTGTGGGGCAGACCTTGATTATCCTGTTTGTTTATACCATACCCAGTTTTCTCACCTTTGTGTTATCATCAAGTCTGTTCTACAGTACTTGTCCATCATTCATCTCCTCTCCAGTGTGATCCACTGAGATCCTAAGGGATTTTTGGCTGCCTTTGGCTCTTTCTTTTAATACATGGTTTCTCTGTTGTTGGGCTTCTATCTTGGGGACTTATGCTTGCCCTGGTTTTCTCCATAGGTCAGATTTGGTGATCTTCTTGGAACTTTGGAATTCAGATTGGAATCGGTGAGACAACAATTGACTCTTTCTTCATTGGTTGATGTCTGTCTCAGTCCCCTGCTTCTGTTTTTTGTCCTAATCCTTTCTGTCCTTTAACTATTACTTCCACCAGGGAATATTTTTCTCCTTGTTTTATTTGATGCACAACCAACAGTATCAGTGACTACCTGTGTGTTCTGGTCTAGTGGAGGCTCATTTATCTGAGTTTGTTCTTCTATAGCAGAAGTTCATTGAGGATCTCTGGATTCATCATGTTTTATCATATTCCTTTCCCCTCTCATTCTTTTGGGTCCTAACCATAAGTCAACATCTGTTTGAGGTGGTACAGGATCTTATCTCTTGGAATGCCATTATTCCTTGATTCACCCTTCTTTGGGATTTTATTCTAGGCTGTTTATTACATCCAAGAAAACCAGAGAAAGGTAGCCTATGATTGATCTGTACTGCCTGAATTGCTTCTTGGTGTTACCTTGTTTTACCAAAGAGTTGTTTCTCACTCTCAGGTGGGTGGTTTGTTTAAGGTTATGAATGACCAAATTATAAGTCTTAATTGCTTATCTACATATTACTATCTCTAGTCTATCAAGACACTATCTTCAGTTTTTTTACCACACAATGGATTATCAATTTTGCACTCTTCCCTTTGGAGTTGCTTCTGCACTGAATGTTTTTTATGAGGTTGATAAGGTTTTTGACAGACATGCACTCTTGAGAGTCGTGCTTACACCATTATGTGAATGAATGACTACTGTTGGCTTACACCAAATTGGAATCCACCTGACACACTTCTTTGCTTCTTTAAGAGTTGGCTTGGGTTGATTGGTTAATCAAGTTAGTGATGTTCTTCCTTGTTCATACCCCAATATCTTATCCAATATGAGTGTTTTTTTGGCACTCATCTCAGGTGGATCCAACAATGAAGCAGGTAGTTTTTAGTGCCCTTACTGCTTATGGGGTTTTATCTCTTTTGGGCATATGGTCTTTTATGGCAGCACTTATCCCCATGGATGAGGTTCATGAGAAAGCTCTTCAGTAGTCTCTATGTAACTAATGGAACCTTGCACAGGATCCCTTGGATGTTCCTATTATTCTTCCTCCTTCCATTGTAGATGATCTGCATTGGTGGTTGGATAAAGCTCACACATTAGCAGGTGTTTAACTTTTTCCCCCTGTTCCAGATTTACAATTTCAATATATGCTTTGCTTCATAGCGAGGTTTGTAGGTTGAGCAGCAAATAGCTTCAGGTCAATGGTCTCTAACTGTGCAGTCTTATTGTGCCAATATCCTGTCACCAAGGAAAACACATTTTCTTGTACCCTTTGTGGTTGAATGTTGAATCTTTTTTCTTTTTTAGGTACACATATGGTATAAATCATGTATTGGGGCTTTCAACTTTATTGCTGATTGTCTTTCCTGCTTGTATAAAATTTATTTGACTCAGTGGTCTTTAGTTCCTCAATTTTTTGTGGTTATGCAGGTTGCCACAGTTGTCAATACCAAGTTACCTATCTTTTGGTCTAGTACCTCATCCACTTGCACTGGCTTTTAATGCATTCATTTAAACTCAGACAAATTCTGTTATTCACACCACTCTGTGTCAAGTCCTAACTGCCCCTTATAGGCTGGCCCAGCTGTAGTTTCTGTGGCTGCTCCAGATCCAAGTTGCTCCACCATTGCCTCTTCTCAAAACATTGATTAATAGGGTATATAATATTATAATTATATAATATAAAATTTAAACTGAAGTTACAGACAGGATAATAATATGGAAGTTACTATTATTAGTACTTACATTTTCAGTACACACACAACAGTATTTTCGTACATAGGTACTTAATAATGTAGTGCTGTGGCATAATTATCAGGTTTTTAATATGTGCTTCTGAAAACACATTTAATATTAACATTTTTGACTGACAACACTGTGTAACACATTTTGTTCCTGGATAGTATGTGTTATTTCTTAATTGCTTATGTTGTAAAAGTATTATTCCCTTCAAACTTTGCTTTTGTGACCTGGATAATGAAATTTAAAAATTAACCTTCTCTATATAAAAATGGGCAAATTTTCACATTTTCATTTACATAAGGTCTGAATAAAACAACATATGAATCAAGATTTACATGTATTTATACTAAAGATATACAAAAATGAACAAAAATGTGTAGAAGTGAGTAGTTTTTCAAGATTTGCAGCTGTAACGTAAATCAGCCCCCAAATATAGTCACCTATCATGTTTTTGTTATATGCTTCCAGGTCACAAAAGCAAAGTTTGAAGAGAAAAATAGGTCTTTTTCCATTTGCTTTAGGCATAAGCAATTGGGAAATAACACTTTCTGCCCAGGAACAAGAAAAAGTAAAACTTTGTTACATAGTTATTGTTATTAGTGAAATTATGGTGTGAGTATTAAATTATACTATTGTTTCTTTCTTTGAAACTCACTGAAGACCGCCACTTTGAGTCGCTGCTCACCAGTAATGGCAAGATTAAAAGAGCCGTATATTTACAAACTGTGACTGAGTTTTCTGTATTTGTATGTACAACATTTTATTCATTATGGATTTTTTGAAATAATCTGATTTATTTACATCTCATTTCAGTGGTTGGAAACTTATCTTACTAAAATCAATACATTGGGTGTATTCGGTGACAAGACAGCAAACCATGTACTTGTCAATGAATATTTATCTGGACAGGGAATTATGGTAAGTAATAGCAGAAAGTGGTAGGAGGGAAATGTTGTTATATATTAATTTACTTTTGGATTTCTTTTAATAACTTTACAAAACAAAGTATTCCCACAAATTTATCTGATGTAATTTTGTAAAGTTATTAAAAGAAATCCAAAAGTAACCTCTAGACTAAATCTTTCACAGTATCAGACTTAAATACATGCATTATAAACAAACTAAACCTTACAGTTTATACCCTTGTCCCTAAGACGTGTCTGGCAATGGTCACTTTGCAAAGTCTTTCTTTCTTAACCTGAAGATGATAGGAAGGTCGAAACGTTGTTCTCTCCTTATCAATAAAAGTGTTAATACTCATACCAGACGTTCTGAGTTACATTTTTATTTCAAGTGGATTTATCATCATCAAGGGAAAAACTAAACCTTAGGTTAAGTACATTATATTTTATATGTTGGTCAGTTTTCTAAACATTCTTGCCATGTTCAGTGTATACTATACCAAAAGTTTTTAAAACTTTACTGAGTTACAAGACACATCGTCTTTCTCTTAAACCAAGTGTAGGTAAGCTTGATGTATCAATACATTAAGACTTATTGATGGATACTTTTGTAATATTTTTTTGCAATCTGTGTTTGTCTTACTTATTGGTCACAAATAATAACTGTTGTTACAAAACTTTTATCATTTGTGTTCAATATGATTTTACCCCTCCCCTTTTTTTTTCAAAGCCACATGAAGATGGTCCTCTGTTCTACCCTACCATAACAACTATTAACTTAGGTTCTCACATACTTTTGGACTTCTATGAGAGACTACAAGAGGAGGGACTTGATCAGAGGTTGGGCTCCAATATCCAGGTGATAACAAGTGTTACTTAAAGCATTTTTATAGAGGAAAAGAAAATATCTTATTACTAACTCAGTTCAGGTATAACTTATTTCTGTTCTGTATTATTACTTCTAAAATTAATTCACCATACTTTTGATGCTCTGCATTATTTTGAATGATATTTCAGGTTAATGCTCTGGATTAGGGGTAGGTAATAGTGTACATGTCATGACCATTTCAGTTTCATTCCAAATTTAATGAAACCAGTTTATTGTTAATGTGTGTAAATAAACTTGGCAAGATAATATAGTTTCTAAATGAAATTTGAGTGTAATATATTTGAAGTTTATAATTCCAATGGATGTATTTAAGTAAACTGTAAACATGTAAGGCCTAAATTTGTTGTTTTTTAATATCTATAGATTTTATTCATTGGTTTAGAAATAACTGAAATATAAAAATCATAAACATATTAGGTTAGATAAAGAAACATGAATTAAAGAAATAAACTTAAAACAATATTCAGTAAGATATCACAAAAGCATCATATTTGTTACATAATTTAGTGCTTGTTTTACCATAGCATGAGCTGTTTCCTCACTATTTATAGTTTTGCAACACCTGTTCACTAATTATATATGATTCAAAGAACAGTAAAACAATAAGATGAAATAAAAACAAATGTAAACTGTTATGAGTGAAGATTTTTTTCAGAATGTATAATTGTAATTCTAAAATGATATTTTTACTTCACTGCACACAGTAGATATTCCTTGATGTTTATTACATTTCAGATTTTGTGCATGCTGCTAGCTTTGAGCTGTCTCTCACATAAAATAATGATGTAATAATCATACAACAAAAACTCTCCACCAACAGAAGACAACACATCTTTCATGCATAGTAGTTCCCCATAAAACGTAACTCAAAATTAACATTTATTCTTATCCTCAGCACTGCTTTTAATGGTCATGTTTGAGTTTAAACTTCATGAGTTTTGTGCAATTTCCACTTCCTTTTCACATTGTTTACTTTCTTTGATTTCTTTTTAGCCTGTTTTAACTTGAATTTAAAACTGTATTGTAACCAAATAATTAACTAAAAATTTTATTATTACATTGCAATGGATTCTGAAGTAACGGTTACTACTACCTCCTGCCGAGGTTCTAGAGATGTCACTAACACTTTCCTTACTCTGAGACCACAGCCGGCTTGTTGACTATTAAAGAATGTTACAGCTATAGTTCATTGTGTAGTGGGTTTTAGACAACTTTGTTACCTCGTCTTCTTTGCATCTTGTTTCTGAACTGGCTGTGAGGATGAGTAATTTGGTCATTTACCTTCCACCTCTAAGATTGGCACTAGATTATTGTTTACCTGCTAGGAACAATGTTCCCTTTCCAAACATCTTTGTGAATTTGATTTCTCAGATTTCATCATAACTTTTCCCATGTCCTTTGATTCTTTAACTTCCATACTGTTTGACTCTCATGCCAGGAATTATTTAATTTTTCCTCCTTTTGTCTGTCTGACACATCTGTCCTGGACTACCTTCATTCTGACTGTCAAATGCCTTTTCTTCTGTGACTCCAGGATCTTTCACTATGCTTATCAACAGCTTGTGTATTTTAGAATTTCTAATCCCTGGAGCTCCTTTCCCCCACTTGGAGGCCAACTCAAACTCCAGAAACACACTTGTTTTCTATTGTCTCCTTTTTCTTACTCCTCTATTTCATTATTTATTTTCTTTTCATCTTCTGTCTGAAGCCCTGCACCATGTGCATGCACCTCACATAGTTTTTCTAGAAATCAACTGTCAGGGTTTTTTAATACTTTTGCTGAAGAGGCATGTTTTTTTTCTGTTTGCAGATACTTGTATCCATTTTGTAGCTGACCAGTGAATCATTTACATTTTTACATACAACTTTTTTCTTCACATCCTCTTCTGTTCTCCTTCTTCCATTTCCTGGTCCTCAACATTGTCTGCATTTTAAGATCATGATATTGGATCTTTCCGACATGAGAACCATTAAGTGGGTTGTTTTCACCTCTTCAGGGTTATATTATGATGTTTTTCTATCCCCAGAAAGACTGTAAACTAGCATCCTGTCACTAACTTTATCTATATTCCAACTGCCTCAATCCCATATGATTTTATTCACCAGCTCATGATGTACAGTTTTGAACTTTCCCATGTGGCTCCTTATATTTTCAGTCAAGTCATCGAAGTGTTTGCTCACTATGTCCATAGTCTTGAACTTCATTTCTGTTGCTACTTGAACAACTGTCTCCTTTGTTTCTTTTTAGTTCTTCTTCTCAGTCAAGTTATTCCTGACTCCAACTTAGTAATTGGTCTATCTTAGAGTGTTCTCATTTTTCCACTCAGTGGGGCTAAAATTTCCCTCCATTTGCAGCACATGGAGCATCTGCTAACTTATCTTTTACCTCTTCTGTACTATCTGTGTAAGAGGTTTTGATCTCTTTGGAGACTGTAGCATCTTTAAAACATTTTGTTCTATTATACCATTAGGCTTTTTCAATGAATTCTGAGTAACCAGTGGTAAATCTGTTGTGTTTGTTTGTGTGACTGTTTTTCTTGTAGCAAAGCCACTTCAGACTATCTTCTTTGTCTATCAGAGGGTATTAAACCCCTGATTTCTGTGTTGTAAATCTATAAACTTACCACTATTTCAGGGGAAGACAAATATCTTGTAATCCTTTGTTCTATCTTGTGATGCTATCACCTTCTCTTCTCAAACCACCTGTCTTGGTGATTGGATTATGCCAATACTGGTCAGCATTCCATTGCTACCTTTCCTTCTGGATTTCCATCTTGTATGGGTTTGGGCTAATCTCTGGATGACTCCACAACCTCTTGGATTTGGTTTTCTTTGGAGTATGTCTTCTGCATCAATGTTCTGGAACTCTTCACTCCCTATCAGGTCTGTTCTTATTTCTCTCCTGGTTTTGGGGATCACTTGGTTATTATACACTCTAACAATTCTACAGTTGTTTCCCATGTCAATCAGCCAGGTGGGAATTGGTTTGGGGATTCTTGCTTCCTGACATTAGACTATGTTTTGGGCTCACTGTTATCGGATTTGTTTAACAACTTGTCATATCATTGAAGCTTTGAACATGGTTGTGGATAGACTTTCTCAAACAGACAGGATTCTTTCTATGGAGCAGCTACTCCATCCTCAAGTATTTCATTGAATTTTTTTTCCAAGTTGGCACACCAATGATTGATACTCTCATCACTGCTCAGTACAAAACTTCCATTTTTATGGTCCCTGATACCTCAACTAGCAACTGTCTGTAAATGCCCTCAATCAGGATTGGTCTTATCTCTTTCTGTATGTTTACCCTCCTCATGCCTTTTCCCATTTGTCTTCATATTTAAACATGACAAGGTCATGTTGGTGACTGTTTTTAGCTGGCTCAGGTTTGTATTCCTCTTCTCTGACTAGCACCTGGGACATCTCTTCCTCCACAGGGTATACTTACTTTCCTAAACCTGCATCAAGCTAGAGGTTATTGAAAATATTAAATCCATCTGCTCTGGTTTCTAAAGTGCCCACTGTTGACCTGGGAGTTTTTTGCAAGACCACTGATGTGGTGTATATACATATGTATATCCATTCCACACTGTATCGTTCATGTGGTGCGTACACACACACACACACACACACAGAGAGAGAGAAAGACAGACAGACAAACAGAGAGAAAACCTTCCATGGACTATCATGGAAAACGCTAGTGAAGACTTGTGTATGTTTGATGTGATAGTATGGTTTGAAACAGTATAGTTGAAATATAGACTAACTACCCTTTCATTTGATTATTGTATTTTCTACTACGTTGTAGTTCTTGTTTTGTGCATGAGAATCTTTATCATGCCAATAAATGACCAATAATAATGTCAAGAACAAAAAACAAAATCAATGAGCTACCTATTTCAAAACATTGATCCAAATTCTGGAATTTGTATCATAAAGAAAGCTACACAAGTATTAGCTTTTATGAACTTTAGGTAGGCATTACTACACTGTTCTTATGTAGCACATGAATTGCAAGCCTAATTACTAAAAACATAAATTTGCATTATACATTAGTTGTACTTCTGAATATAATTTTGTATATTTTATTTGCTTGGCTTCTCTGCTTTCCATGTTTTTAGGCAAAGGCAATGCAAATCAAGAATTGAAGGGAGCAAATCCTCCAGGCAGAAAAGTTTTAACTTTGAAAAAACAGTTGTGTTTCCAAAAATTTATTTTTTCTACACTTGATCTTCATGTGTATATTATGAAATGACAGATCTTGTTTCAAGTAATAGGCAGCTGACATTAAACCTCATAATATAAATTAAGTTTTTTTCATCACTAACTCATTCTGTATGCCATTTTTATTGTTTTTGAAGCTTCTATTGGAGTCATATGTTTAAAATTTTCAGAACATATAATTTCTAAAACTGTGTCATATTTGACTAATCTATTGGGAGATGTATCCAGATAACACGTTTCCTTAGCCACAAAAGTCTTTAACAATGTTTTCTGAAAGTTCTAAAAATCTTCTACATTATTCCCCTTGTTCAGTTTTTTACTTTATTTGTGATGTTGGATGAACAAAGAATTCTTTTCACTGTATTTGTGCAAGAAGATGTTTCTCTTATTTTACAAATTATTTTAAATTTAGAATCAGTAAGACTCTTCCTTCTGTTGATGTGGAATTATCAGCCTGATGTTTTGTTTTTCTTTTTGTTGTTTTTCATTCACTTAAATATTTGATAAAACATCTGTTATAAGGGTGTTCATTTCATTCTTACTGACATTATGATTCAGTGTGATTTATAATCACTTGCATTGGTGTAAGCCAAAGATTGTTCTGTTCTCTTTGTACATATATCTGCTTTATATGTTGTCATAGAACTTGTTCTTGCTGTTTTTCCATTTCTGTAGCATGTTTTTTTTTAACACTACCAAGATTTCTACTGCAACTTTCATGTATCAACATGCCAATGGGGCCCAGCTTAGTAAGATTAACTAGTACCAGCACAACATAAATGATATGATTCTGTTTTTGAATGGCTAATTTTGTTTTTCCCATGAACCTTATGACTGTAAGCATTTAAGTCTTTGCTGCAATACTTGTTTCATATGTTTTGAGGCAACGAGCCTCTCGCATAAGACTTTCTACAGCTGACGTGATTTGTGCAAAAATTAGTCAAAGAATAGTTTGTATCAAGTTTGTTACTGATTTCGTGCTTCTTTTTATAAAAGCATGAATAGCACTGATTGGTTTTCCAAAAACGTGATGGAGAACATTTATGAAGTAGTTCTTTAGACATAAAACACTATTATTGTGTTGAACATTGTACGTGATGGCTTCTCTTGCACATCATTTTTTGGTGATCCTAGTACAAGAGTAGTAGGTCTTTATGCTTAGTCAGATTGAATCATTTGTGCACTCAATTTGTTCTTCAGGGTATTCACAGGTAATTCCTTCTGTAACCTTCTTGTATATGCTGGTATCATTGATAACTTTATTTGAAATGTAAACTATGTATGGCTTAACGTTTCCTAAATTTTTTTATAAAGATGTCTGGATCTATGACAAGAGATAATCCAATCCAGTTTTATAGGATATATTTATTTCCGTTTGTTGCAGCAGAACACAGAACAATATTTGCTTCTATAACTTTAAAAACAAAAACTTCTTTGTTTTGTGACTAGCCACAGCAGCTGCTTCATCACTTGCTGCATAGCGATATTCATAACTTCTTTGACTCTACCTCCAGTCTAAAATGACAGTTATCCAAGACATCCATCAGATCAATGTTATCAGGTTCTAAAGCTATTCATCTTTAGTGCCTGCTAATCTCATCTTTTCTTCCAAGAGGACATCCCATGGTTGATAAATAAACATAACCTGTCATCAGAACATAAATATATTCATTCAAAATCTAAACTTCAGAATATTTTGTGATAACTAACAACCACTTTATCTTTGATACTTTCACCATATAACCATTGCATTATACAAACAATGGTGTTACTGTAGTGCCATAAATTTGTCATAATTTTTTTATGGTTGTTCTTTTATGGCATTGTACGAAACTCCCCCTACAAACTTTGATTCATATTATCAGCAATATAAATATCAATTTATGAACTGGATAAGTATATTATGGTCAGATTGAAAACGTGCATACCTTCCCAATGTTGTTTTTATATTTGATAAGTTAGGATTACTTATTGCCAGTATTCCACTGGCTGAAAAACTTCTTGTTAAGAATGAGTAGCTCCTGTGGCAGTAAAATCCCACATGGTGTTGGTCTTTAACAACTTTATCAGGATTCACAACTATGGTTGTCTATTTCACAGAATTATTTATGCATTTGAAAGAAAATTTACTTTTTTAAACCATGCCATATTTCTTTGTCAAACAGTAAACATCATCTATTCACATGTTCCTCAGAGTGCTTTGTGAGTGTTCTCACTTGTGTTATGGAATGAATGATTTCAACTGTTCCATACCCTCTTGAATATGTTTAACTGAAGTTATTCCATTGACTACCACTGGCCATTTTTTGTCACTTCAATATCAGAATTATGTTCACTACTACTGTGGTTGTTATTCATCATTTCTGGATTTTCAATGTCAGCATGATTTTCTTCACTGGTGTGATTAATTTTGTTTTTTTCATAAATTCTATTTCCTATTGTTTTTTCTGTTCTTGCTAGAATTTTTTAACCTTTTTTTTCATTAAAAACAAGGTACTTAGTTCAAAAGATACTGTTTTTGTTAGAAACTGTGCCACAAGTTGATAGTGGGTTTGGGCTTTAGCCCAATATGGTTCCCAACAAGGTACACACAACAAATAACCAGTCATGTTAGTGTTATACATTTTGAGTTGGGAAACTGTTTGAGGGTAGTTGTCAAACAAATATTTATAAAACTGTGATTCAGCTTGGATATAGATGACCAGCTGTTAGTATTCATATTTAAATATTAGATTTATTTGTGAAGATTCACATAGTAACTTAACAAACTAATTGTATATATGTGGTTTCCTTCCATAAGTGTATTGCAAGATGATAAGTGGTTGTTTATTCCTGGGCTTTTGCATAAGAAAATCTGTTATTATTTGACAGTCACATGGCATTACTGCTTGAAAACCAACTGAAAAAGATGCATTTTAACATTTATATAATGGGTTTGACAAATATAGAATCTAACTGTGTGGATTTCTCCAGACAGTGTTATGTTTTCATTCTAAATATTAATTATTCTCAAATTTACAGCATATGTTTTGAACACATTAAAAACTGAAGCTGTGATAAAATCAAACTAATAATGTTTTCTAATTGAGATTTGTTTGCACATGTGTATTTTCAAGTGTAGTCTATAAACCCAATTTATAACTTAAGCTTGCTTTTTAGAATATACACATCAAAAGTGGTAAGCTGTTCCATCACTTTAATTGTACTTACTACATTATCATACTTTCTAGTGTAGAGAAAAGTTAGTATTATAATTGTACTAACAATTCATATCTTAACTGATGAAATATACTGAAGAAAGATGTGTTGTTTGTGTGACTCAGTTTGGCTACTGCTTTTAGTGAATGTTGGTGTTATATCAGTTCAGTAGGTTCGAGTGTGTCCATTTGGATTCATGACAGACACAAATGAGTAAGCTTTGATGGCATGTACTATTGAATTCATATTGTAAGGTCATTAGTGTACCAGAGATTCAAAATGATTGAGCAAGTAATTTATATATTTAGGTATGCTGCAGAATTTGGAGATAAAATAAAAATGCAACTATAAATATATGTATTTCAAACTTTGCATGAACTGGAAGTATAGTTTGTTAGAAAAATATATGTATATATCTTCATTTGTTTGAGAAAGAAAGTTATGCAGTGTACTTGTGTACACTGAGTTTGAATAATATGTTATTACATTGACAATAACAGAGATTTAATATTTGCTTCAGTGCATGTAATTGTTTGTGGTGTTAATGAAGGAAATATAGGATGAGCTGAATAAATTTGTTCCAAAACATTTAGTAGGTTGATTATTAGTTTTATAATATGTTGAATGCTGAAATGTATGAGAATGTTTAGTGTCAACATGCTTATTATAACTTGAACCAAATGACTTCTCTATTTCAAAATACAAACTATAGCCCCAAGGTAGCCTGTTAACCAGTTTTTCTGCCGACTTTCTTAAATCTTGTGGAACCTTATTTCCTGAAGCAAGTTGTTTAAAACTGTTGTTATTTGACCTTTGACCTTCACATCTTTACTTGGACAGAGTGAAAAGACAAATTTTTGTAGTGTATGTCCTTGAAACTATAAAATTTACTAGTACAGATATAAGAGATAGTAAATGCTCAATAACATTGGTGGTGAAACATTTTATTAAAATTTCATGAAGGATGTTCCAAGGGGTCTTCTGAATATTTTTGTTTAGGTAATTAGATTAAAAAAAAT
Source organism: Tachypleus tridentatus (assembly GCF_004210375.1). Classification (NCBI taxonomy): domain Eukaryota; kingdom Metazoa; phylum Arthropoda; class Merostomata; order Xiphosura; family Limulidae; genus Tachypleus; species Tachypleus tridentatus. The sequence goes on from NC_134830.1 coordinate 21,249,081, forward strand.
TCTTTTTTTACAAGTATGTTTTTTCTGTGTAGATACTATAGTGTTTCATTCACTCTTTTAGTTTTAGCTTTGTATGTACTTACTATATTACAAAATCTATTTGCATTATAGTCTGCAAAACAGTGATTTTTGTATTGGAATGAATATCTATCAATGTCACCAATTCATTTCTGCATCATGTTATAAATCTAAAAGCGTAGGTTATACCGATATTGTTTGTGACCTGATTTGTTGTGAGATGGAGAAGTATATTCTGTCAAGGTGCATATTTCTAGTGGTTCTGAAATGGTTTTAGTCAATGATCTAGTACAGTATGGGGAGAACTTGGACATTTTTTTTTTAGCACCTTTGTTTATAAGGCTGGCTTCTCATAAGTCCAATTTGGGTCAACCACTACCTGCTCCTTTTCTTCAATTAGTCAGTCAGGTTTGTAAGGTTTTGGGACTATCTTCATTTGCTTTTGAATTCACTCCTTCATTGATGGCTGAATGTTCTGAGGGTGACAATCTAGCTTTTCCTCCTTCCTTGATAGCTGAAAGGTCTGATGGTAATTATTTAATTTTTCTCCTTCACTTGATATTGCTGTTTATACTGGGAAGTTTACTGCTCAATTTCATAACAGGAATGACAAGATAGTTATGCCTTGACCCCATACCTGTCTGAACAGTATGCTTTGGATTACCACTGGCAGAAGGACATATATATACAGGCTCACAAAGACTTGGTCCTTTTTTGGATATGTGAGGTTCCATACTGGACCCTGTAATCGCTTTCAACAAATCATAATTTTTTGGATCTGTTTGATCGTTGCTACTGTTCTGAGATATTTGTTTTTCCTCTAACTTTTCTCAGAAGCCTATCAGCATTTTCCACATCAGTTTAAGGATGTATTGGGTTCTTTGCTGGCTTTTACTTTGGTATGATTGTAAACTTCTGCTCTTTCTTTAGTTTTCTGGCTTGTATGCTGTTGGGATTTATTTGGTAGAGATGCCTTGTTGGAGAGAGTTTGTCTAATTGCTGTAGCCCTCCATCTGTTATACAACGCTCCTTTCCCAAGAAGACGGAGAATAGCAACCAATCATCAATCTTTCTCCTCTCAACCAATTCTTAGATCCTCTCAGGTTGAGAATGGCATCGATTCTCAACTTATGTTGTTTTTTTCCCCAGTTCTGTTGATTAATTTCAGTATTAACAATGCATATCTCCACATTCCTTAAGCAAAGTCATCCTGCCATTATCTATGTTTCATACACAAGGGTCAGACTCTGCTCTCAGCCTAGCATTTGCACCATATGTTTTCTTCAGTCATATGAGCTCTTCTCATCACCTTCATATCTTGAGCCTGTGTACACACCATTAAATTGATAACTGGCTGCTTCTGGCACCATGTCATTGGTTGCCAGAAAAACACACCTAAATTCTCCTTTCAGAAACCACCCAGACTGGCTTTCTTATCAGAGCTAAGAAATCCATTCTCTTGCTGAGTCAATATATTGCTCATCTGGTTGTCTTTTCAATGTGGTTCCAGGCTGTGGAATGGGCAGGCTTTTATTCATGTCTCCTTTTCCTGTAGCAAGGATGACTTCTTCTCTTTTGGGAATATGGGCATCCCTAAAATCTCTGATTCCTTTGGGGATGAGCACACATGCAGTCCCTTCAGTGGTCACTGCATGGTCAATGGGTTGTGAACTGTAATCCACTAAATAATTCAGTTTTCTCAGTTAGGAGCAACATCTTACATCTGAATTTGTGGTTGTGTTGGACCAACACTACTATCACTGTGCCTATATTACCTCCTTGTCCCAAGATTCACTTTTTCATGGATGCCTTACTTCTGAGGTGGGATGCATATATCAATATGAGGAATTCCAGGGTCTGTGGGTAGAAGAATAATCTTTCTTCTACATCAGTATTTTACAACTTCTTCTTGTCCAATTCAAGGTCTTAATCTGTTGAAGAGAAAAACATTATGATTCTTTCTGACTATTTAACAGTGGTCTCTTACATTTTCCACCAAGGGGCATGCATTCTCGGGATCTTTGTTTCTGAACTTTGAATATTTTCCCATGATATCAGCCTCTTGGCTTTCTGTGTTTCAGGGGTGATGAATTTAATATCAGCTCACCTGTCTTGGTCCATCCAAATTGATTCTCTGTCACAAGTTTTTTCTGGTCAATTTGCTCTCTTTTTGAAACTCCAATAATTTACACATTTGCTACTCATTAGAAATCTCAACTGCAGGTGTTTTGATCTCTGGTACTTCATCCTTCAGTACTTCATTAGATGCATTCAATCAAGATTGGACATGATTGCACCTTTATGCATTTTTTCCAATTTGTCTGTTACTCAACTTTCTGGCTATTATTCATTCCACTGTTTGTTGAGTACTGTTGGTAGCTCCATATGTGGAAGTTCTGCAGTCCTTCACATGGCATCATAGTTTAACTTGTAAAGTTGCTTGTATTTATATTAATCTATCTTTAGACCCATGATGGTACACTTATTGCCAATGTTGTCTCATGAGGAAACTGAACCCACTTCACCCAAATGTACCCACCATATTTCATTTTCTGACTTGGCTTTCTGACAAAGGTTTTTGAGCTCACTGGATGGTATTACCATTTTATCTGGACTGCTATTTATGGACTATCATGAGTAAAGTTCAATGGGATCCTACCTCTCTCTGCCAATCATTAGATTGAATAAATGAAAGCTTGCTTTTAAAAAATTGGTTCACCTATTGCACTGTTCTTCAGGGCTCTCTAATTTGCATTACCCCTACTACACCTAGTTTCCTGTTACTAATGTGATGGACAGAGGCTTTTCCTCCAGAGTGTTTAAGTTACTTCCTTGAGGAAGAGAGCAAAGTTGGGGTCCCTCCTACCTGGGTCACTGGATGTTTTTCCATGATGTCGGTAGGAGTGGTACCAACCTACATAGGATCCTACTCGTAATACAGGTTTAGATTCGATGCTTAGTTATCTTGTTAGGGTGTGCATGGCCCTACTTTTGATCAGTACTGGTCTACTATATTGTTCAGGGGAAAGAGCTCCAATATCTCCGTGTAATTCCAAAGGTGGAGTGATTCCATATTGTGTCCTTGGATGAGCACAGCATTCCACATCATCTTCATAATTCCATAGGGAAGTGGTAGGATTCTTGTCTACTATGTTGAGGATAAATGTTCATAATTCAAGACCAAATGAGTTCTATTTCTTTATTGAATAAGGCATACATGATCCTGTCATTCCAAACCTGGGGAGGCCCGGCATGGCCAGGGGGTTTAAAGCGTGCAACTCATAATCTGAGGGTCGCGAGTTTGCATCCCCGTTGCACCAAACGTGCTCGCCTTTTCAGCCGTGGGGGCATTATAATGTGACAGTCAATCCCACTATTCGTTAGTAAAAGAGTGACCAAAGAGTTGGTGGTGGGTGATGATGACTAGCTGCCTTCCCTCTAGTCTTATACTGCTAAATTAGGGACAGCTAGCACAGATAGCCCTCATGTAGCTTTGCGCAAAATTAAAAAAAAAAACAACCAAAACTGGGGTGTTGCCCTTCAAGCTTCATCAGGTGGAGAAAAAATTTGTCACTTTGGCATAGCTTTCTTTTTCATTTTGGTTGTGGTGGTTCAGAATATATCAATCTATGGCTGCAGGTTAGGATCTAGTCAAAAGTATATCTGTATATAACATTCAGGGTGAAGAGCATGCCAGTTCTAGATGTGGTTCCCCCACTCTGGTATCACTCTTCTGTTGGTACACCCTTGATCTACACAGATTCATTTTATGTGAATAATGTTCTCAATGGCCCCTTCACTTTCTCAGTGCCTTCCTCTCCACTAAGAGCCAGTGTTAGAGACTGAGATGGTACCAGTCTCAAAAAAGTGATAAAAGTATCTGAATGAGGTACTTTCATAAAGTACCTGGACAGAGGACGCATTAATGATGGTGAAGAGTGTCGCAAGACAAGTACTGCAAAGGGCAACTGAGTGAAATATAAAAGACTGGAGCAAGCGAGAAAAAATCAGACTTGTGCTTTGATGGACAAAGTTGTTTTTCAAGAAGAATAGCACACTTCAAAATCAACTTGAAAGAGGCAGACCAATATGTAATGTTAGAGAAAGCATGTTACAATATTCATATAAACTTTTCTTATGCTTCTTTCAACAAGAAAAGTGAAAAGGACCTAGTGAGCAATATAGAACAGTTTGGCAATGCAAGTCAGCATTCAGTTTTAATGTAATTTTTGTTGCTTGTTTGTATATTTTAGAAACTTGAGTCTATTATTTAAAGAAGTATTTCATGTAGTTAAACTTTTATGTTTATGTTTTAGTATGTTTTATCATCATTTGTAAACCGAATAATACTTCACAAGTATTACAGAAGAAAGAATCTTCAAAAACACATTACTGTTCAAAGACGAACTTATCTGGATGTTTTTCCATCATCTGTTTTTCTCAGTTTTAGCGAAAAAGATGTTGAAATAGTAGCACTACCAAACAACAAGTTCTTTGTATCAAGGAAATGCCATCCTTACCTTAAACTTGACCTAAGTCCAAATGGATATTTGAAAAAAATATTTTTTTTGTTTTCAGGTATAAGCCTAAAAGAGCTTTGCCAAATAAACCAGAAAGAATAAAAAGAGACAGTATTAAAAAACAAAACAGATAAATTGTTATGTGTCAGCATAATTAAATATTTACTCTTGATTTTCAGGATAATACCAGAAAGAATAAAAAGAGACAGTATTAAAAAGGAAAACAGATAAATTGTTATGTGTCAGCATAATTAAATATTTACTCTTGATTTTCAGGATAATACCAGAAAGAATAAAAAGAGACAGTATTAAAAAACAAAACAGATAAATTGTTATGTGTCAGCATAATTAAATATTTACTCTTGATTTTCAGGAACCGGAAGCATCTTCCTTTAGTAGACGCCATTCTGCAAGCCTTCTTCTGGAACCTCGAAGCTTACTTATAGTCAAACACGATATGTATCATAATTACCTTCATGGTATCAAAGAAGTAAAAGAAGACGTTATTACAGATAAAGTGGCAAACCTGAACAGCTGTGAAGCAGAAATAGGTGATGTCCTGAAACGGAATACTAGAATTTCACTGACTATTCGACATGTACCAAAAACCTTAAGGAACAAGTTCATATTCAGTAGTATGGTTAGATAACAATTGGCTTTTATATTATTTAGCATGTAAACAACAGTCATCACCTTTGGAAAAAATTAGTGAAATCTGTATACATTTCTACAAAATATTGAATGAGATTTACATAATTGGATTAATTTTGAGTGTTACAGCATTGCAAAACTGGTTTTAAATATTTTCAGGAACTGTTGAATATTTTATGTATGATGACAGTTGATTGGCTTAAGCATAAGCCTATCATCAACTTGGATTTATTTACAATAAAATATCTTGTAATGTAAGGAACACTTTTACAAATCTGAATAAAGAAAACTTATCTGTTTTGAACCACTTTTGATTCATTTATTAGGTATAGTTGTGCTTGTAAGTTTTGAAATATATTTGGTATTCTCTGAGTATCTGATTTTTTTTTTTTTAAATGTAAAATAAAGTAAATTCATGCACATGTATTTTAACTAAATGTTTTGCTTTTTTCCTAAGTGGGTTAGCTATAAATTTTATTCTTATGAACCACTTACAAAAATTAAGTACACTATATATTGACAGTTAACTTGAGATACTGTTGCAAAACTAAGTTTGCAAATCATGGTTATCTAACTTACAGAGGTTAAAATACCACTTGACTGCTTAAAAAAAGTGGTATTTGGAACATATATGAGAAAAACAACTGCTTATATACTGTTCTATACATATGATGTACCTGTTTAAATGAAATATTTCGAATTCTTAATAAAGCTGTCCCTGAACAAGAACAATGCATCAACAAAAGATTCACTGTACTTTAATTCAAATCTCAACTGATTTCCAAAGACTTTGTAAAAACTATAATATTAATTAACTTGGGAACTTGTAATGCTGATACACCTTTCTTTTCCATATTAAACAGTAGGAACAATAGGACTGGGGACACACATATACATTTTGATTGGATAGGAGTCACCTTCAGCTAAGGGAGTTTTAATTTTTCTAACAGGGTGGTTGGCATTTAGAATGGGTTATTTTGAAATGTTGTAGAGGCACTAAATTTAAGTGAGTTTAAGAAAAACTTGATAATTATATGAATGATAAGAGCTAACATTGTGTTTTTTTTTAATTTAGTTTAGAGGATGGAATAGCTGAAATGGGCCAGTAGGTCCCATGTTGTCCCTAAACACTATATTGTTTCAAAGCACAATAAATAATTTGTTTTACTTAATTATTTTTACTATATAAAGATGAAATACTGATATTGGTGACACTACATGTTTCCACATCTTACTGCATCATCACCAGAAATGCAGTTTTTGGAAGAACTAAGACCTGTATATAATTTCAGGAATCACATGAACAAATTTATATACATTTCAGCAAAAAGAAGTTCATACCATCTATTAATTGAATGTTCCTATTATTATTATCCTTATTTAATAGTTTAAATTTATTTTACTTTCATTTGATTATCATTATAGGTTCACAGGTATTATTCCCATTGGCATTTCAGGTTGAGACTGATGGCAATTTGATTTTAAATACAGTGATACCTCGGTTCTCGAACTTCATCCGTTCCAGAAGGCTGTTCGAAAACTGAATCAATTTTTCCCATAAGAAATACTGTAAATTAAATTAATCCGTTACTGACCTCCAGAAATTATGCATTATGAAGCATTTTAAGTAAATATATTGCTTATTTATACCTGTATAATAATACTTACATGTCAACCACAAAAACTATAAACACAATAAAAAAAACAATAAATTAAATTTAACTGTACTTTACCTGTGCTGAGGAGAGCTGATGGCGTAAGTGAAAGGTGGTGAGGAACGTGGAATATAGGAGGGTTATTATTGTTTGGAAGGGGAGTCACCTTCCATAAAAACGTCAGGTAACTCTCCTTTAGGGATTCTTTCTCTTTTCTGTCTCTTTGCACCGCTACAACCTGCTTGAGACTCACTGGACCTATTTCTCACTAAAAACTTGTCTAATGAGGTTTGTTTCTGCCTGCATTGTAAAATGTTTCTAAAGTAAGACATGACATTGTCATTGAAAAGGTTTATTCTGCGGTTTGCTACAGCTTTGTCAGGGTAAAATTTTTCCACAAAACTTTGTAACTCTCCCCATTTTCCACACATTTCCTTGATTACTGAACTAGGAACATCCTCCTTTCCCTCCTCCTCATCTGAAGACATTTCTTCATTTGCCTTCTGTTGCTGCTCCTTCTGAAGGTCTTGGAGTTCTTCCATGGTGAGCTCAGTGTTGTGGTCTTCCACCAACTCCTCCACATCATCACCACTCACATTAAAACCCATACACTTGTCTAGTGAGACAATATCCTCGACAACAGGCTCAGCCTTCAAAGTCTCTATCTGCTACTGAGTCTGGCCACAATTTCTTCCAGGCTGAGTTCATGTTCCTCAAAGACACTTCCCTCCAGGTTTTGTCTATGATCCTCAAGCAATAGAAGATATTAAAGTGATTTTTCCAGAACTTTCTGAGGGTTAACTCTGTGTCAGAGGTCACTTCAAAGCACCTTTGAAACAGTGCTTTGGTGTAGAGTTTCTTAAAGTTCGATATGACCTGCTGGTCCATGGGCTGAATGAGAGAAGTTGTGTTAGGGGGCAAGAGCTTCACCATAATAAAACTGTACTTCTCCACCAACCCGTCCTTCAAGCCTTGTGGGTGAGCAGGTGCATTGTCCATCACAAGAAGAGCCTTGAGTGGCAACTGTTTTTCTGTGAGGAAATTCTTTACACTTGGGGAAAACACTTCATGGACCCACTCCATAAAAAATTGCCTGGTTACCCATGATTTACTATTAGCCCTCCACATGGCATTTAGTTTACTTTTCAGGACATTATTTTTCTTAAAAATCCTCAGGTTCTCAGAATGGTACACAAGCAAAGGTTTAAGTTTTAAGTCCCTACTTGCATTACTACATAACAATAGAGTTAACCTGACCTTCATTGGCTTGTGTTCCAGCAGTGACTTATTCTCCTTGGTGATGTAGGTCCTCTTTGGCATTTTTTTTTTCCAAAAGAGGCCTGTCTCATCACAGTTGAACACTTGTTGGGGAATAAAACCCTCAGCTTCTACATAGTCCTTAAATTCCCTAACAAATTTATCAGCAGCATCTTTATTAGAACTGGCACCCTCCCCATGTCTCACCACACTATGTATGCCACTTCTGTTGCTAAATTTTTCAAATCACCCCCTACTAGCCTTAAAGGCATCACTTGTATCAGCACTTGTTCCAAGGGTGTTTTGCAGGAGGTCAGCATGCAACTGCTTTGCTTTCTCACAAATGATGGTCTCAGAAATGCTATCACCAGCTAACTATTTTTTGTTTACCCAAATCAACAACAGTTTTTCTACCTCTTCCATTGCTTGTGATCTTTGTTTCGTAAGCACTGTCACTCCTTTTGGAACATCAGCTCCTTTGATGACCTCTTTATTTTTCAGTATGGTGCAGGCTGTAGACTTCACCATACCAAACTGTGTAGCAAGGTTAAACACGCGAACACCACTCTCATACTTCGCTAAGAGATCTTTTTTCACCTCTATTGTGGGTCTAACAACTTTTCTTTTTGGTTTGCTGCTTTCATTATCCTTCTTTGACCCCATGGTGGCTTATTTAATCAGAATATTTAAAAAAAAAAAGATAAACAAGAACGTTCACAGCAGATTTTAGCGGGGGTGTGGACTGACCGACAGGTGCGGGTAAAATGTTTTAGGCAAGCTAGGCATGGGCTGAAAATGGTTGAAGGGTCATTCGGGTCGTCTGTCGGGTTATTTCTGGGGTTCGGGCCATGACAGCTTGGTTCGGGAACCGAGTTTATGTTCAACAACCGAGACATTTTTTTCTCAAACAGTATGTTCGAAAACAGAATTGTTCAAGAACCAAGGTACCACTGTATTTATTACATAGTATTAAATGTTCACTTTATGTCATTAATCTATCTACATTAAAACTTGTATAAGTGTTGTCCTAATTTTAATTAAAAATGCTGATTTAGTGTCATAGTTAAATAATTTAGAGAATTATATATGTAAAAACGGCTGGTTTGGGTTGAGAAATGTTTTACATATATATTTCTCTACCAGTGAGTTTTCTCGTCATCACTGATTAATTTAGAGAATGTTTTTATTGCACTAATACTTCATAAAACTAATGGTACTTGTACATAATTGTTTCTTGTAAGTTTCATTGTTGTTTGTGTGCATATATAAGCAATATATATACAAGAAACAATTGTGTATAAATACTATCAGTGTACATATAAGCAATATTTTAGCTGTTTAGCATTGTGAAATATCAAACTATATATGGTAGTGTAAATATAAAAAAGGAACCAGTGACTTAGCTAGCATAGTACCCAGTAATTAATAGAAATACAGTTATTAAGCTGGCAGAATGTTCCATCATTTAGCTGATACAGCACCCAATGATTAAACTAACAAAATGTTCAGTGTTTAAGCTTACCCATTTCCCAATGATTAAGTAAGCTAACTAAATCTTCATTGATTAAGTTAATAGTGACCAGAGATTAAGCTAACATTTTATTGTATATGCATGTGAGATATTTTTGTTATAAGGAACATATAAGAAGCTGCTTTGTGTATCAAAACTTACACAGCTAATTACTTGTTCTTTCTGTCATTAACGTTTTCTTATATTTATGAAAAATGGCTGGTATGGACATTGTTCATTTTTAATTAAAATAAAATGTAATGATGTACCCAGAACTTGTAAATAACAACAAAATAAAAAGAAACACAGCCTTGCAAAATGAAAGAGATTTCACTGTACATTCATTGTTTTATTTATCACTGTTAAGAAACGTTGTTTTATATAAAATGTCCAATAGCTAACAAAACTATTGTTTAATAGAATTATTTAAAATATAAATATTTATTTTTTTAGCTTTACCTTTGAAGTGTGTTTGTTACAGAAAAATGTGTCAATGAATTTAGAAGAGTTGATTTAAATTCAACAAATTTATGAAATATTTTAGTCCATTCATCCATTAATTAACCTTCATTGTGTTATAAAGTGAGATAAATAAATTCTGCCTATATGTCACTCTGGTTACACCACTGAGCAGGTCATAATGTCTCATTTGTTGATTTTGTTTGTTTGTTTGTTTGGAAATTTCGCACAAAGCTACTCGAGGGCTATCTGTGCTAGCCGTCCCTAATTTAGCAGTGTAAGACTAGAGGGAAGGCAGCTAGTCATCACCACCCACCGCCAACTCTTGGGCTACTCTTTTACCAACGAATAGTGGGATTGACCGTCACATTATACACCCCCACGGCTGGGAGGGCGAGCATGTTTAGCGCGACGCGGGCGCGAACCCGCGACCCTCGGATTACGAGTCGCACGCCTTACGCGCTAGGCCATGCCGGGCCCCCTCATTTGTTGAGTTGTCACTGATGTAATATAAATTGAGCTGTGGTTTCTATAAATCAAAGCTAGCATTACGAAAGAAAAGTAATAAGTACTGTGTTTATCTACACGTACTAAAACAATATATGTCAGTGGTACTTTATCCATCAAACATTTATTTTTCAAATGTTAGCTTTTATCTAAACTGAGCTGCAGTTGTCTATTAAAATCAAATAAAACATTGTATCTGGGGCTCATGAGTCAAGAAAATATCATTGCACACCTGGGGTCTGTTATTGCTATGGGTCTGGCATGGCCAGGTGGTTAAGGCACTTGACTTGTAATCTGAGGTTTGCAGGTTCGAATCCCCGTCGCACCAAACATACTCACCCTTTCGGATGTGGGAGCGTTATAACGTGACAGTCAATCCCACTATTCGTTGGTAAAAGAGTATCTGCTTTCCCTCTAGTCTTACACTGCTAAATTAGGGATGGCTAATGCAAATAGCACTTGTGTAGCTTTGTGCAAAATTTAAAAACTAAACTAAACTGTTAGTGCTACAAATGTTAATTAAAATGTACTTGCAATCTGTCAATGCTTCCAATAGTAATTCACATCTGGAGTCATATCAGTGTTTCATATATCAAATCATACATGAAGTGCATCAGCCCTTTAAGACTTCACTGCTGGTACTCCAGTAACAGTCACAAAAGATATATGACATGTACAACCATACTTAAGTGCAATCTAAAGCTGTGTTTTTAAGTACACACAAAAAATCAGCAGATTAGAATATTTTAAATTTACTATTAATTTACTTCTTATTTATAACTTAACTGATGCACGTCTTCAGTTCAAGTAAAGAGTAACATCCTATAATGTACCACCAAACCTTGAGAACCTTTTGATCTAAATATTGGAAAGCTTTAACTGATGTCTATAACTTTCAGAAAACTTCACCAATTACACTAAACATTACATAATTAAATCATTTTTTTATATTGTCATGAAAACCAGGAGAGTGAACGTTACGTTATTAAACATATCAAGTTTGGTTTCTTTTGAATTTCGAACAAAGCTACACGAGGTCTGTCTGCGCTAGCAGTGTAAGACGAGGATGAAGGCAACTAGTCAATTCCATCCACCGCCAACTCTTGGACTACTCTTTTACCAACAAATAGTGGGATTGACCATCACATTATAACGCTCCCACGGCTGAAAGGCCGAGCACGTTTGGTACGACAGGGATTCGAACCTCGAATTATAAGTAGAGTGCCTTGACCACCTGGCCATGCCGGGACAAATATGTCAACTGTTACGTATTATAATATATCTTGGACGAGATTCCGATTTATCATGTTACGTATTACGAAAAGCCGGAAATTTTAATTTCGATATAGAAGCTAATTGAATGTCAATATATATTCAATTCATAATATCTGCCAACAAGATTAATACACATAATTTTTGTTAGTAACTCAAATATATCGTAATATACAAACAACAATGCAATTTGTAATAATTGATACACAAAAGTTTTGCAAACTTACAAACTATACTGGGTTTTCTATTTAGTGTGAACTCAATATTTTATCGACGGTTTACGATGAGCGAATTCATTCTGAGTTGATATTGTTACACTTCACTTGTCCCCCGCTGGTACAGCGGTAAGTCTACGGATTTGCAACGCTAAAATCAGGGGTCCGATTCCCCTCGGTGGACTTATCAGATACCCCGCTGTGGCTTTGATATAAGAAAAAACACATACACGTCACTTAATCGCTATCGTCACGCCGTTTGCAAACAGACTTTTCCGACGAAACTATCTAATGCCACAGTAGAAATACGTAACGGTCGAAGTTAATTCGTTGGAGTTAAACGGTTTGTAATGTTCGAAATCTAATTTTATAGTGTTCACATTTTCCCTATTAAATACTAAAAAAGTTTTTTTTTTTATTTTCCCTTTTCTTATTTTCATCTTTCAAAGCTCTACTCAAATTAGTGGTTGAGTCTAATAACGCAAAATGCATATTTTTTCTTTATGTTCATTGGCCTTAAGATTTTGGCCAGCAGTGTATTATATATACATGTATATTATAGTCGATACAACGTTTCGGGCAATAATAGTTAACTTCTTGGCGAATAAACCTTCAATATTTTTCTTTTATACTCGTTAGGCAAGATTCTCGAAAATTCATCTGGCAGTAACACTGAAAATCCGTTGTACGTTACGTAGACACCTAGTTTATTGTTGATTCTTGCACCCTATAATCTACAGATTTAGAGAACAGGCAGGATTTTCGCATTCCACATTTAACAATATACGTTACATACATTTCTAAAAATATATTAAACTAAAACAAAGATAAATATTAGAATTAATGTATAACAGTAAATCTGTTACACAAGATAAAATGGATAGTGAGTCTTGCATTAGTTTCTGTAATGTTATAAACGTAAGTTTGCAACTGTGTTTATTTGTTTTGAATTAAACACTGATTACAATGGGTAATCTGTGCTCTGTCCACCACGGGTATCTAAACCCAGTTTCTAGCGATTTCTAAATATATATTTGACAAAACAAACATCAGTATATTAGATGTATATTAAATCCGTCACACAAGATCATAAAAATTCCTGTATATACTGTGCTCTTCCGTTTCGTATTAAATTACATCACTTCAAAAGCTAGTCTCTAAATAATCTCAACTTCTGTACCCGTGGAATATTGCTGTATTATCAATTCTATACCTTAAAATTCTAGAGTGGTCTGCTCTTCGTTGTCTGTACTTGTTTAAATTGCTATGTACTTGTACCCAAATGTTTTTCACAAGTTTTATTTGCAATAATCTCTTTTATTCCAAGTTGTCTTTGTCTCAGTTGTTTTTTTTTTCTGTACAGATGCTGTGCTGGGAAACTTCAGTTATCTCACCATATATTAAGGTGCATCAGACGTAATATTAGATTACATACTACTTCTTGTAACTTCCATTGCATTCATTAGGATATTGTGTAATAAAAAATACAATTTGAGTTCCACACTTTGATGTTCGAGTTTTGTTTTTCGTCAAACTGGATTTTTTTACTCCCTTGTTCATTTTCTGTTTCATGTCAAACTGGCTACATTACTTGCTGTTTTACAATTCTTTGTGATAAAAAACCGGACCTTTCACTCTGTTCAACAAAATCTATTTTCAAAACCTCTTAATGAACTTCAATGTTGTACAGAGAAGTTTGTTTGTTTTTTGTTTTTGAATTTCGCACAAAGCTACTCGAGGGCTATCTGTGCTAGCCGTCCCTAATTTAGCAGTGTAAGACTAGAGGGAAGGCAGCTAGTCATCACCACCCACCGCCAACTCTTGGGCTACTCTTTTTACCAACGAATAGTGGTATTGACCGCCACATTATAACGCCCCCACGGCTGAAAGGGCGAGCATGTTTTGCGCGACGGGGATGCGAACCCGCGACCCTCAGATTACGAGTCGCACGCCTTAACACGCTTGGCCATGCCGGGCCCATACAAGGAAGTAACACTGAAAATGATACAACACATAAAAACGTTTACATTCAATACATAAAAATTGCTTTTCACTTCATTCAATGCATACATATGACTTTTTATATACCACTTTTCCTGCTTTAGCATCCCTGTCACACCAAACATGCTCACCCTTTCAGCCGTGGGGGCGTTATAATGTTACTGTCAATCCCATTATTCGTTGGTAAAAGAGTAGCCTAAGATGTGGCGGTGGGTGGTGATGATTAGCTGTCTTCGCTCTAGTCTTACACTGCTAAATTAGGGACGGCTAGCGCAGATAGCCCTCGTGTGACTTTGCGCGAAATTCAAAAACAAACAATTCAACTATAATAAATTACCCCCTGGATACAATGTTCAAAGTTAATACTGAACTACTGGTGTCAAATAATCTACAAAATGCAAAGGAAAATTCACAGTAATTTTCTGATAACAATTAAAAATATTATAAATGGAGAATAAAATACAAAAGATTAAATGGTTTAAGGAAAACCCACTTCACATTGATAACTAGTTCCGATTAACGACACTGTAACTACAACGTTCAGTATTCTCAAAAATAAATAACGATATTATTAATTACTGAAAATTTCGGATGCACAAAATTCTTTGCTTTGAAACTTCGATTTTGGGTGATGACCAATTCAACTGGTACTGTCAGCTCCCAAAATTAGGCTAAGCCCCTTGAAAACAAAAAATATATGGTTGCTGAATACTAGACGTTCATGCCGATGTGAAACTTACAGTTTATAAGATGTGATCTTGTATACGTGTTTTCAAATTAACTAGCGTCTTCTGTAACAATTGTCTTCTGATTTAAATTATTTTAATGCTATTAAGGCCCGAAAGAGGGAAATAAATATCTCAACCCTCCTCAAACCATTAACAATTTTGTAAATGATGTGTTACTAAACTATTTTCATTGTTAGTTATGTTGGGAGTATTAAACGTCTTAGTGTTTACTTATTTGCTTGTTAATAAACACATAGATAACTAAAATGTATATCTTACTAAATGCTACGACCAAATTACACTTTTATGTGTGAGATTGCTTTGATTTCATACTAGATCTATGTTAATTTATTATTACTACATATACATATGTTGTGGATTGGCTGGATTCTTTACAGTAGGTGTGTGTGACTTGTTGGCGATAAAACAATCAAAAGCCCAGCATGACCAGGTGATTAGAGCGCTCCACTCGTAATCTGAGGGTCGTGGGTTTGAATCGTTATCACACCAAACATGCTCGTCCTCCCACCTGTAGAAGCGTTATGACGTGACGGCCAATCCCACTATTCCTTAGTAAAAGAGTAGCCCAGGAGTTGGCGGTGGGTGGTGATAACTAGCTGCCTTCCCTTTAGTCTTACACTGCTAAATTAGGGACTGCTAGCGCAGATACCCCTCGAGTAGCTTTGCGCGAAATTAAAAAAAAAACAAACAACACATAGTTCACTTATTTTAAAATAATATATTAAAACAAGTTAAACATTTGTACAAATGTTCGTTAAACAGTCAATTACCACAACTGAATCCAGAGCATAAACTAAATCTATTTTTCGTCAAATGTCCACCAGGTTGGTTCAGTTACTTTAAGACACAATTGAAAAGACGAAGTATTCTTCCTTATTCTGTTATCAGAAAACAATAAGTGATAAATTCGCTTACGTTATCCTGTTGGTTTTCACAGTTGTGTCCAAAGATTGGAATAATTCTCTTTTACATTAAAAGTCACCATAGAAGGTTCTGTAACACATGACAATCTTAGCATAATTTTCACTTCTAAAAATAATTCACTTTAATGCTTGTGCAATATAAACTAAATAATACTCTCGTATTAAACTTAAAATAAAGAGCTGTGTATATTTAACAGTCAGTCTCTTTTAAAAAAATACGTACAAAGTTTTTCTACTATACAAAAACGGATTGCAGTCCATACACATAGTCTGCTCATACAGTCTGCATCAAGAATTGTAGTCTTCTTGCACGTTCTCAATGTGTAACCAATAGTTCTGTAGATATGATGTTCGTCTCATGATTCTCACAGTGTCTGTTGTTTATCTCTGGATGAATGTAAGGGATTGATGTTTGATCACAGAGTAGTTTTTCTCAATACTCAACAGTTTTTTTTTTTTTTTACTTCTGTACCAAAAAGAATCTATCTTCATGTTCTTGTAGAAGTACTTCTCCAATTCCAATGTCTCAAACATCAGTCTGAATAATGAATAATGAAAGTCTGGCATCCTAAGGATTGGCGAACCTCCTAACATATTCTTTACCTTTTGGAATGCCATCTGTTGTGGTTTCTCTAACTTTGCCTTATATGGTTGACTTTTCTTAGTAAGGTTCATCAGCGATGCAGTAAATTTAGTGTAGTTTGGAATAAACTTCCTGTGGTATTCTGTTAATCCCAGAAAAAATTCAACTTTTTATTTGGTCATTGGCATTGATACATCTTGCATGCTATCTAACTTCTCTTCTTTCATGGCATTTTATTGGTCACTGACCTTTTGTCCCTCAAAGTCCAGTACAGAATAACAGATGTAGCACTTAGATGGTCTAATGGTTACATCTGCTGCTACACTTGCCTGAACAGCTATGTAAGTTTCTTCAGATGATCTTCCTAACTGGCTATATGTGTCAGAATGTTGCCCGCATAATACTCTCTGTTGGCGGTTCGGTGCAACATCTTTCTCGTCATGTACTTGTATGTCGCTGCTAGGTTGACTAACTTATATGGTAATCTCTTATACTAATAGCATCTATCTGGTGTCAGCAAGACTTTCTTTTATTTGGATTCTACCTTCACCAGGATCTGCCAATACCCTTTACTGAGGAGGTCGATATCTTGATAAAGAACTTGGTTCCGTCTAGTTTTATTATAATAGTGTCTGGGTTGCTCATAGGCTTGGTGTCACATTTCGTCACAAGGTTAAGCTTCCAGAAATTTATGCAAAAGGGGTTTGAACCACCTCTTTGTTATTTACAAGTACTACAGATAAACACAACAGGCTACATATAAAGACTTAATGATTCCAGCTTCTAGCATTGCTTCTATTTTTTACTTGATAACATCAAATAGGGCATCTGGTACGGCTTCACCTTAATTGGATTCCTGGTCGTGGCCTCGATTTCATGTTGCACAAGGTATGTTTTGCCTAGTCTATCTTTGAAGATATCTGCATACTGACGTAGTGGATCTCGTAGGTCTTTTTTCTGCTTCTCAGTCGTTTTTTTCACTGATATATGTGTCTTTGTATGTCTTATCTCCAACCAGTGATCTTGCGTCCAGTGAATCTTTATTTTCTATGACAAAATTACTGTCATGTGGTTCTGCATCTATGACAACTACACTTGCCATGTTCATCTGTGCTTCAATAGTTGCACCAATTAGGTCTTCTTCCCTCTCAAAGTACCTTTTTCACAGTTTAGTATGGTAGGTATTGGTATTCCATTCCAGTTTCACCTTATACTTCATTCTGTTGACCACTTCCTGCATTTCAAATGGTTCTTTCCATTGCAGAGTGAGTTTATTGTGCTTGTAGGTAGAAGCACGAAACATTTATGTCTGATCTTGAAATGTTGATCCTTGGCCTTCTTGTCAAAGAAGTGCTTCTGACTGCCATGAGCTGTATACAAGCTCTCTCGAGGAGATTGACAGTTTTCTTTCAGTCAGTTTCTGAGGTCTAAAACTTACTTGTATATGTTTATCACTTCTTACTATAATGCTTCCAATAGGGCTTCTGCTACCCTCCCTATCTCTATCTTTAATAGCGCTATAGCTTTAGGTAATGTATTACATAATCGACTACTATCAACATGTACAAGTTGCCTTTGTCAGATGCTCGTGCTGATAGTCCAATCAACACCACAGCTACTCTGCTGAATGGCTCTTCTGTGAGAGGCAACTTGCCCAATAGCATTTTGCTTATCTTCCCTCTCGGTCATATCCTAAAATAAATGTCACATGACCTGCAGTGTCTGTTCATATCTCTGATAGGACTCCCGGAATCCCAGCCAATAAAAGTTGCTGTTGATTCTGCCTGCCATCGTCTTTGTTCCTAGGTGTCCTTCCACAATCGATTTTTCAAACAATTCCATCATCTGACTCTAATATTCCATTGGTACTATGATATTTTTTAGTTCCTCGGTAGAACTGTCTTGATAGATCTGGTACAGCACTCCTTTTTGATCCTCTATTTTGTAAGTTCTCTTTCTTTGGTTGATCCAGTTTCTCTCTGACACTGCCCCAAATATTCTGCAGTGAAGGGTCTTTCTTCTGTACTTCTCTCAGTTCCCATAAATCTACATTTGGGATGTCACCTTTCGAGATTTGCAGGGGCTTGGTTTCAATTGGCTCTTCTTTTCTTGAGTTCTAGCGGTGATTGTAAAAGCTTCATCAGTCTTCTTTTCATCTGGTTCTTCCAAACTTCTACTGCCTCATATATTTCCAGTCACCAAGTCATAGATGAGTGCCTTCATACACATGACCTCAAGGTCTCCCATTTAGTGCCCCATCAATCGACACCCACAGATATATCTTGCAGGTCGTTAGATACTAGACTGGTTCTCAGTGATGCATTCAGCGTTTCATAAGATCTTCACTTTCTTGTCAATTACATAACCTTAACGTACAAACATGTTTTGATGATTGTTTGCACCTCTAAACGTTTATCATATGTTCCAACAACCACTGGCACTGTTGACTTGTTTGCTAACTTGAGTTTACAATCAGTCAAGCTTTGATTAATTATGGAGATATCACTTTCTTCTTGTGGTGTTGTGGTGAATCTGACGTGTTGCTTCTATTCTGTTTCTTTTGGCAGGAGAATCCATGGTGACAGTGGCTTTTTCTTGTTTCTTGCTAGTTGCTTTATGTTGAGATTTATGTGCTGCTTTTTGATGACAGACTTGCACTCATTGTCAATATGCTTCATTTTATATAACACATAGTATCTCTTCTCTCTTCTTGTCACCTTTGGTGGCTTATGGTTTCTGGTAAGCAACTACTGGTTTTAACTTTAACTGGTTATTCTTTAATTTGTTAATTACACTCCCTTAATGGGCTACCATGTTCTGTTCTGCCAACTTGACCATTTTGTCCAATTCGTTTAGTGGTCTCTTCTTTAACAACAGTGACATGTCAGTTGATCACGTGATCATAAACTGTTTATGCATTAATAGATCTGCCTGTCATTCAAAACTATTTACACACTTGACCATGGCAGTCCATCTTGTAAAGTATCATCATAGATGTGTCACTAACCGATATGCAGTTTCTCCAGTGTCAAGTTTGACTTTTCTGAACTTTTAACGAAAACTTTCATTAATACGTTCATAGCATTTCAGCATCTTTCTTAACTTGCCATAGTCTAAGGTATTTTCTTATGCCACGTCTCCATACACTTGTAGGCCTTTTCCTATGAGAAGGAGACAGACTGTTTATTTTCCTTTGTCTCTTCCCCGTCACGCCAAACATGCTCGCCATTTCAGCCGCGGGGGCGTTATAATGTGACGGTCAATCCCACTATTCGTTGGTAAAAGAGTGGCCCAAGAGTTGGCTGTGGGTGGCGATGACTAGCTGCCTTCCCTCTAGTCTTACACTGCTAAATTAGGGACGGCTAGCACAGATAGCCCTCGAGTAGCTTTGTGCGAAATTCAAAAACAAACAAAACAAACCTTTGTCTCTTTCCGCAAATTAAATTTGGGCAGCTTGGGTTTACTGGTCCTAACCCCATTGTCATTCTCAACATGTGCTCTTAATCTTCCTCTTTCTATTTTCTTTTCTTCTTTCTTTCTCTCTCCCATGCTGACGCACTTCTCTCTTTTTAGTTCCTGTTGTTTAACAAACCCTTGTAGACTGCTATATTTGAGCCAAGTCACTCTTTTCTCTCTATCCAATTATCAAAGCCGGTCAACATAGTTAGTTGAATAGCATGATTGAAACTTCTTCAATGTTTTCGCCACTGCTGCAGAGCTGTGCGTACACAGGTCCTACTTCCGTTGTCGTTGACGTGTTATTTTACTACTGTTTACTATTGTATAGCTCTGGCTGGTTCGCCAACGCCAGATTTTTATGTATCTCTATGAGCCAGAATTTTTGCAGTAGGTGCCTCTGACTTGCTGGTGATAAATTTCAACAACAAACAAATAGCACACCATTTACTTGTTTTAAAATGATATATTAAAACAAGTCAAAGGTATACACAAATCGTCGTTATGTAGTTAATTATCATTTTTGAATCCACAGTCTTAAATAATAATATTTTTCGTCAAATGTCTACACACGCTGATTCAGTGACTTTATAATCCAGGTGATAAGACGGATTATTCTTCTCTACGCTGTGTTTACAATATGGCTGAGCTGACGACCACCTAGTCTATATACATCCATTTTATTTTTGTCTTACTTAACTATCTTTTATTAAAATACTTGTACTGCATATATATATACTTCACGACTAAGACCTAGAATTTTCCACAATTTATAAGTCGTTATGAAGTAAGAAAACTCAGTTGAAACAACAAGAAAAATTCGGAAGGTTCAAGTAACTTGGCATCAACAAATAAACTATGCAACAGATGATTCGTAAACATTTAGGTAAGTAAACTTGCCATAACTAAGACTTCCGAAAATAATTTAATTTAACGCTAATATAATATAAAATGAATAATACTCGTGCATTAAACTTAAAAGGAACAGTCGTGTATATCGAACAACCTGTTTAATTGTCTAAAAGCTGTCAACTTTCTAATGCCATAGAACGAACGTTTTATAAAATTCCAGATCATAGATTTACAGAATGAATGTTTCAAAATCCCAGATCATTAGTTCATAGGACGAGTGTTCCAAAATCCCAGATTATAAATCAAATTTGTGAATTCCTTCTCTTAATGAAACTGACTTCAACCAATGCGGTTCTTAAAACTTAGTTGTTATACATAACACTTTTTAACAATGAATTGAACAGTGTAAATGGAGATCTATAGAGATCTTTTAACAATAAATTAAACAGTGTAAGTGGAGATCTATGGAGATCTTGCACTTCTGTTAAAATGTCATGTAGTCAATAATTTACTTTCTTATATTAAGTATCAAATGCTTACAATTCGTCTTAGATGAAAAATAGCATATTTAAATATTTTTATTGTTATCTGATGTTATGAATTATCTCAGCAATATGCATAAAAAATATATGTCGAGAAATCGAATCGTTCTAGTATTTTATATTTGTATCTTTTTTTCGAAAGCTATGTTCACCCCTTTGAAAGTAGGCAAAGATAAAGCGAATCTTACATCGATATGGAGGTCTGTTTAATGTCGTAATCCGAGGGTCGCGGGTTAGCGCCCGCGTCGCGCCAAACATGCTCGCCCTCCCAGCCGTGGGGGCGTATAATGTGACGGTCAATCCCACTATTCGTTGGTAAAAGAGTAGCCAAAGAGTTGGCGGTGGGTTGTGATGACTAGCTGCTTTCCCTCTAGTCTTACACTACTAAATTAGGGACGGCTAGCACAGATCGCCCTCGAGTAGCTTTGTGCGAAATTCCAAAACAAACAAACAAACATCTGCTTAATGTAAGACGAAAATGTTTGGCGGCCTATGTATGTGGTAGCGTTGATCAAACAATAAATTTTGTAACGTTACGTACGAGACGTTTATTGCTTACTTTAACACTCAGTTGACTCCTTGAGAAAATATTGGGTTTCTCGACGTAAATTGAGTAGACATGTGGAAACATGTAGTGTTTTTTTTAAGTGGAAGCCGTTGACGACTTCAATAAATATCTTTGATTTTGTACAGTAAAATACTATATTGTAATTATTTATTCTCATTTTAAAAATACCACAACTGCTAATGATTTACGTGTACCGAAATAAACATGATAACAAAGTCCAACATATACAAGATGCAAGTTTGATAGTCGCATACCTTACAATAGGTTCAAAATTTAGTTGATTGATATAATAAAATATTATAATACATTGAAACAAAAAGGTATTTCTGTAAAAAATAAAGAGATCACTAGGGTCGTCATAAGACAAAACCTCTGCATTAGGTCACACTCGTTTTGACATTTTTAATAACTTGTATACGCCACCAGCCTTTGTTTCTACCCTCGTGTCGTTGCCGAGTGACCAAACGAGGACAATTATATAAAGAAATTATACAATCAATAATAAGCACTCAACTTTTGAGCTTATTAGATCCATTTTTAGTATTTTCATTTCATATATTTTACACATGTCCAAACAAGAATAATGCATTTAGCACAATTGCAAAAACGTGTTTTCGACAAAATCCTCGTAATAATTAATTTCACGACAATAATCTAATTTTGCATTTTTTCCGCAGAAGATCAAAAGCCAAACGAAACCTTGTTAGGCTAAATGTCACAGTTTACACTGCACTACAGCAGGTATACGCAGAAACTTAATCTAACAGTTTCATATTAATCACTACTCTAGCTAACTTCACCTGAATATACTTTATTTTTAAAAATATGTATATCAATATCATAGAAAATGTTTTGAATACAATTAAAACAATAGCACGTGATGTTATCTATATTAATGAGTGTGTGTTTTCTTATAACAGGGCCACTTTAGGCTAATTGCTGTGTCCACTGAGAGGAATTGAATCCCTGTTTTAGCGTTGTAACTCCGTAGACTTATCGTTTTCTACATCTATATGAGTAATATACAATGTGTAAAATAACGAAATACCAGCATTGTGTTCGCCACGATAACTAACGGCTGAGACGTTGTTGTAATACCTAAATCTATGGGGTCCCGGTGGGAATGTGTTTTGTTTTTTTTTTAATTTCGCGCAAAGCCACACAAGGGCTATCTGCGCCAGCCGTCCCTATTGTTTAACCGACGAATAGTAGGATTCAGAGTCACATTATAACGCCCCCACGGCTGAAACGGCGAGCATGTTTGGTGTAACGGGGATTCGAACCCGCGACCCTCAGATTAGGAATCTTCGGATTTGCAACACTAGAATTAGGCGTTCGATTCATTTCGATGAACACAGCAGGTACGGTGATGTGGCTTTACCATAAAAAACACACTTGAATCTACTCACACTGATCACGTGTGGTTTGGGTTTTAATCCAATGCTTGATCATTTTTTCAAACACTGTTTTAATTATTTCAGAAATGTGGATTTTCAACTATAGCAATAACTTTTGTATATTTTTAATAAATTTATAACTCATGTGGATAGATAAGAGCAGAATATGAACGGTTAATGAATAACAGTGTATGTATATATATATATATAACTTAACTCAAAGTGACATTGGCAGAGAACATGCCTGGTAAATTAGATATTTAACCTTTTAAATAATTCAAAGTCCAATGTATCATTGTAAACTTGGAGAGTATTTATAGACTGAAAGACAGGAAACGGAAGTGACAATGATTTAAGATGATAAGTTAAACTACAGTTGGTAAAAAACATCAGAACTTTGGACATTTCTATTGTTTACTTGTTCTGAAACATACCATCCATCTTGCTGTTTTCACTGTTAGACACTGAATTGGACGTCATACACTTACTTTCAAGAAATGAAATGTTTTCATATTCCTTTCCGCACTGTCATCTGTTTTGACTAGTAGTGGAAAGCAATGGTAACTCGATACAGTCCGCTTACTAGTATCTGTTTAAGTTTATTGTATGTTTAAATGCTACATCGTTTGAATTTCTTCAGTAAATAAATATGCAGGTAGGACAAATTAAACACATACGTCATCAAAAGATATGTGTATGTTAATATCCATTACTGAGGACAATAAGACATATTATGCAACAGATGAATGTCGAACCTTATTCACGAAATCTGAATGAAGTATTATACTACTATTAGTATAGTTGTATCACTTAATTTATAACTATTTTTTAAAAGAATCCATGAAATTGTATCGCTAATAGCCTTAATTTTATAAATACGATACTGTCCTCTTGATAACGTGTCTGGGATAGTGAAATTATCCTTTCTCAAAACATTTGGGTGTTTCTTTATTGTTAATTACCCCCACACAGGAATCGAACCCCTAATGTTGACGTCATATTCTCTCGAGCTGCCGATAGGTGGGGATGAGAGCTTGTCTGTGAAAATTATTTATTAAAATTTAACAGATGTGAAACTGATTCGCTTAAAGCATCGCTAAATTAAGTTTAACCTGTCTGTGATTAAGCACACCGCTTCACAATAGACTCTGTGTGCTCTGACCACCACGGGTATCGAAACCCTACTTCTAGCGTTGTAAGTCCACAGTCATACCGCTCTGTCAATGGGGAGTGCATCACCAACCATACCACTCTAATCAACAATATTTTTTACGTTAGTTTAACAAGCATTAATTTCAATCACCCTATATTCGTTTGTAAATGTTTCGTAAGTGAGAAAAACATTTTGTGTGTCAGATTAACAAAGTTTATTTGTAAACCAAAGAACAAGTAGAATTTAAGATTTCATTAAAATTGAAATCCTGGTCAGAGTCTTAACTCATAGATTTTCACAGTAATTGAATCGAACAATTTACCATAAATAAAAATAGACACACGCATTAAGATATAAAGATTACAAGCTTGCTATTCGTTATCTTGCAAGTAAATGCTTAAAACATCAATAATGTATAAGACAGTGCACCTAATTCATAGCATAACATTTTGTATTAAAGCAAAGCCTCACCCTACTAATTGCTGTCTCAACAATGGGAGAATTGAATCCTGTATTTTAATATTCTAAGTCTATAAATCTACTGCTGTCTCACTAGGGTTGGAAATACTTGGTTTGTTTGTTTTTCAATTTCGCACAAAGCTATTCGAGGGCTATATGCGCTAGCCGTCCCTAATTTAACAGTGTAAGACGAGAGAGAAGACAGCTAGTCATCACCACCCACTCTTGGGCTACTCTTTTACCAACGAATAGTGGGATTGAACGTCATATTATAACGCCCCCAAGGCTGAAAGGGCGAACATGTTTGGTGTGACGGGGATGCGAACCCGCGATCCTCAAATTACGAGTCGAGTACCTTAGCCACCTGGTCATGCCGGGCCTGGAAGTAACCACAAAACTATATTTTCTGAACTTCCACTTTGGTTTTAGTATAAAATAAAATGAACTATTAATGTAGTGAACATACATTATGGCATTTAAAAATATATAGTAATTTATTTATTGAATTACTAATAATTGCTAACACTGACTGGAATTGGTTATATAATATAGGACCGCCAGTAACAAGGAAAAAGTATGTCTATCAGTAGAACGTAGTTTTATTGTTTAATATTGTGCCATATGGCTTCATCAGGTTTTTGTTGTTATTGTTGCAACGGCAACTATATTGTCTGCAGTAGCGTGAGAAAGCATGTCGAATGAAGGTACGTGTTCCGGAGAGAGATATCGTTTCTATGTTACGTTATAATCAATTACGTTTGTTTCTGAGAGGCCCGGCATGGCCAAGCGTGTTAGGGCGTGCGACTCGTAATCTGAGGGTCGCGGGTTCGCATCCCCATTGCGCCAAACATGCTCGTCCTTTCAGCCGTGGGGGCGTATAATGTGACGATCAATCCCACTATTCGTTGGTAAAAGAATAGCCCAAGAATTGGCAGTGGGTTGTGATGACTAGCTGCCTACCCTCTAGTCTTACACTGCTAAATTAGGGACGGTTAGCACAGATCGCCTTCGAGTAGCTTTGTGCGAAATTCCAAAACAAACAAACAAACATCTGCTTAATGTAAGACGAAAATGTTTGGCGTCCTATGTATGTGGTAGCGTTGATCAAACAATAAATTTTGTAACGTTACGTACGAGACGTTTATTGCTTACTTTAACACTCAGTTGTCTCCTTGAGAAAATATTGGGTTTCTCGACGTAAATTGAGTAGACATGTGGAAACATGTAGTGTTTTTTTTAAGTGGAAGCCGTTGACGACTTCAATAAATATCTTTGATTTTGTACAGTAAATACTATATTGTAATTATTTATTCTCATTTTAAAAATACCACAACTGCTAATGATTTACGTGTACCGAAATAAACATGATAACAAAGTCCAACATATACAAGATGCAAGTTTGATAGTCGCATACCTTACAGTAGGTTCAAAATTTAGTTGATTGATATAATAAAATATTATAATACATTGAAACAGAAAGGTATTTCTGTAAAAAATAAAGAGATCACTAGGGTCGTCATAAGACAAAACCTCTGCATTAGGTCACACACGTTTTGACATTTTTAATAACTTGTATACGCCACCAGCCTTTGTTTCTACCCTCGTGTCGTTGCCGAGTGACCAAACGAGGACAATTATATAAAGAAATTATACAATCAATAATAAGCACTCAACTTTTGAGCTTATTAGATCCATTTTTAGTATTTTCATTTCATATATTTTACACATGTCCAAACAAGAATAATGCATTTAGCACAATTGCAAAAACGTGTTTTCGACAAAATCCTCGTAATAATTAATTTCACGACAATAATCTAATTTTGCATTCTTTTCCGCAGAAGATCAAAAGCCAAACGAAACCTTGTTAGGCTAAATGTCACAGTTTACACTGCACTACAGCAGGTATACGCAGAAACTTAATCTAACAGTTTCATATTAATCACTACTCTAGCTAACTTCACCTGAATATACTTTATTTTTAAAAATATGTATATCAATATCATAGAAAATGTTTTGAATACAATTAAAACAATAGCACGTGATGTTATCTATATTAATGAGTGTGTGTTTTCTTATAACAGGGCCACTTTAGGCTAATTGCTGTGTCCACTGAGAGGAATTGAATCCCTGTTTTTAGCGTTGTAACTCCGTAGACTTATCGTTTTCTACATCTATATGAGTAATATACAATGTGTAAAATAACGAAATACCAGCATTGTGTTCGCCACGATAACTAACGGCTGAGACGTTGTTGTAATACCTAAATCTATGGGGTCCCGGTGGGAATGTGTTTTGTTTTGTTTTTTAATTTCGCGCAAAGCCACACAAGGGCTATCTGCGCCAGCCGTCCCTATTGTTTAACCGACGAATAGTAGGATTCAGAGTCACATTATAACGCCCCCACGGCTGAAACGGCGAGCATGTTTGGTGTAACGGGGATTCGAACCCGCGACCCTCAGATTAGGAATCTTCGGATTTGCAACACTAGAATTAGGCGTTCGATTCATTTCGATGAACACAGCAGGTACGGTGATGTGGCTTTACCATAAAAAACACACTTGAATCTACTCACACTGATCACGTGTGGTTTGGGTTTTAATCCAATGCTTGATCATTTTTTCAAACACTGTTTTAATTATTTCAGAAATGTGGATTTTCAACTATAGCAATAACTTTTGTATATTTTTTAATAAATTTATAACTCATGTGGATAAATAAGAGCAGAATATTAACGGTTAATGAATAACAGTGAATGTATATATATATATATAACTTAACTGAAAGTGACATTGGCAGAGAACATGCCTGGTAAATTAGATATTTAACCTTTTAAATAATTCAAAGTCCAATGTATCATTGTAAACTTGGAGAGTATTTATAGACTGAAAGACAGGAAACGGAAGTGACAATGATTTAAGATGATAAGTTAAACTACAGTTGGTAAAAAACATCAGAACTTTGGACATTTCTATTGTTTACTTGTTCTGAAACATACCATCCATCTTGCTGTTTTCACTGTTAGACACTGAATTGGACGTCATACACTTACTTTCAAGAAATGAAATGTTTTCATATTCCTTTCCGCACTGTCATCTGTTTTGACTAGTAGTGGAAAGCAATGGTAACTCGATACAGTCCGCTCACTAGTATCTGTTTAAGTTTTACCCTGTTTATTATATGTTTAAATGCTACATCGTTTGAATTTCTTCAGTAAATAAATATGCAGGTAGGACAAATTAAACACATACGTTATCAAAAGATATGTGTATGTTAATATCCATTACTGAGGACAATAAAACATATTATGCAATAGATGAATGTCGAACCTTATTCACGAAATCTGAATGAAGTATTATAATAGTATTAATATAGTTGTATCACTTGATTTATAACTATTTTTTAAAAGAATCCATGAAATTGTATCGCTAATAATCTTAATTTCATAAATACGATACTGTCCTCTTGATAACGTGTCTGGGATAGTGAAATTATCCTTTCTCAAAACATTTGGGTGTTTCTTTATTGTTAATTACCCCACACAGGAATCGAACCCCTAATGTTGACGTCATAATCTCTCGAGCTGCCGATAGGTGGGGATGAGAGCTTGTCTATGAAAATTATTTATTAAAATTTAACAGATGGGAAACTGATTCGCTTAAAGCATCGCTAAATTAAGTTTAATCTGTTTGTGATTAAGCACACCGCTTAATCTCTGTGTGCTCTGACCACCACGGGTATCGAAACCCTACTTCTAGCGTTGTAAGTCCACAGTCATACCGCTCTGTCAATGGGGAGTGCATCACCAACCATACCACTCTAACCAACAATATTTTTTACGTTAGTTTAACAAGCATTAATTTCAATCACCCTATATTCGTTCGTAAATGTTTCATAAGTGAGAAAAACCATTTTGTGTGTCAGATTAACAAAGTTTATTTGTAAACCAAAGAACAAGTAGAACTTAAGATTTCATTAAAATTGAAATCCTGGTCAGAGTCTTAACTCATAGATTTTCACAGTAATTGAATCGAACAATTTACCATAAATAAAAATAGACACACGCATTAAGATATAAAGATTACAAGCTTGCTATTCGTTATCTTGCAACTAAATGCCTAAAACATCAATAATGCATAAGACAGTGCACCTAATTCATAGCATAACATTTTGTATTAAAGCAAAGCCTCACCCTACTAATTGCTGTGTCAACAATGGGAGAATTGAATCCTGTATTTTAATATTCTAAGTCTATAAACCTACTGCTGTCTCACTAGGGGACAATCACCACGTTGAAAATACTTGGTTTGTTTGTTTTTCAATTTCGCACAAAGCTATTCGAGGACTATATGCGCTAACCGTCCCTAATTTAACAGTGTAAGACGAGAGAGAAGACAGCTAGTCATCACCACCCACTCTTGGGCTGCTCTTTTGCCAACGAACGAAAAGTCGGATTGAACAATATATTATAACGCCCCCAAGGCTGAAAGGGCGAACATGTTTGGTGTGACGGGATGCGAACCCGCGATCCTCAAATTACGAGTCGAGTACCTTAGCCACCTGGTCATGCCGGGCCTGGAAGTAACCACAAAACTATATTTTCTGAACTTCCACTTTGGTTTTAGTATAAAATAAAATGAACTATTAATGTAGTGAACATACATTATGGCATTTAAAAATATATAGTAATTTATTTATTGAATTACTAATAATTGCTAACACTGACTGGAATTGATTATATAATATAGGACCGCCAGTAATAAGGAAAAAGTATGGCTATCAGTAGAACGTAGTTTTATTGTTTAATATTGTGCCATATGGCTTCATCAGGTTTTTGTTGTTATTGTTGCACCGGCAACTATATTGTCTGCAGTAGCGCGAGAAAGCATGTCGAATGAAGGTACGTGTTCCGGAGAGAGATATCGTTTCTATGTTACGTTATAATCAATTACGTTTGTTTCTGAGAGGTCCGGCATGGCCGAGCGTGTTAGCGCGTGCGACTCGTAATCTGAGGGTCGCGGGTTCGCATCCCCATTGCGCCAAACATGCTCGTCCTTTCAGCCGTGAGGGCGTTATAATGTGACGATCAATCCCACTATTCGTTGGTAAAAGAGTAGCCCAAAAGTTGGCGGTGGGTGGTGATGACTAGCTGCCTTCCCTCTAGTCTTACACTGCTAAATTAGGGAAATTAGCTAAAAACGGCTAGAGCAGATAGCACTCGAGTAGCTTTGCGCGAAATTCTAAAAAACAAACAAACAAAGAAACTATCACGTTACTGATTTATCCTGTCATTTAATCAGAGGTGAAGCCAGGAAAGTGGATCAACAACAAGTAAATTATAACTCATCAGTTTATCAGCTCTCTTTAAGTTGTAAAAAGTTACTTTACAATAGAGTAAATCACTTGCATTACTTGTTTAAAAAACGTTTCATATTAAAACAAAACTCCCACTCTATAGCAATGTTTATGCCTGTAATTTAATCACTTAGAAATTTCTTGTTATGTAAAATACGGGTGATTTCAATAACATTTGTACCTCTTCTCTGGCTCCCCCTGTGGCTCAGCAGTATGTCTGCGGACTTACAACACTGCGGACTTACAACACACAAAAAAAGGTTTCGATACCCGTGGTGGGCAGAGCACAGATAGCCCATTGTGTAGCTTTGTGCTTAATTCAAAACAACAACAACAACAACCTCTCCTCTGACAAAGCGATAAGCACAAAGACTTACAATGTAAAGCCCCGAGTGGCATAGCAGTACCCTTGATGAGAAGAGCACAGATAGCCCTCGAGTTACTTTTGGCAAAATTCAACGCACAAACAAACAAACTTTTATCTAATCTCACAGTTTTTTTTCTGCTCTATCACATTGTTTCGTTTATTGTGTAGCTTTGTACTTTACTTTAAATAAACAAAAATACAACGCAGAACGTCAGGGTTAGTTCGATACCTACGACACACATAGCATATGTAGACCAGTGGGTGTGTTTGCGCTTGAAATAAAAAACAGTTATGCTTCTATGTAATCTCTTAGAATTTTCTACTTTTGCACAGCGTAGCTTCAATCGTAAGTTCCTCTCATAGCACGATATTTTCTACTTTATTGTGTGTTTTGTTTATATACTTATATCTTCATTTAATCATAAGTTTCTAGTTTTGTACCGTGTGATTTTGATATACCTTCATCTCAGTACTCATTGTTATTAATGTTTTAAGTTTTAACTCGCACTGTTTTTGTATCTCATTATTTCATCGCTACATGAGAGATATTGTGTTATTATAACCTCACCAATTCCCAATGTTACACATATTCTTAATATTATGTTTAGAGAGTTGAGCTTTTGAAAAATTGAAAATAAAAGTTTTCTGTCCTACACGTTCGCAAATTATTCGGAAGATTTTTGGTGTGATTATTTATTGTGAGATTTTCTCCGATTTTGAACAATTGATTAAATTTTTACAAGCTTTTGTGTGAGTGCGTGATCCTTAAATCATTGTGTAAGTTTTGAATCCCTTATGACGTAACAAATCAAAGAATAAATCAAGCTTTCTCAGTCTTGTGAATGTGGTATGATATTTATTTTATCTTTAATACCAAATTGAACTAATTACAACCCGTTAACCCATTAACACCGAGATAATAGTTAATATAAAATTAAAAACATATATACCTTACTAACAATATAATTAACTATTTCTGAGTTTAAACAAAGCCAACATTATGGCTGCAAGTGTTAACTTTGGAAGTTCAATTTTATTATTTTTACATGTTCTGCCGTTTATAAACATATATCTAAACAGTTACATTAACGATTATTAAACAAACTCCATTTTTATCTAATAACATCTTGTTACACACTTTTGCTTTGTCTTTTAATTCAGAAATGAATCAATACAGATACAGGTGAGTTTTGCATAGGTCAAAACTTGAGAACTTTGCTTTACAAGGGTTTGATACCAGAAGTTGATTGCGACAATATGTTACAATAAGCGTATAATATTAGAATTTTTCTCAAATAGCAGACAAAAACTAAAATATTTGTCTACAAGCAGATTCTGTTTCTACACATCTGATTTACTAACGAAGTAACATCAAAGTACCATTAACAATTTTTGTAACATAGTTTTAATACGTTACTCACCCAGTTTAAACTGGACAGTTTTCGAATTTCATGAAATAATTATGACTTCAATTAAAAAAAAATTAACAAAAGGATTTAATCTTGAAATTATATCAAATATTTGTCGTCTTAAAAGCAAAAAGGTGCAATTCCCGCTTTTTTACTTTGCACGCGCTATGATTCAGGTTTAGAGAAAGGAGTTTTAAACTTTTGCTGACTGAAACTCGATTGGCGTTCTCCGTCTCCTAATTTTTGCTTCTGTGGTGAGAAAGTTAAAAGTCTGTCTTCTTCACTCCACTGCTTTGGTCGAACAGGAGAATGTGGAGATGAAATTCCTGAACCTGGCCAATCGTGCTCTTTCTCCAGTGTTCCAATACACGAAGAATCTCTGTTGGGAAACGGTTGAGGCTTGCGTGCCCTCTGTAGGCGTTGACGCTCTACCTGGCTAGGTGTGAGATGCATTCCATGGTAAGATGTTAGTGCTTTAAAGAATGAACAAATACAACCCATCCTGGTCTTGAAGGTTCTGGAGAATAAGTTACATATAAATATAAGTAAATATGTGATCAAATGAAATACAAAGAAGTTTTGTTGTTTTTTTATTAAACCTCGTAAGAACCACAAAATTTAATTCAACAAACAGGGTGTTAGTGTTAGCATTGTTTGATGCAACGTGCATAAGAAACACAATGTAGTACCTATCCTTGAAAATCAGTTGCATTCAGTATTTAAAAAACCTAGTTTACAGGAAAACCTATTAGCTATGACATAATCTTGAAGACGTCTTTCACCTTTTTCTATTTTATTTCTGAATTAAAAATATAAATGAATATTAAATTCGAAGTTAGATAAAAGACAAACATAATCAAATATTTCAATATTTCACCGACCGCAAAAGTTAGCAAATCTAACCGAAATACAGTATTCTAATGATTACTTGTTTTAATAAAGGAGTCGATATTTTACACAGGGTGTTAAAATTTGCAGAAGAGTGTGATTTTTTAACTAAAAGGTACGACTTAGGTATTACTGTTAAAGACAACCTAGTTAATCATGGCTTAATGCAGCTACATTGAACTGGTTAAATTGTTACGTGAAACGTAAGTTGCAAATTAAAAACAAAATAAAAGCCTTTAGTGACCCAGATGCAAGTTAGACCCAACAACATTTGTATCATTATGACTTTTATCCCAGGTAAGATAAGAAGAATTTATGTTTGTTTGTTTTTTTAAATTGTCCAAAAATACGATTTGCGATTTATGTAGCGAATAGAAGGAATTGGTTGAAACTGGATGCATGTTTTCAAACAATGACCTTATACAGAAAAGAAATACATACGTGTGCATGTGTGAAATAATGTTAAGTTTCATTAATAATTATTCATTTTATAACGTGCAGAGTTCTTCCTGTGGATATCGGAGTTGGTCAACGAGGTTAAATCTGTGTGATACTATAAGATATGTCACCTCACGCTCTGGGTGCATTATAATAGTGACAGTCAATCCACTGGTGTAGCAGGTTAGTGCTGGTAAGTGACATTTAGTATAAATACAAAGTACGAATAAATTTTATTTTAAATTCAGGATTTGATTCCTGCGGTTAACATAATGAAGATAGCCCATTGCACGTCTTTGTTCAATGAAAGATAGACTAAAACAAATTTTCACTTGAAGAAATTTGTTCGCATAAATGTTATACAAATTTCAAATAAGGTCTCTTTTTCAAAATGAGAGATATATGAATATCCAATCGAGATAATGAACTAATTTTCATACAATAACACGATTTTTAAAAATTTGAATGCGAGATACATATGCTTTTAAAACTGTTTCAACACTAAGTCTCGATATTTACGTGTTTTTTTTTCGTTCTTTTAGATATTTAACGACAAATTCTTTTTGAAAAAAAGGAAATATAGCATATGTCGCTATAGTTCTATAAGATCAAATATAAATACGTGTATCTGTATCTATATATACATATATATCGATTTTGATAGAACATCTACCATTCTCATAAATAACTAATCGTAAGAAAAGCAAAAGCATTCGAGAGAAATAACTTTTCAAATTCTCTCTCATAAAATATAAACATATATTTTTAGTTAAATTTTCAAAGAAATAAAAGCGTGAGATATAATAGAAGTATATACCAGGTTACCCAATATATGCTCTCCAATGGCACAGCGGTATGTCTGCAGACTTACAATGTTAGAAACCGAGTTCAGATTGCCCATGGTGGGCAGAACACAGTTAGCTAGGTGTGTAGTTTTGTGCTAATTACAAATAAAACCAACATGTACACAGAACTGTATTATCCAATTTACACTACATTGTTTAATACATACATATATACTGTTTACTTTATAAAATAAAATAAAAAAATAGAATTTTAAAATGTTTGTATTTAAAAATTAGACTTTTGCTGGAAACACATTTCCTGCAGATAACGCGAGAGTTACGTCATCCAGCTTCATAAAATGTGGCATTAAATTAATTTTTCTTGAAAGAAATAAACTCAATAATTGTGAATTATTAAAACAACCTCCAGTGTTGGAAAATATTGTAGATTTAATTATTGAATTAATTAAAATGTAAACGATTTATAAAAGTAATTATGTTTTGGAAGACACTGAATTTCTTCCTAATTAACTTAATACTCTACACTAAACTAAATAATACGTCCACTCAAGATAGTGATTTCAAATAGCATAACAGTTTTATTTATTATATGTGTCTCTTTAACACACCACAGACTTTGTGTTTCTATGTTCCATAAACATAAATATCTAATTCACTTATGACCGCTAGAAGAAACATATTTTCACATCCAAATAACTGGCTTCCAGATAAATGTAAAAGGTTTAACTGACAGTGAAATTAAACAGTAATATGGTTTTTACTTTATCGCACGGATGTTCTTCTTACTATATTTTTATATTAATTAATAACTCAAATTTCTCATTTTTCAACAGAAGCAAATTTTAGTGAAATAAAAACTTTGAAGCTATTTAAAACCTTACACTATAGTTTAAACTACTGAATGTGAAAAACCTTTAACAGCAGTTTTCTTATATCTTGTATCGATATCATCAGCAGGCTTAAGTAGAAATATCCGATTCTACAGGTTTGCATGTGACAACAAACTTAAAAATCATATTCGTTATAAAAGGCCTGGCATGGCCTAGCGCGTATGGCGTGCGACTCGTAATCCGAGGGTCGCGGATTCGCGCCCGCGTCGCGCCAAACATGCTCGCCCTCCCAGCCGTGGGGCGTTATAATGTTACGGTCAATCCCACTATTCGTTGGTAAAAGAGTAGCCCAAGAGTTGGCGGTGGGTAGTGATGACTAGCTGCTTTCCCTCTAGTCTCACACTGCTAAATTAGGGACGGCTAGCACAGATAGCCCTCGAGTAGCTTTGTGCGAAATTCCAAAACTCGTTATAAAAAAAATCACGATAGCGATTCATAATATGGTTCTTCCAAGAATTTCATAAACATTTTTATATAAGGTAGGGCAAAAACCATTTTAAAAAGCAGACTTTTTCTTAAAACATCACACAAGTTCTTCTATCTAAATATATAAGGTCGCTAAAATATTGATAATAGCAAAAAATGTTCACTTTCCGATTGTTAATTAAACAAAATTCATCCAATTGATTTCATATTATTATTGTTTCACAAACCTACAGAAAAAAAGACTATAAATATTTTATTCAAACATGAGTCAACCTACTAAAAAACTCCTGTGCTACTCGAGGCTATCTGTGCTAGCCGTCCCTACTTTAGCAGTGTAAGACTAGAGGGAAGGCAGCTAGTCATCACCACCCACTGCCAACTCTTAGGACACTCTTTTTACCAACGAATAGTGGGATTGACCGTAACATTATAAAGCTCCCATGGCTGAAAAAGCGACAATGTTCGGTGTAACAAGGATTCGAACCGGTGACCCTCAGATTACGAATCGAGTACCTTAACCACCTGGCCATGCCGGTCCCCTGTGCAGGAGAGCAAGAGAGATTTTATCAGATTTTCATCGCTATTGGCCAAATAATAAATAAAGACTGTGCACTAATTAAAAAGATTCCAGAGTATAAAGTGTAATGTGGGATATAAAATAAATCCCATGTTTTGGAGGTGAATGGAGAAGTAGGACTTGCATTGCGATGGGGATACACCATCTATCAGTCTTAACCTCCATTTGCCAGTCTCACATAAAGAAATAAAATTAAAGGTGTAGAAATAGTTATTAGGAGATCGAAATGTGGTTGTTCAAGCCCACAACGTCCCACGTCTATATCACCCTTCACTGCCTGCAGACAGTTCTTGTGAGATGACTGTTCTCCCAAGTAAAGAAGAAAAAATAATTGAAGAATAAGGTACTATCATTTGGGGGTAAGTGAGTTAAAACCTTACCACTTTAAGTTAGCATTCCAGCCCCTATTATGGTAGAAAGACACTAATTGGTAGCCCAGAATACGAATAGTACTAGTACTAAGAGTCCCATCCAGTTATCCAAATAAACTAGTATAGCACCCAACCACCATCCATTTATTAAATCTATTGAGACTATTATGCTGTAAACAAGATTTTATATGCGGCAAGGTGTACATCCACATAAAGTAGTTCCAAGCTGTAAAATGACCTCATTCATAACTGAACATAATTATTGGAAATTTTTAGTAAAATTTCTCTAATTTTTAGTTCTTTATATTTATTTAATACATTCTTATATTTGTTATAGAATAGTTCAATAATTTTATTTAAAGTTTCTTTATTAAATCCTTTAACTATTAATTTTTGTATCAGTATTTCAACATTAGTGACATTTGTAATTTATTACAAACTGTACAATATCTAAATAATTTTATATTCCACATTATAGCTTATATCCCTCCTCCGTCATACCAAACATGCTCGCTCTTTCAGCCGTGGGGGCGTTATAATGTGGCGATCAATCCCACTATTCGTTGGTAAAAGAGTAGCCCAAGATTTGGCGCTGCAAAATTAGGGACGGCTAGCGCAGATAGTCCTCGTGTAGCTTTGGGCGAAATTCAAAACAAACCAAAAGCAAACTTGTATCCTGGAATATTTTTAATTAGTGCAGCGTTTTTGTTTATTATTTTTTAATTTATTTTTGTTTCGGCTTGTTTTTAGGTTATAACAAACTAACATATATATAATATTGCTTTCGTTATGGTATGCAAAGGCCATTAAATACAAAGTATAACATAAACTGTTTGCCACATAGACGTTTTTATAACTTGGCCTAGAACGATAAACTTCGGTATTCAGCCATATGTTTAAAACACCTAAAATCTTAAGCGAAAAGAAGTGACGTATAAATAGTCTAATCTAACGTTATGACGAAACACTTTCAAAGTAGCTAATATAGATAGACACAGTTAGATGATATGTTACAGTATAAAACAAAGTTATTTCATGTAATAATATCCTCTTGTCTTTCACAAAAATTGAATAAACGAACAGAGACGATGGATGCTACACGTAACTAAACCGTCATTCAAAAAACGACACGTTGTACCAGTATACTTTACATTATTACTTTTAGTTTAAAGCTTACGCTAGAGTATCACATAGTCTTGCAGTTTGTTTTTAGCGTTGCTAGTAAACATTGTATCCTTTCAACTTTAGATTTTTGTTTGCAGCTTCTTAGGTTTTCTCTGGTTGTTTTTTTAACCAATCATAAAACATGTTGTAGTTTTCTTTATTTTTATATTTCCTATAACTAATATTGGTCATACGTTAATATAGTTGTATAATTAGTATCTTAACTATATTAAAGTATTAGAACAATGGTGAAACAATAACAATAATATTTACGTTGTTTGCCGCAAGTTACGGCAGATTCGAAAAATAGAAAATTACACGTAGTTTTATCATTTGAATTTTATAATTTGACGAAGTCTTAAAGGCGGAAAGTTGATTAAAAGAGTAAGCTATTTTATAAATACCTGAAATATAATTATCGCTTTTACAAAACGTTTTATCAAAATGTAACAATATGTTGTCGAAAAATTGTAAACTTTTACACTGAGTCATGTGATGTGGTACTGTGGGTCTCAAGTTGTTAACTTTCATGCTATACCATACTGTAAGGTACTGTGATCAGACGTTGTTAGTATTCTCCATACGTCTAGAATATGGTCATGCCAAGTATGCTATAAATGATCCATAGTGCAAACCTGCTTAGAAAAGCTTTGAACTTGGGTCTTCATATGTATCGTAACACAATAAAATATATATTTTATATATATATAAGTACATGCTGCTATCAATTAAAATGGAAATATGCTCTTTAATATTAATTATAACCCTATTGAAATTCTGAGCATCACGGGCTTAACTTCTGATGTTGGAATATGTTTATACGATATTAAAATTTATCAAACAGGGAGAAAAAATGAAATAAAACATTTAGGAGTAAATTTCTGTGAGTCTAAAACATTAGAGGTAGAAGAATATCACTCCAT
Organism: Tachypleus tridentatus; assembly: GCF_004210375.1. NCBI lineage: Eukaryota > Metazoa > Arthropoda > Merostomata > Xiphosura > Limulidae > Tachypleus > Tachypleus tridentatus. The sequence goes on from NC_134830.1 coordinate 21,287,439, forward strand.
TCGCTCTCCTGTAGCTAGAAGAGGGTTTAAAGTGTTAAAAATGAGTTTATATCTTCGTATTGTGTCAGCTTTAGGCTTAACAAAGATACTTTTTGTTCACTTTGTAATTGAAGCATCAATTTGTGCTTATGGTACAAGTTTATATAACCAAATTCTGAGTGTATACAACAGCAATTTCATACAGTAAAATGAGATATGCCATAATAATTTCTGTCAAATTGTTTTGCAAAGACATATTATGCTATTAGTTGTGTAACTTAGTCTTTACGATGTTGGAACATAAACGTATATCATTTTGCAATGTAAAATTCCAATACAGAGTACGAACGGTATTTTTTATAAATAATATGATAATAATTTTGAACTTGTTTGTTTCATATCTTCGCTTAACGTTACACGAGTGTTATATGAGAGCAGATAATTTAGTTCTTGATGACGAGAAACCAACTTGAAATAAAAATATATCTAAAACGGCTGGTATGGGTATTAACACTTTTATAGATAAGGACAGAACAACGTTTCGATCTTTCTAGGTTATCTTCAGGTTAATAAAAAACAAAATAAAAACTGTTAACCTTAAGATAACCTAAGAAGGTTGAAACGTTGTTCTTTGCTTATCAGTAAAAGTGTTAATACCCATACCAGCCGTTCTAAGATACAGATAATTTAGTTGTTTTCATGGCACAAAGCTCCACTGAAGGCTATATGCGCTCTATAGACGGCGGAGAATCGAACTCCCGATAATAGCTTAAGAACTCCGTAAGCTTACAAGCAAGCCACTGTGGAAAAGTTTAACACAAATTAAAGAAAAGTCTGTAATTTTATTTGGATGTAATACGTTTGCTACAGACTTTGGCAAATTGAAGACAAGTTAAGAAGAAATATATTTAGCTATAACATGTTTGGTTTGGTAAACTGATGATGAATTCAAAAGGATTTACTACTTGACATTGATTCCTGTAGGTGTTGAGAGGTTCTTCCAGGAAAGGGTATGCTTGTACAGTAGGATCTAAACATTCATTCATGTGTTTTGGTACAGTGCTCTCGAAATCCCCATCTGAACCTAGAGAATGTCAAGGTTACGTTTGGTTCTTTGTTTAAACGTACATATAAACCCTGCTACAAAACATTTCAGTCTGCAACTGATGTTCCCTTTACTGGTGAAACCACGGTCGTAATAAATGATATATTTGCGAAACTTATAATTGTCTTGTTTTTCCTCAGTTCTGTTCTAATTCAAATTACATTAAGACCTTGATTGATTTTTATCATCTTTATCATTCTTATAGGAGATGTTTTCTAGACCTACAAATACTATAATTTTTCTTAGACAGATTGTGTGACGTATTGACGTTCATGAGGACGCAATGCTGTTGGATGACTAGCACACACCCATTCTGACTGTTAAACATAACACATCTCTGGAGGTTGTTGCCATCTGTGTTTCAATTGGATGTGCCATCAGAACTTGTTCCTCTTACCTGTTGCCAGGAGGAGACTCCGATCAAGTGGACTTTTATGATATTGTTAAGCGGTTACTTTCTCCCTTCTTCATTTTGTGATATTTTAATGGACACAGTCCGCTCTGAAGTGGTGCCAAATTGATGGTAATGGTCAATCTGTTCAACGTATACTTTTGAATCACAAGTTTTTTTCTTTTTTAATACGGTATTGTACACTTGTCTTCATGCCCCAAGTCAAACTTTTGTTGCAATTTATCTATTCCCTTGTTCCTCTCACTTCCTTATTTTTCACCAAGGGTAAGCACTAATTCCTGAAATCGTGGTCAATACCATCTGACTTATATACCATGGAAAAAGTTTGGGCAGGTCGACTGGCTCTTTTTCACTACTCTTTCAGAGCTATACTCTGCTGTTGGTAACCTTCCTTCGATCAGTGACTGTACAGAAACAATAATAGATTATTTTGTCTCGACAGCTGTCTGTATGATTTTTAAAACCTCCACATGTACGCCACAGTAGTCTTACCCATGGTGAACTTCTGACAGGTAATTGGAATGGAAAACTCACTAACGGGCCTAGGATGTCTGCGGAAGATATCCCACTCTTCCCAATCATTTGGCTCTTGAGAACGTTCTTCCATATGTCCAGCACGTCAAAAATTAAAATCGTAATGGACATTGGATGACATTTATTTTCATCATCTCTTCCACCAGTAGTTCAAAGATTGTTTTGAACAAGATTTGAAATGTTACTGAAGAATATGCTTCCCATTCTCTTTATATTTTACTATTAATTGACCAAGGAATTGCTACCAACGCCATTCCAACACATCCATCTTTTTTCCTGCCATTTTGGACATCAAATCATGAGTAAGTGATCACCACCTTATTTTTAACCAATTTTCTTATGACCACAATCGAACATTTAAGCTGGTAGAACTTAAGACAGATCTACATCAATGTGGTAGCACATCAGTTAGGTCTGATTATATTCAGTGTGAGATTCTGTGTCATCTCACAGTGATTTCTCTTGCTCTTTTTCAGGTTGTTTTAAAACATAATTTGGAGAAAGGAGATTTTCCATTCGTGTGGTTGAGTGCTTTCTATAAATATAAAAAATTATTCCAAAATTTCTTCTAATTATAGACCAATTGCTTTGGTTAGCTGTATCTATAAGATGTTGGAGAGGATTATTAATGCTCGTCTTGTTTTGTTACTGGCGTCGAGCATCTCTTCTCACCCACCTAGTTTGGGTTCTGCAGGCATCACGGACTACCTTATTCGACTTAAAATGCCAATCAGAGAAACCTTTCTCAATAGGGGCATCTTGTTTCTACTTTTTGATGTTCAAAAAGCATTAGACTCTACATAAAAGTTTGGCATCTTGCAGAGCACCCTTTTTTATGAGTTACTTGGTCATCTACTTACTTTTATTCATAACGTTTTAACTGACAAATCATTTTGGGTCTATGGAGGATCAACATTATTTCTGTCCTTTATACATGCTTCATCCTTCATTTTTATTTATGCCTTTTAAAGGATTTTATGAGGTCAAAGGTAAAGCAAACCCAAAATGTAAATTTTAAGTTTCTGTATGATCGCATTTATAGCAATCAAGATGAAAACTGGTACAATTCTAAATTTTCAAGTACCCAACACAATGACTTATGAGAAGTTAAATTTGCTTATTTTAAGCCTTTTTAGTGGGTCAGAACTAAAAAAAACGTGTATGTGTGTTTTATTATAGCAAAGCCACATCAAACTATTTGCTACTCCCAACTAAGGGAATCGAACTTCTGATTTTAGCGTTGTAAATCCGTAGACTTACCGCTGTACCAGCGTGGTACAGAAGTGAAAAACATACTTTGAGATTTTGAGTAAATTACATGGTTGCCTTTTGACCGATTTACATGGGATTTGGTATGAAAATACTTTAATACAAGTCTTGTACAATGACAATAAAATTTGTTGTCTTTTCAATTTTTATTCATTATGAGAGGCCAAGATGCCATAAAATATATAATTGTGGGATTTGTTGAGAACTATTCCATTGTATATTGGGCAATTTACATGGAATTTGGTACAAAGATTAAATTTTTACTGGTCACATTCAGATACATAAAAATTTGGGATGCACCCATTTCTGGTCATTTTAGTGGTCAAAAGTTCAAATAAAACCATACTTTGATAGGATGGCTGGTGCTCGATCAGTCTCATCTGGTAAAGCGAATAATTAGAGGCCTTGGGGCCGAAACGACAATAGAACAATGTAGGTAAGGGAAGTCGGCAAAATGGATCCGTAATCTCGGGACAAGGATTGGCTCTGAGGGCTGGGTCTGGTCGGGCTGAAGTCCGAGGTTTTCACTATCAGCTTTGACACCGAGCTAGTCAGACATGTTTTTCTCCCACCGCTATACCAGCATGACGTTCTCATTACCTGGTCCTGCTGTGCCAATCTCGCCAACGGTCCCGCCGGTAATCGTCGACGGCCTGCCACCCAAACTGTCGCCTATTCATATTGCCACGTTTATCGTGCAGGCTAAGCCTGGCGCCTCCTTAAACCCTTCCAGAACGCGAATTCTTTGCCAAGGGAGAATTCTCCTCCAGCCGTCAACGCTTGCTGACCTATCATATTTTCGCAAACCATGGAATTCCCAATTTAATATTAAATGTTCACCTACCAAGAGCCCTACTAACCTTTTCGCTGTTTTCCTGAGAGGAGTTCACCACTCCATTCAACCAAGTGAAGTCAAACACGCCATTGAGAGCCAAACAAAGTCCGTGATATACACCGTGCACCAGATATTCTCGAAATCCACCAAACATTCTGCCGATACCATTCTGCGTAATGTTTGCTATTATCACATTTTCCATTTTAGTGCTGAACCTCCCCACCGTCGCTCAAATAATCCTAGGTTACTCAAGCAACCAGAATCTGTTTCGCCACCCAACGTGTCATCTATTCTGCTCATCCATCCCCCACAGCCTATTGTCAACAACAAGGAACACAACAAGCCACAGTATCTCAACAAACTAACTCAGACGTTATCTATTTCTCTTCGCTCGAAAACGCTTTCCCAGATGCAAACTACACAAGTTACCTGTTCGGACAAATCAACCATGACAGACAAACCGTCTACCATCTCTTAATCTAATCAAACTAAACTGCCCAGAAGAAATAAATTTTCCCAGACATTTCAGGAATACCCGGAAAACTTACCGATACAAGTTCAGACACAACATCCACCGAAACCAAGATTATCACAAGCCTGTGCAATTGACCAAGACTTCGATTCAGTATGTGAATCATTACGACAGACCCCTATGGCAAAAATGTTTTGGTCGAGACTTGCCGAAATGGAAAGACAAGCGAACCAAAGATGCTCGCTGGCACTTAGATATTTATCTTCTAAGCTCCAACAAGCACAGCCTCTCTCCAATGAAGATTAGCCATGTCTAGCCCCTCCATAATTATTTGATGTAAATTCCCCAGCTATCCAGGGCACGGTCAGTGTAGATTATTTGGCGCCCTGATCATGAAAGTGGGTTTTCACGGGGTTCTCCCGTTTACCCCACAGCAAAATTTTGAGTATTTCTTTACCTAGGCCCTGAAAAGGTGATCCGTTACCCTGTGCCTTCATTTAATGCAGGATCTAAGTTTATACGTTTCCCTACCCTGCCCTCTTTGTCTACCCCTGCTCGTTATAAGTTAATACGTTTCCCTACCCTACCCTCTTTGTCTACCCCTGCTCGTTATTAGTTAATACGTTTCCCTACCCTACCCTCTTTGTCTACCCCTGCTCGTTATAAGTTAATACGTTTCCCTACCCTACCCTCTTTGTCTGCCCCTGCTCGTTATAGGTTAATGCGTTTCCTACTCTACCCTCTTTGTCTACCCCTGCTCGTTATAAGTTAATGCGTTTCCTACTCTACCCTCTTTGTCTACCCTGCTCGTTATATGGTTAATGCGTTTCCTACCCTACCCTCTTTGTCTGCCCTGCTCATTATGGGTTAATGCGTTTCCTACCCTACCCTCTTTGTCTGCCCTGCTCGTTATAAGTTAATACGTTTCCCTACCCTACCCTCTTTGTCTACCCCTGCTCGTTATAAGTTAATACGTTTTCCTACCCTACCCTCTTTGTCTTCCCCTGCTCGTTATAAGTTAATACGTTTCCCTACCCTACTCTCTTTGTCTTTCCCTGCTCGTTACATTAGTCTTGTTACTTTTTTCCTCACTTCAAGTTAGCTCATTCCTTCTTTACTCCTCCGACTCTCTGGCCTTCATTGAAACTACCCCTGAATGACCCCAAATCGTCCAGCAGAAATCTATTGAGTCACTAAGATACCAAGTATTTATCCTTCAATTCCTGATGACTTTAACCTTTTTTCATGCGCGGGGCTGAAGAGAAACAGAAATTTTTGAGCGCCCTGGTTTGCCTTTGGTGTCTCCCCAAAGGTCTTTAAAACCAAAACACCTACCAAGTTTTAAATTAAATAAAGGTTTTGGTCAATTCCTTAACCTTGTTTCTACCACTTTACAAATAATTTGGAATAAAGGTACTCTTTTTACAGGTTCCAATCAATAATATACACAAATCTGGAATTTTCCTGTATTTTTCTCGAATTTTCTGGTGTCAAAATTGGCCACGTTGAGATTGCACTGCGAAGACATGTTAGCTTTTTTTTAATGCATTGTGAAACACGTTAAAATATTGTATTTAGTAATTTTAAGTTTAATGGAGATGTGATAAGTTAATAATAAATTCAAGATAATTCTATCTAACTATAACAAACTTGGTAGAGTGTGTTTGTGTGTGTTTTCTTACAGCAAAGCCACATCGGGCTATTTGCTGAGTCCACAAAGGTGAATCGAACCCCTTATTTTAGCGTTGAAAATCCGGAGACATACCGCTGAACTAGCGGGGGGCAAACTTGGTAGAGATTCAATAAGTTGTTTGTTTGTTTTGAATTTCGCGCAAAGCTACACAAGGGCTATCTGCGCTAGCCGTCCCTAATTTAGCGGTGTAAGACAATAGGGGAGGCAGCTGGTCATCACCACCCACCGCCAACTCTTGGACTACTCTTTTACCAACGAATATTGGGACTGACCGTCACGTTATAATTCCCCAACGGCTAGAAGGGCGTATATTTTTGGTGTGACAAGGATTCGAATTCGCGACCATGAGATTACGAGTCGAACGCCTTAACCCACCAGGCTGTGCCTGGCCGTTGCATGTTTGGTTTGTAATTAAGCACAAAGTTATGCAATGGGATGTATCTGTGCTCTGCGCACCACAGGTATTAAAACCCAGTTTCTAGCGTTGTAAGTCTGAGTGGTTTGATAACTTGACGATTCTGTCTATCTATAATAGTTTTCGTCGAGATGTTTGCCTCAATACAAGTTACAGATTTTATCGCTCAATCAATCGATAACTTGACAGTAATTTTGATTTTAAATCTTTCAGGCCCCTTCATTTCACTTCAGCTTTTACAGTAGAGTAAAATAAAAACATTGTTTTAAAGCAGGTGCGACATTTCAGTCACTGGTGCAATTATTCTCAAGTGCACAAATTTTAATTGTAAAAAAAAGTTTAAGTACTTAAATAAACATTCAACAATACCAAAACTCAAAATAACAAACTCAGTAATAAACTAGAGATTTGGTATGTTTGGGATTATTTCAAGAGGATTTCATCGTACTGTGATACCTTTGACAGAAACATATGATATATATTACGCAAGTGAACGATGAGTTAAAGAGCATTCTATATCGGTGTAATATATAACACCGGAAACATCTGAGAGGGTTGGGAATATATGGCCATACCTTACGGTACAGATAATATGCCTTTACAGTAACAGGTGGATGTGCCAATGTAAATGTCAAAATAAGAACATTGGTAGGCAGCATAATTCCTTCTTCACTAGTGGAGATGCGTCATACCACAGAAACTCCTTGGTTGAGGTACCAGCGAGGATCTCTGACTTAGAAATGTTCTTCAAATCCCTCTCAAAAATAACTCCTCGTAAGTAATTCAAATTAGCATGGATAGTAACCTCAATGAGTATATCCCTAATGGCCTTAGAATTCAGGAGGAGTTTGATATGTTTTGGTGTATATGTTTTCACGAATATGTCGTCAGAACTTAACCTCCTGACAGACTTTGGAGAGCCAATAACTCCCTCTAATCTGTTTTGAATAAAAAGAGGGGAGACATTTGCCCTAAAGGTTTGTCAGACAAATAAAATAGTTCAAGAAATTAAAGTACAGGTGCGAAATGGATTGGAGACTGCTTTTCAGAGGCTTCTAAACGTAGTCGCTTACCAATTAGCTCTTTTTTTATTTTTTAAATTTTGATTTGAGGGATCCATATTACAATGAGAAAGATTCAGTTCCCACAAGGGGACACAGTACAATGCCAAACAAAAACACTGTAGCTAAGCCAAGATTTTGTGAGCACTATACTCAAACACTATCATCAGACAGAATGTTCATAACGCCCATTAAGAACGCCCAACACTGGTAATCAGTAGTTTCTAGCCCAACAGAACCAGCAATTTGACCCTGAGGGGTCACTCGTCAAAGTGGTGTATTGTAGGTGGACCCCTCAATCACCATGATTTTCTCCTACCCTTCATGGTTCGCCACGCACGACAAACATATGCGTGGTTGCTTAGATCCCGGGGGAGGTAAACTGAAAAGATAGAACCTTCCCTGGGAGGTTCTTTCACCACGTACAAGAATCCACCTCGAGGGGTATTAGTATGAGATAAATGTGTTAATAAACAATATTTCAATAAAAGATGTTTTGAAGAATGTAGAAGTTTCCTTTAAATATGTAATAGATCGTTAAGTTAATTCTGTTTAAGCAAAGAAGTGGATCGAGAATATAACAGTTATAAATACTGTCACAATTTTCTATAGCAGGAGATAATAGCCATGCAACCATTCAGTCCACTGCTGTTAAAACTGTATATATCACCATAAAACAGTCATATATGGAAGTATCCCACTGCTATGGAATCATATATATAAGGAAAAAATAATTTATGAAACGATTCAACCTAATGTTCTCAAAATTATCTACCTCAGAACAAAATAATTTTGCAAAGAGTCAGCGCACTTTTGCAAAGGTTATCTATGTCAAAAGGAAAGAGGCGGCCCAGCAAGGCCCTGTGGTTAAGGTGCTCGATTCGTAATCAGAGGGTCGCGAATTTGGATCCTTGTCACACCAAAGATGTTCGCCCTTCCAGCCGTGGGGGCGTTATAATGTTACGGTCAATCTCACTATTCATTGGTAAAAGAGTAGCCCAAGAGTTGGCTATGGATAGTGATGACTAGTTGCCTTCCTTCTAGTCTTATACTCCTAAATTAGGGACGGCTAGTGCAGATAGCACTCGTGTAACTTTGCGCGAAATTCAAACAAACAAACGTGAAAACGGCCTGCAACGATTCGCTCCTGGAAAATATAACCATTAAACGACTCAATCAAGTGTTGGAAAAATTCTCTGTAGATTAACGAAATGAATTGTAAAACCGGAGTACAATTTAAGAACAAAAACACAACAACTGAAAATGGAAAGCAAGAACTAAAATGTGTTCTACACAAGAAACAAACAATCAAACACAATCAGATCTAAGAAGATATTAACACTTTGGAGCATGAAACCAAAACAACAGGCCTTGTTGGATGCGAAAATATTAGTGTTTCAGTCGAAACGACAGAGCTTGAAGACTTGTCATTTTGCATTTCTAAGCATAAAGAATTACACTCTTTTGAAAATAATTGTATTATATTAAAAACCATCATTTTTAAAAACGCACTGAAAGCATTGGTAACTTAAATATATGTGATAAATTCCCAGGTTTAGAGACTCCAATGAATCTGTAACAGTTTTTCCCTAATTTTTAACTACCAGCAGCACTCACTACCCTAAGAGTTTTGTCAGGATTTTGAACCAAATTAATAAATTCCATAATAAAAAAAAATTTAAGGCGCATCGTCTAAAGCTCGTGCTTTCTTCTGTGCAACTAATTAATTAAAAAGGAAAGAGCAGTAACACGCCTGTTTATGTATTCGGTTGCCAAGCAACTGAAACATAATCTCCGCAAGAGCTTTGTCATTGATTTTACACTTTATATATAATATGGTTAATGTTGATTGAGTGTTAGGCTTAGTTAAGCATACAGTTACTAAGTGATACAGTAAGAGACGCTCCTCCAAGACCTAACTAGCCACCACAATAGTGGTGGACTCCACAATTTTCAAAATAATTTAAGTATTATAAGAAAAATTAAATAATCTGATTTGAGCATTCAGAAACAACAAGAGTTTCGTTTGGTACTCTTACAATTATTTTGTAGTTTAAATGACCAATGTGTTTCGTTAAGTTCTGTTTGGTGAATAAATTATTTTGAGTGGCATAGTTTTTAAAAACAGCATAAAATGTGAAAGTTTGCAAAGAGTACAAGACTGACTGTTAAATTGTGTATTGATTTACCCAAAATGATTCTTGATGGAAACATAACTGTTGTGAAACTTAGAGTTACGCTGAAAATAATTAAACCAATGAGAATCTAATTACGAAGTTGAAACTTTGCATAGATTTTAAGTAGTGTTTTCAATGAGATATACAGAGATGCTTTATTACCATAAATTCCGCCTCGATAAAACTTTTTCGTAGTAACTACCTAAATATGTTTTTCTAGTTTTACATAAAAATATCTACAGACAACTTTGCAATTCGTACGAAATGAAAATATTTACTCATTTCTATCACAATAAAATTTATTTGTAATAAAGCACAATGCTACACAATGGGCTATCTGTGCTCTACCTCCAGAGGTATCGAAACCCGGATTCTAGAGTTTAAGTTCCAGATATTCCACGGTGTTACTGGGGGGTTACAGAAAAAAAAAAAGATAGAAGGAAAATTTCACGTTTAATGACTTTTGACCAAATCAAATTTTGCCGGCATGGCCAAACGTGTTAAGACGTGCGACTCGTAACCTGAAGGTAGCGGGTTCGCATCCCCTTCGCGCCAAGCATGCTCGCCTTTTCAGCCGTGGGGGCGTTATAATATGGCGGTCAATCCCACTATTCGTTGGTAAAAGAGTAGCCCAAGAGTTGGCGGTGGGTGGTGATGACTAACTGCCTTCCCTCTAGTCTTTCACTGCTAAATTAGGAACGGCTAGCACAGATGGCCCTCGAGTAGCTTTGTGCGAAATTCAAACAAACAAATTTTGCCATTTTAATATTTGCTGGCTTAGCAGGCGTTGAGTTAATGAAAATATGAATACAAACCGCCCCCCGCTAGTACAGCGGTATGTTTCCGGATTTACAACCCTAAAATCAGGGGTTCGATTCCCCTCGGTGGGCTGAGCAGATAGCCCTATGTGGCTTTGCTATAAGAAAAACACACAAAACACACGAACACAAACCATTTTTATTTACGAACATAAACATATAATCGTAATTTCGAAACTTTTTTTTTTTTTTTTATTAAACAATCTTCAACTAGACTATTACGTTTGCCATTTCAAATAAAACATGTAATACAGAAAAAAATAACCGAAAAACTGGCAAGCTGTTGTGATGGTGAAACTTTATTTCACTTGATAACGGGAAACTCACTTTAAAAAATTAAACTTTTGAAACGGCTTGACTGGCAATGAAAAGCTTTATTATAAATGTACGACGTTTCGGGAAGATTTCGTCATACTCAGGTGCATTTATAATAAAGCTTTTCATTACCAGTCAAGCCGTCTCAAAAGTTTCACTTCACTTGCTCCGGCCTACCAAACAACACAGTGAGTACCAACTGCTGGTCGGGAGTGAACCTGTGATGACGAACTGGGATGCAGTCCACGTGACAGGAGTCACCATTTTCATCAGCTTTTGCTACTTAAAACTGAAGTTCGAAAGCATTGACCCTGTGTGACTTGTAAAGACATGACTTAACTTACCATATACAGATGCGCTTGGGTATACCTCAGGGGTTTTAGTATAAGAAAATAACAGTTTTCAATCTAAATGAAACAGCTTTATTTCTATTCTTAACGGTTATGAAGTAAACCAATTTACCAAAGTTTTCAATACCAAATGATTAATCTACTTAAGAAAAGTAAGTGAACCTCCACATCATATCACAAACATTAGTATATAATGAACAAAAGATATGAACCTCCTTTACAGATATAAGTATTTTGTTCCAGGGTTTTCAGTATTCGTATACAACAAATATGCCCCCCTCAGTGGCACAGCGGCATGTTTGCGGACTCACATCCCTAAAAACTGGGTTTCGATACTCGTAGTGGGCAGAACACAGATAGCCCATTGCGTAGCTATATGCTTAATTTCAAATGCAACCAATCAACCTACAACAAATACAAATTTATTAACCTCTTGTCTCAGTTTCATTGTTTTCAGTAACGTATGCAACACATATTAACTTACTGAAATGAAGACGTGTCTGTTACTGAGGATTTTGACCATGTATATAGTACGAACAAAAACTTATTAATTTCCTTAAACATATGGGAGGGTTTAAGTTTCATTATTTTTACTATTAACAGAACAAATACAAACAACTATTGCACTCCCTTCTAAAGATTTGGACATATGTGAATTTTATAGATTTGCAAGAATGAATACAAACATTTTTACCTCAATAAGAACACGGATATATCTGTGTTCATTCATAAAAAGAAAAAAACAAACTCCGACCCTTTCTAAAGATTTCCAAGTGTCTACTTTCTTGTTGTTGGACATCCATAAAACCTAAATAAACTTCGTTAGTGCACTTAACACCTCATTGTTTTTTTTGTCAAGAAGTTTTAACTTTCCTCTAAAGGAAACGCTAATATTTTAACGTTTCTTGTGAAGTAATTGTACCCGTATTTCGTATTTATCAGTATTCATAAGTATTTATAGGACAAACACGTGCTTCTTGATCATCTTAAAGATCTGAGTGCATTTTAATATTCTGAAATTTCCGTCTAAATAAAACCAACACCAAAGTTTAAAATTTAGACATGTCCTTTTAATATTCCAGGATTTAGTGTAAAAATAACCACTTTTAAGTACCTTTAGGCCCGGCATGGCCAGGTGGGTTAAGGCGTTCGACTCGTAATCTGAGGGTCACGGGTTCGAGTCCCCGCCGCACCAAACATGTTCACCCTTTCAGCCGTGGGGGCGTTATAATGTGTCCCTCAATCCCACTTTACGTTGGTAAAGGAGTAGAACATGAGTTGACGGTGGGTGGTGATGACTAGCTGCCCTCCCTCTGGTCTTACACTGCTAAATTAGGGATGGCTGGCGCAGATAGCCCTCGTGTAGCTTTGCGCGAAATTCCAAAACAAACAAACAAAGTATCTTTAACAATTAAGCTTATTTTTATGTTCAAGGGTATTCAAACTAAATAAACTAATAGCAATTTCTTAAGTATCTTTAAGATTTAAAATTATTTTTGTATTTCAAAGTTTTTAGTTATGATAACATTACACCAACTTTTTAACTTCGAGCGTAAACTTTATTTAATGGTACTTTACGTCTTCAGAATAAAATGCTCATTTTTACATTTTTAAGAGTAGGGGAATGTCTGTTAGAAGATCTTTATCATTCATGAAACCAACATAAAGGCTTCAACCTCTTACAGGTTTAGATGTATATTCGTTCTATTCTTGTTACCATTCATAATAATAACGACGGATATGAAAAAGATTTACAGGAAACCTAGAACCAATACAATTTTATAAGCCTTCTTAAAGACTTAGGAGCGTCTATACTGTAGGATTTCTGAACTTTCACAGTATGAAACCAGCTTCTCATTAAGAATTCACCCGTGAGAGGAACTCATAATGAAAGGTAACGCAGTATCTAAATATTATCAAAAGCATTTGATGCCAAATACTACGTCAGTTTCCAGGAAACATTGAGAACAACGGCCTGGCTGAGAGTAACATACACTGCCTCACGCTACTCTGGACATTTGATGTACCATATGGGAGACAGTTGTTGAATTGTTATAAACCGAAAGTTCGAATTATTAACACATTTAACATCAGATCTTGTGGTTGTGTTTAAGAATTTAAAATTAAAATTAGATTTTGAACTATATTCATGGTTTCCTCTTCTCGTCTCGAAACAGAGATCTAACTTAAAATCTGAAAGTTAAACGAACCCTAAGTGGATAATTTGTACTTACCCAATTTGATATCTGTATTCAAAAGCGTCTCTGCTTTCTACATAGTATCACGCTTTGCCCAAATAGGACTACAAGTGATGTTTTCCTGTAGACATCTGATCGTTGGTTACCTTGACAGCAACCCAGGGTCTGCACGAATGTCGCTCGATCCTCGCAGTATGCACGAGAACTCCCATACCAAGACCCACTACAGGCGAAAAGGGAGGCTTGCTGATTACCGGTAAATATCGATTACTCAGCCGTAGCAATACAGTCTGCAACGCCAATTTCACAGGTTTCTCGAATACTGTTTAGCTCTACGAAACTTTTCGCGTAACATACCAGCTTGTACCGTTGCCGTGAAAACGTAGCGCCGATTATTTATATGAGTTAATTTTTCTGCGTATCAAGAAACTTTGCAATCCTTATCTCAGATAGAAACCTGAGATCGAATAAACGTCATTCTTATAAACGAATTTAACCTACTACCACATTTCCTCAAAGCGTTTATGTGAGTTAATTGAAAATTACAAACTATATCGCTTCTATCATCAAGACTTCAGTTTGTTTAGTTTTTTCTGTTTAGAAAATGTTTCAAATGCTTATTTATTCCAAACATTGTATTCGATGCACACAATTAGTAAAATAAATGATATACGAAATTATTTGTAACATCGACTGAAGTCATAAAATCAACTGAATATGATTGGATACACTTTTCTCTAATTATAACTTATGCACAATATATCAAATGATATTGTCGTAATTGTATCCTAATCGGTTTCGACGAAACGTACATCCTCATTTCTTAATTATTTACGTAACTTTTTGTTACAAATAACATTTTTCCCATAGTGACCGAGAACTGGTAGATATATAGACATAAGAACTGACAACATAAATGTGTTTTGGACGTTTCAATAAAAAAAGTCTTTATTTGTCTTACTTTAATTGTTGTAGCGCAAACCTCTTCAATGGGTTATTTGTGCTATTTCAAATATTGATATTGAAATCCGGTTTTTAGCGTTATGGGTCATTGGAGTTGTGGACTGTAACACACAAACTAAATATTGTCGAATTGCATGTTCTGTAAATGTTGATGTTGTTTCTCAATCCAAAGAATATTTAGAATTAGAACATTATGAGTCTAATAGAAGTGGTGCCATTATTTTAAAATTTAACAAGAGATATTACAAACTCTATAGGGAAACAAAGTGCAAAATCTTTTATCAGAATGCGTATATTTTCATAAACTTAGTAAGTAATGTTGACACTGTCAAGACAAAATCCACCTTACACCAAAGAACAACAGTCGAGTGGATTGTGACCCATTACTAAAACATACCTACCAAAACAGGTCGGCCCGGCATGGCCAAGCGTGTTTGGGCGTTCGACTCGTAATCGTAGGGTCGCCTGGTTCGAATCCCCGTCGCACCAAACATGCTCATCCTTTCAGCCGTGAGGGCGTTATATTGTGACGGTCAATTCCACTATTCGTTGGAGAAAAAGTAGCCCAAGAGTTGGTGGTGGGTGGTGATGACCAGCTGCCTTCTCTCTAGTCTTACACTGCTAAATTATGGATGGCTAGTGCAGATAGCCCTTGAGTAGCTTTGCGCGAAATTAAAAACAAACAAACCAAATCATGCATACATCAAACGTCTCAATATGAACTATGATAATTTGTGTTACTGGCTTTTCCTAGTTCTTCTCTAAACAGCATATTTAATTAGCGCGCTTCCTAAGTATTCACAACTCATCCGATCATTTAGGTTTATGTATTCCCAGAAGATAACGTTTTGAAGTATTTTTTGTAATTATATTTTCCAGTCATACTTTAAAAAAAACTTAAAATCCAAATTTACGTAATAGCTTTTCGAGTAAATTACACTTCTACACTCTGTAAGGTCTAAGGTTTTGTTTTATGTCTCCTTCCAAATCTGTCTCGGCATGGCCAGGTGGGTTAAGGCACTCGACTCGTAATCTGAGGATCGCGGCTTCGCATCCCAGTCGCGCCAAACATGCTCGCCCTTTCAGCCGTGGGGGCATTATAAGTGTGACGGTCAATCCCACTATTCGTTGGTAAAAGAGTAGCCCAAAAATCGGCGGTGGGTGGTAATAACCAGATGCATTCCTTCTAGTCTTACACTGCTAAATTAGGGACAGCTAGTGCAGATAGTCCTCGTGTAGCTTTGCGCGAAATTAAAACAAACAAACAAACAAACCTTCCCAATCTAGCAAATCATTACAGTAAACAAAACCTACTTATATTAAAATACGGAGAAATTCCAACATGGTAAGCCGTGGCTTTGCGGAATCTCTCTTTATGTAATCCGTAACATATTGATCCAATGTAGTTTAATCACATGAGGTAATTCAAAATTTCGCCTACATATACTATAGCACATTACATGAAATTCTGCCGGCTGAGCACCGGAACTTATTTTCCAACTCAGTACTAATACCGGAAGTTATTTGAGCTGGTCCGTCGTTTTTTATTTTTACACGTAGGTGTTTATCTTTTCTTTTTAAAACAGGTCTACTTTGCCCAGCTAACTATATCTGCTTTTCGTCGTTCCTACAGAGTGCGCCCCCCGCTAGTACAGCGGTATGTCTCCGGATTTACAACGCTAAAATCAGGGGTTCGATTCCCCTCGGTGGGCTGAGCAGATAGCCCTTTGTGGCTTTGTTATAAGAAAAAACACCTACAGAGTGCCAACAGAGTGATAGTGCAGAGGTTCTCAACTGAGACGAAACAATACGGTTAAAAAAATGAGTTTCATTGGAAATACGGGAGATCTCAGTTGTCTATACATTTTTATATATTTAATAAGATGCCTGAGCTAGTGTTAAAAGTTATATTTTAGATTAGCATCCGTTTCTTGTCCTGATCAAGTAAAAGTGCGCGTGGTATTGAAAATATTACAAAAAGATGGAATGTGATATCTATTATTTTGAGTCAGACTAAAGAGGGCGCTACTAAAAACTGTTTGAAGAGTCCGTCACGGCTAATTTTATCATCTTTCAAGAATAGCTCTGTGAAAGTGAATGTGCCTCCCACTAGTATAGCGGCAAGTCTCGGGTTTACAGCTCTAAAATCAGGGGTTCGATTCTCCTCGGTAGGCACAGCAGATAGCTAGATGTGGCTTTGCTATAAGAAAAGGATACACACTGAAAGTCAATGTGGCTGGCATTATAAATATTTAAACCTTTTGTTTACCTCATGTAATTCACTAAATGTTTAACTACCGCCTTGTAAGACGAATATATATTCAACACCCTTTCAAGGAATATTACTAATATGTAATTATAAGTTAACAAACAATATTCAATCACATCAAAGTCTAACATAGTTAACTAGCTAAAGTAAACCTCCGTTTGACTAGTGAAATAAAAACTCATTTGTAACAAAGGAAAGAAAACTGTGCTTTTATGTTTTTCGCTCAACATAATAAACACTGCAAACGCAATACAAACACGCAAAGGTACCAATACCGAAAAAAAGACATTTTTTTCCATTCTATCAATAAAAAATAGATCGAGGAGTTAACCCCCCACATGACTTTTTTCACGTCATTCTGTATCACTGCGTGAAGTTTGGTGTTAATTTCTCAAGAAATGTAGAAATCTATATGGAACAGACAGACACACACATTTTGGTGACGTTATTTATATGGATTTGTAAATAGAATAGTTTAAATACCAATTCTATTTGTCTAAAAATCGAAATTATTTTAATATATTAAAATATTTTTTACAAAGCAACTTATTTCAAAATATTAAACAACTACTCTCTTAATAACAGTAATTGTTGAAAAACTAACAAAGATAAAGGTTAACCTGCTTGGAATTCAGGATAATAATTACAATTTAATTATTGGCTGTTACAGTGACTGGCCAGGTGGGTTAGGGAGTTCAATTCATGATCTGAGGGTCGCGGGTTCAAATCCCCTTTGCACTAGACATGCTTGCCCTTTCAGACGTGGGGGCGTTAGATGTGACGGTCAATCCCAGTATTCTTTGGTAAAAGAGTAGCCCAAGAGTTGGCGGTGGGTGGTGATGACTAGCTGCCTCCCCTCTAGTCTTACACTGCTAAATTAGGGACGGCTAGCGCAAATAGCCCTCGTGTAGCTTTGCGCGAAATAAAAAAACAACAACAAAAGTTACAGTGACATAGTTAACAAGGATAGAGATTAATCTGCTTGGGATTCAGGATAATAGTTAGGCTGAAGTGACTCACGAATAGCAAATCATAATAAATTAACTCCGTCATCCCAGTCCTTCTCATTATCGAGACAGTAAATCTGAAACATATTTTTCAAAGTAGAATGTAATATCTCAAGAGCACCTTACGATTCGCGGTGGTACGCACTAGATTTGATCTGTTCAGCACAGAAATGGTAAACAAATTGTTGAAACAATCCAGACATAAAATTTGATCCCTGAATTTTTTTTGGCAAGCAAAAAAAAAAAAAAGGAAAGAAATTAATTAAAACCTTAGAAAAAATTTTGTTGAAATGTTTCTTAAGAAGATAGCTTCAGGAGATCGAGTAGATGCACACATGACAGCCAACAAATACTGGTTCCCTGATCGAGTATTTGGTAAAAGCTCAACATAATCAATAATCACATGACTGAAGTTTTTTTCGAAAGCTGGGATAGGTTTCAAAGGAGCAACGAGAATTTTGTGGTTAGATTTTTCAACCAAATGACAAGTATGACACATTTAACAAAACTGGGATACATTTTTCCTAATTTTTAGCCAAAATAAATGTTTATTATTTTGTCACACGTCTTGTTGACTCCTAACTGTCCTCTCATTTGAAGTTCATGGGCCACGTTCAATATGTCAGAATGATACACTTTGGGAACAACTATTTGGTAAACTACAGCCCAGTCCTCTCAAGCTGGTACATTTGGTGATCTCCATTTTGTCATGAGCACACCATATTTTGTAAAAGTAGCTATTTAAAACTTTCTCCAGTTCATCTTTTAGTAGTGTATATTTAAATGTATCCTTTTATTTATCAGCAATCGGTCTACTTCTAGCAAACGAGAGTCTACCAGATGAGCCAGATCCATCACGTCCATCATTGCCACTCGTCAAAGACTTGTTAGTTGGACAATCATTCACAAGATCCATGTCGGACCCAAAATATGTATGTGACAAATCTATAATGTTGTTCTCTGAAAATTTGTCTGTAATTTATTTTTGGCTTAGTTTCTTATCCTGAGCTCGAGTCAAAGCACAAAAGGCAAACACATTTGGATTCTCCTCAATAGCAACAATACCCTGAAATGAAACATTGATCTATTCGCTAACCATTTTGGAATCAGTAACAACTTTTCCCACATCCCAATCATTTTCCTACAATAATGAACGCTCTTAATTGGCAAAGTAACTGCTACTCCACCCACAACTGGTCTTGGAGCTAGATCTGATCTCAAATAAATGTTAGGAAGAGGAACATTAACAAAGCCAGTCTCAATACTCTGAGCAATAATAGACTCATTAGTGGCAGAACTCGAACATAAAAGAAGTATACCTTGTAAAAACAATGATTGAGTCGCTCCAGTATCAGGTAGATTACGAATGGATATAAGATTAGCAGTGTCATTTGTTAAAGACACAGAACCAACAGGCACATCCAACAATATATTTCATATGTATAAAAAACTATACTGAAACAAACGTAGGTATTAAAATAAATGTATAACGATAAATCTCTTACAATAGTTATTAGAAATAATGATTTATATAAACAAATGTTACAAACTGAATCTTTTATCGACGTTTACAGTGAGCGAGTTAGTTCTAATTTATATGCACAAGTTTTACAAATTTACAAGCAATATTAAGCATTCTATCTGGTCTGGAATTGAATATTTTATCGACGGTCGAAGTTCACTACGAGTGAATTAATTTTATGTTGTACACAGATGCAGTTCTCTTGACTGGAATGCTATCTAGCGCTATTCTCGTTTGGTCAAATGCAATTTATAAGCTTACTTATCACAGAAGAAGACAGATGTGTGATGTCATCGTAGAAATACTGACGTCTGGAGTTAATTCTCTGAAGTTGAACGGTTCGTGATGTTTGAAATCTGTAAACATTTATTGTGAAATATCTATGGTTTTCAATTAATAAGCATTTATCATAATTACAGCTTCCGAGACTTATAGTAAACTGATTGTTGCATACTAACAATATTAAACTGTCTGTTAGCCCAACGATTTATACATATTTTTAGAAGGCGTTCTCGACAGTGCACTTGGCAACAATACTGTTAGTCACTAGTATTACACGGACCAGCACGGCCAGGTGGGTAAAGGCTTCGACTCGTAATCTGAGGGTCACGGGTTCGAATCCCCTTCGCATGAAACTTTCTCGCTATTTCAGCCGTGAGGGCGTTATAATGTGACGATCAATCCCACTATTCGTTGGTAAAAGAGTAGCCCAAGCGTTGGCGGTGGGTAATGATGACTAGCTGCCTTCCCTCTAGTCTTATACTGCTAAATTAGGGACGGTTGGCGCAGACAGCCCTAGAGTAGCTTTGGGCGAAATTTCAAAAAACAACAAAAAACTAGTATTACATTCACGTCTAGCTTATTGTTAACTCTTACGCTCTGGAATCACCTAGAAATTTAGAGAACGGGCAGGACATACGCAATACAAGTTACAGACATGAAACTGAAACAAACATAGATATTAAAATGATATTAAAGCCGTTACATAAGACGTTTGTATGGGACGTAGAATATTGTTTGTTTGTTTAATTAAGCACAAAGCTACGCTATAGGCTATCTGTGCTCTGCCCTGACGGGTATTGAAATTCCATTTCTAGAGTTGTAAGTCCGCAGACATATTGGGAGGGGCAACATAAAAATAATTTACAGTATCTGGTTGCAAAGCTGATATTCAACAGCTGTTAAATTTTGGATGAAGACTAACACATAACAGTTAAAAGTTATAAAGTTCTCAAGACAATGCGATCATAATCAATGAGTAACAGCTGAACCAAGATGGAAGATTCAGATACTGTGGTAACTTATTGATATCAGATGTGAAAAGCTTAGAGGAAGAGAAAGTTGGAGCAGCAATAACCAAAGAAATTCTTGATAAAATAAAATAAGAGTTATCAATCGACTATCGAAGAAACTGAAGAAATGATTGGTAAAGTCACTAAAGCGCAAATCAATGATAACTGAGCTCTACTAAGAGTTAAAAAATACATAAAACAGCAATGAAAAAGATAACACTAGAATGTCTGATAAATGAATGCTATCAAATATAATGTGAATATACGTAAGATATGTTGTTTTTAACTGTGAAATAGTAAAGCATGTTTATATACAAAACCTAGTTGATCCTCATTGTCTTCATACAGAACTAATAGATTGGTACCCACGAGACAGTTTCCACAAAAAAAAATCAAAGTTTCTGACAACATAAATTATGTTTCAAAAGAATAAAACGAGAAATGAGAAAGATGGATTGATAGTGGATTTTAATGTTTTGTAACAAACAAAATCACATCAATAACCAACTTGCAACCGAGAAGCCGTGATTTCTTATTATAAATCTATATGTATAATACCAAAGATAAGATTAGAACAGCATACACTCCAGTAATAGCGTATAATAAATTTGACTTAGGTACCTTAACTTGAGAGAAGCTTGTTTGTTTGTTTGTTTTTTTGAATTTTGCACTAAAGCTACTCGAGGGCTATCTCCGCTAGCCGTTCCTAATTCAGCAGTGTAAGACTAGAGGGAAGGCAGGTAGTCATCACCACCCACCGCCAACTCTTGGGCTACTCTTTTATCAACGAATAGTGGGATTGACCGTCACATTATAACGCCCTCAAGGCTGAAAGGGCGAATATGTTTGGTGTGACGGGGATTAGAACCCGCGACCCTCAAATTACGAGTCTAGTGCCTAAGCCACCATGCCGGGCCTACTTGAAAGAAGATGTTCTATCCTATTCTTCGAGAAGTACATTACTTAGAAACTCCTGAACAGCTTCTTTTCTCACACCTGGATACCCTTCCATGAATTCATCTCAACAGACTATTCATTAAATGATGTTCAAAAAATAGCAATCTTCAGGTTTTAAAAATTAAAGTAGCTAATATTAGTGCTAATCGGTAATGATTAGAACCGGTAAGCAGTACGTGCTGTCTAAGCAGATACTCTTATCAAATAACAGGATAACTGTTGCTTTTAAACCACTCAAATCTTAAGCTTTCTTATTAGTAAACCTGAAAACTGTACTTTAACTTTACATCCGGCTTAATATATATATATATAACAACAATAAAACAATAACTGGTAGACGAACACAAAATTTATCTGCTTCTTGTGTTTTATACAATTGTACCGCATTACTGTTTATTTAGCTGAAGTAGCCGCAAGGTATAACTAGCTATAAAAATTTTAATATCTGGCCTTACCTTTCGATTGAGACCTAATTTTCAAAGTAAACTTTACGAGAGATCACAATGTCATTTACTGTGCAAACGAGTAGCCTAGTCCTATTTTGTAGAGCTTACGAGCGTTTAGATGTAAATACGCATATTGTTTTTTTGATAAATATTTATGGATATTGAAGAGTTAATTTTTATCAATATCTTATTAATTTATTTCTTTAAAAGTTTTTTTTCCAACTTAAAATGTCAGTCATACCCAGAGATTATTAATTTATAAATTTCAATGTAATTAAAATGCCACAGAGGTCGTTGTTTTCATAATAATGACTGGCTTTGTTCAACGTTATCAAATGTGCAACTACGAATGACTTTTACGATAAATAAGAAAACATTTAGTCATTCAAATAAGAAATGTCCATCCTCTTCGTATTTTATTTCAGCCTGACCGTATCCAGTATATGACAGAAATATAAATTACCTCTGTTTCCAAACGAAAATTCGATTCCCATCAGTGGGTTCGGCAAATAGCCCGATGAGGCTTTGCTATAAGAAAACACACGCTATCTCCAAAGGTAAATATAATTAGAATATTTGAAATTAACCATCAGTAGGTCCTAGAACTATTCGATAAAAGAGTGTAGTTATTTGCTGATTTAGCTTTAATTCGTTTCCAATTATGCCTATAAAATAGGCATCCAGCTTGTAGCACTTTTAAAAGGTTTTTACATTTATTTTTCATTTCAACTAATGAATTCATTATAAATGTCTAGTATTATTTTAGTGCTTTCCAAACAGTTGATAATAAATATTATGACTCCTTTTGTTAAATTCAACATACTGACTTAATTGTTTCTGGCGCTCGCTGTTTTGGTATGAAATTTATAGCTTATAATTTCAGAAATGTACCATTGCTTTATGTTGCACTTATCTGTTGTCCTGTAATAAAGGATAAA
The DNA here is from genome assembly GCF_004210375.1 of Tachypleus tridentatus. NCBI lineage: Eukaryota > Metazoa > Arthropoda > Merostomata > Xiphosura > Limulidae > Tachypleus > Tachypleus tridentatus. The sequence continues at coordinate 21,310,466 of NC_134830.1, forward strand.
AATCGTTTTTCTAAGGATAATCACCACTTAATGTTAACTGTTGAAAGCTGTTCAGTTATTTAGCAATTCTGACATTCAGGACAATTAAATGAATGTAAGAAACTATCATCAACGTAGTTGCAGTACAACGATTAGCTGCTGATATTTTTGATAAGTATTTCATGAACGATATTGTGGCTATGTGTAGTGATAAGCTCATAGTTTAAATTCCAGTTTGAAATGTTCCTCGCTAGGACAACGGTAAGTCTACGGATTTACGATGCTAAAATTAGGGATTCGATTCCACTCGGTATACACAGTAGATATCCCAGTGTGGTTTTCTTGTAAGAAACACACACACCCCAGTTTTAAATATTGTGGATTCGAGTTCTTCACTGCTATATTTTAAATCAAGCAAAACCTTTTAATAAAAAGACAAACTAATACTTATTCTGATCAGCAATTTAAAAATAATTTCTACGACAATTTGATAAATATTAAAATATAAATATATATATTAGAATAAAAAGTAAAAAAGAAATAGATGTGTTATTTATTTTAGATGTAAAACATAATTTTATATTGTTTTAAATAAGTAATATTGTTTCTCAGTTACACTGTTTATTTTCTAGTGTTGTGTTTTATTATTCTGTCATGCTTTTTTGAAAGTTTCAAAACAAAAACACATGTGATTAGAAAAGAACAAATCAGCTGTGACAATTTTAATACAAAAAACAACAACAAAAAGAGATAAGTGATGACATCACATCACGTGAATTAGATTAATTATACTCCACCTGTGCTTGTCCTAACATTACCCAGGGAATTAGGGGTTTGAATCCTAGTCGCACCAAACATTCTTGCCCTTTTTGCAGTGAAAGTGTTACATGTTGCAGTTAGTCCCACTACTTGTTGGTAAAAAAGTAATGCAAAAGTTGATGGTTGGTAGTGATGACTAGTAGCCTTCCCTCTAGTCTTTCTCTGCTAAATTAGGGATGGCTAGCGCCGATAACCCTCGTATGGCTTTATCCACGAAATTCAAAACAAGTCAACTGTGCTTTCCAACTTCTAATTCTATGAATTTCCTGCCATAACTCTTCCAACTTATACGTTCGTAAGATAGCTTATTTTACAACATTATACATAACAATATACTCTAACGCTAACTCATGGGCTACTCTTTTTACCGATGAATAGTGGGATTGACTCCCACAATATAACGCCCCCACGGCTGAAAGGACGAGCATGTTTGGTGTGACGGGTATTCGAAGCCGCTACCCTCGAATTACCAGTCGACTGCCTCAACAGCCTGGCCATGCCGGGCCTCGTTGAGTTAATAAAACGAACAACAGAATAATTCGAAGTACTATTCGTCTAGCAGCGAGAAAGATGTAACCTAGTGTTACAACAAATAAACCTATTTAAACATTAAAGGTAACTGGAAAGAAAAACATTAAAAATTACAAACAAGTCGGATTGTTATTATTTATTAAAAGCAGTTAAGAACGTCATAATTGTGATAAAAAAGTGAGACAAAAAAATATGCTAATTATGCTTATAACAGTTTTATACCCGATGAATGGTTTGATTTCTTTTACAAAAAGCAACTGGTAAGTATGTAAAGACAAACCATTGTTTTGGTTAATATCTGTGGCACAACAACATCTAGGTACTTCTGTTATAATAATTTCAATAATTTGTCCATTTTTAGAACTGTAACATTTTACTGTCATTTTGATATACCTAAGAACAGTTGTCTCTTATTGATATAAAACAATAGCTGTAGATTCCAGCTACGGCAATTGGATGTATTGATCCTTACTAGGCATTGTCAAGACTCGTTTGTTGGCTTAGCTTGTCTGGTCGACTTCTCCTCTATCGTCACTACATGTCTCAAAGTTTTGTGATCCTCACACCTCACTAATCTAATTTTTGTTTCTAATTCTTAATTTTCTAAAAGTTCTATAAACTCAATAAGTCTATAAAAACCGAATCCACGTGTTAAATTCGTAATTTATCAGCCTTACCGAGCGGGAAGAACGAAGATTGCTTAATCTTTGAGCGCCTTCTGGTGATACATTATTTCTGTATATATTACTTTTCATCAAAATAACTGCCACGTAGACATATAGAAGAACATGTGATGTATCTTTGATATTCTTTCAATCTAATTTTAAAAATTAATACAAATGCAGCATTGTATAAAAGAAACAAATCAATTGAGTAGACATCAGGTTATTCTATTGTAAAAGAGTATCTGTCTCAGTAATCAGGTTTAGAGTTGTTCTGAATAGGCCTGGCATGGCCAAGCGTGTTAAAGCGTGCGACTCGCGGTTTTGCATCCCCGTCGCGCCAAACATGCTCGCCGTTTCAGCCGTGGGAGCGTTATAACGTGACGGTCAATCCCACTATTCGTTGGTAAAAGAGTAGCCTAAAAGTTGGCAGTGGGTGGTGGTTACTAGCTGCCTTCCCTCTAGTCTTACACTGCTAAATTAGGGACGGCTAGCGCAGGTAGCCGTCGAGTAGCTTTGTGCGAAATTCAAAAGCAAACAAACGTGTTCTGAATAAAACTATCATTACACTCAAAATAAAGAAAGCCATTAAACAAATCTTGCAATAATGGAAAACACCTTCACAACGCTACTCCTGAAGAGTAAACTTCAAAAACCAAAAAAAAACAACAAAGATATCATGATATCACTATCGGACAAAGCTAGATCTACAGTCATTACGAATAATGAAGGCTGAAAAAAGAAAATAACTGAACAATGCAAGCTATGACATCATTCGAAGTATTTTGTGACACAGTATACATGTCCTTAAAATGAAATCCTGTATCCTACAAAACACAGAAGAATATTAAATATTTATTTTTCAAACTATGAGGAACTGTTAAAATAAATATCAACAATTATATCATAATAATCAAAGTTCAAAGTCTACAAACTTGACATCTCTGATCTGTTGTATGTTATAGTGGTTCACCAACGTATAACTCTACAGCCCCTAACTACAATTTTGAAAACCTTGACGTGTAACTCTGAACAATCCTTAAGAAACCCAGCATTGTTTGTTGAGATTATTAAAGTGAAAGAAGTTAATAATTGAGATATCCTTTACGGCTTTGATGTTATTCCTTTCCATAGTGTTTCTATCTTTGACATTATTATTATTAAAGATTTACTAAACAAAGATTTCTCGTTTTCTGATAGGACACTAATCTCAGTTCATAATGTCATCAAACTTCTGGAAATCTGTTCAGAACCTAATTATTTTCTTTGGAATTCTCAGTACATCAGTATAGAGGATTCATGATGTTAAAGGACAAAAAACGTAGTTTCGAGAATGAGTTTGCCCCTGAGGAGGAAAGGTCCACCTTCCGAAAGTGCTAGGGTCGTAATGTTTTTATTTCATCAGTAAAGTGGATGTTGCTTCGGTTAGTCCATCACCTACTTCCATAAGTGGTTAAAAGTATTTGAGAAATTTGGAAATTACGGCCATTGCATCTGAAACGAGTGTTAAATATCTGTGATTAGTGATGTCGAGAAACCCACCTGAAGTAAAAATTTAGATGGCTGGTATGGGTATTAACACTTTAGTTAAAATAAAGTACAGAACAACCTTTCGACCTTCCTAGGTCATCTTTAGGTTAACCTAGTATGACTTAAGAAGATCGAAACATTGTTCTGTACTTATATTAATGGCCCGGCATGTTAAGGCGTGCGATTCGTAATCTGAGGGTCGTGGGTTCGCATCCCCGTCGCGCCAAACATGCTTGCCCTTTCAGCCGTGGGGCGTTATAATGTGACGGTCAATCCCACTATTCGTTGGTAAAAGAGCCCAAGAGTTGGCGGTGGGTGGTGATGACTAGCTGCCTTCCCTCTAGTCTTACACTGCTAAATTAGGGACGGCTAGCACAGATAGCCCTCGAGTAGCTTTGTGCGAAATTCAAAAACAAACAAAAACAATTTATATTAATTAAAGTCTTAGTACCCATACCAGCCGTCTTGAGAATACGAGTATTAAACATGTTATTTGTCATTTCTGTGGATGTATTATTTATTATTGTACAGAATTGCTTTTGCGATTGTAGCCACAGGTAAGAATTCAGTTTGTTTGTTGCTTTTTAGTAAAGACTCTTTACAGCGATAAATCCGCAGACCTGATTGCTCTGTTTATATAAAACATTTGTAAATTTTGTTTTAAATAAATAGTTGCTGGTTTGTATTATGTAGTTTCTGGAACTGCAAATCCACGTAAACAAAGAGTTTTTTTTTGTCCTGTTAAAATAATATCTTGTTTCTAAATTACTCATTTCTACTGCTACAAGTTCATTAAGAGGAATGAGTTTTGCAAGTCAGTCAGTCATCGTAAAAGCTGTGGGTTTGACTTTATCAAGTGAACTCTTAAAAGTTATTGTGGATAAATTATATATTTTTATTTGTTCAAATAATGTCGTTCTTCTTAGAGTCAAAGATAAAGCTATAACTCTTTTGTTGATATATATATATAGATATTATGAGAGCTTCTAATAAGAAGTTGTATTACCTTATAAAATGAACTAATTTGAGAGTAAACTGTATACCTTAATAAAGATGATCCCGTTTAACAAACTGATTACAAATGCTGCATCCATTCATCAGGTACTGTGATACCTTTACAATTAAAGATATTTTTATTATAATCCTAACAGTCTCTTATAGCTGTTCTTCATAAATTTAAATATATTTCGAGAAACGTATCATATAGATCTTTTCAGAATCATTATCTTAGAGTATTGAATGAAATTAACTGTAAATAAAATATATTGGTTTATTTTATTTGTGTAAGTTACATTTCAAGCAACTTCAACTCTTTATTTAGATTAAGCAGTTTCTATAAATCATCAGTTAATCTATATTTTAAGCTACAGTTTATGTCGTTTTTATATTAAGCACAGTTTCGTAAGATTCATCAGTGAAATTACCTCTTAAACCATAGTTGATAGTTTTTGGATTAAATACAGTGTTTTATAAAGTTCATTAGTGATACTGCACTTTTAGCTCCAGTTTATGTTTACAAATTAAACACAGCTTTTACAAGAGCTATCAGTGAAGTTACATTTCAAGCTACAGATGATATTTTTTGTTTGGATTAAATACAGTGTTTTATGAAATTCTGTAGTGATACTGCACTTCAAGTTACAGTTGATGTTGTTGTTTTCTTAGATTAAGCACAATTTTCGTAAAAGCCATCAGTGAAACTACATGTTTGTTGGTGTGCTTCTTGTGATTGAATTTTCAGAAGAAAGGTAAGAGAATATGTGGGTTTTTCACCGGAAGTGGAACCTTCATGAACAGAGACGAATATATTGGGAAACATCATAACTTTTCAATTAATTTTAAAGTAACCACGAATATTTATTTTATACCGAAATTTCTGATACCAAATCTATGTCTACTGCGACGTACAAGAACAGATAAGGCACGTTGCACCTGCTTTGTTTAGGAAGAAGAAATATCACCATTCAAGTAACACTCATTATAAAGATTGTTAATATTCCACAGGTGTTGTCACATTCGAACCACGAGCTCTGAAGTTTCACCCATCACTATAGTATGAAGAGAGAACTGTTGGGCCAAAATATTTATGTAAAGAAGTTGGAGTTTTCATGGTTTGGCGTTTCTGGATCAGCCTACTAATCCTAATCACTAATCCAAATATCCAAAGAGATCGCGGTGTTCAAACTCACATTTTTGGGAAAGGATAATACTGATTGAACGTAATTATACACGGTTCCCCTTCTGTGTCCTTATCACCAGTTATTAATGGTTGAAGAAAGGCCTGAGTTATCTGTTTTCTTCTTAACCTGCCCTTATATGTACTTGTCACTAAAATAAAAGCTGAAGTACTGTTTATCTGAATTACTGCATTTGGGAAACCCTGCTATTTAAACCCACTGAAACGTTCTCTTTAGACCATAAAACCTTTTTGTGGTGAAGCTACAATGGTTTTTTTTTTTTCGTGTCGTCCTGACAACTATAAGAAAACGAATAATTTGTTACCACGAAGTACCGTTTACAGACTTATCTCATCTATGTAACCACTTCTATGGGTCATGAAGACCGTAGACTGAACAAATAAATATTATGTTCTGCTGTGGGAAACCGAAATAACAAGACTCCACTCTGATCCAGTCCTTTTCTTTCTACGCGACTCTGTTGAGCAAAATAAAACACGAGGTCTGAGATAATTATTTATTTTGTTATAAACATTATTTCCAGTTAACTTTGTAGGGTTTATTCTAGTAAGTGTAAACGACATTATGTTTGTTTGTTTTTGAATTTCGCACAAAGCTACTCGAGGGCTATCTGTGCTAGCCGTCCCTAATTTAGCAGTGTAAGACTAGAGGGAAGGAAGCTAGTCATCACCACCCACCGCCAACTCTTGGGCTACTCTTTTACTAACGAATAGTGGGATTGACCGTCACATTATAAAGCCCCCACGGCTGAAAGGGAGACCATGTTTGGTGTGTTGGGATTCGAACCCATATGCACTTTTGACTGAGTATTTAAGTTAATCATTATGCAATTAAAAACTTTCTTCTCACAGTTTATTTGTATGCAAATTTATTTTGACCTTGGATGTATCTTCAGTATGGTCTTAAAATAACGACAACTAATATTTTGACCTTGTAGTATCTTCAGTATGGTCTTAAAATAACGACAACTAATATTTCGACCTTGTAGTATCTTCAGTATGGTCTTAAAATAACGACAACTAATATTTTGACCTTGGAGTATCTTCAGTTTTGTCTTAAAATAACGACAACTAATATTCAAAATTAAGACTTGCAAAATTAGATCCTGCCAATTTTCAAGATTCTATATGATTGCAATTCGGGATTGGGGATTCGATTTGTTAACTAAGGCTCCTATTCGATATTTTCCAATCTACATCACTTCCGGTAAACAGTAGAATTTAACTTTTAATTCTTGTAATAACACTTTCGTGTCATTCTAATTCCAGATGTTTAAACACATTATATCTTTTGTTTTCAGAAAAAAATTGCTTTGTTTTTATAAATATATACTTTTATACTCAATACTAATTGTATGTAAAGCACACTACATAAATAACAAAATATATGTAAAGCGTTCTACATAAATTAACAATTTTCTAATTGATTTATAATTTAATTCGACCTATATACCCTATAATATATATATGCACTACCGACTCGATTCTTGATTCGGTTTCATTCGAATATTTCGGGATAATTCTATTCGAAAAGCTTCACAATGTCACAGAGGTATGTCTGTGGACTCACAACCCTACAAACCGGGTTTCGATTCCCGTGTAAAGCAGAGCCCAGATAGTCCATTGTGTAACTTCATGCTTGATTTCAAAGAAACAAAACAAACGATTCGAAAAGAACAGTGTGACCTGAAGGGTTCTTTGTAAAATATATTTCAAAGATACGATCATTGAAATGCTATGGTATGGTTTTATTACTGTAACTATTTATATCTTTATTTTCAACAAATTAGATAGATATGTAAAAATATTTCTTTTCGTTCTCAATCAGTTGGTTAACGTTAAACATTGATACCAAACAAAAGTAGAACAACAAAAAGAGGTTCAACTGTGATGTCGATAAAGGTAAGGTCACAAGAAGGTTGTTTTAAATTACCAAGAAATAGATAAACTCATACCAATATAAATATCTTAGGACTATTATTTTAGTACTTTTGTTTAGTTTTACGAGTCGCCATGGTTGAAGCTAGTTTATTCTTTAAAATTTTCCTGATAGAGTTGCTGAGCTACAATCTCTTAGTCTTAAAAATTCATAGGCATTAATACAGTTTTTTCTAAGCTGTGGGGGCATGCCCCCTGGAGGACCCAAAACGGTGACTGGGGGGGGGAGGTTTACCATATGACTTGCCCCTCAGTGGCTCAGCGGTATGTCTGCGAACTTACAACGCTAAAATCCAGGTTTCGATACCCGTGGTGGGCAGAGCACAGATGGCCCATTGTGTAGCTTTGTGGTTAATTCAAAACAACGACATCAGCCATATTACCTCAACAATAACAAAGAAAAAAGTAGAAAAAGTGAAAAAAATTAACTCTACATTATCCGACTAATACTTAATTAAAAATGATTAAACAAAAACAAATAAAATACTGTGTTTTCTATTATTGTCACTTATAAATATGATTTAGTGTGAAGGGTAGGGGGCGCCACTGCATAGATGTTTGGAAATCATTACGTTAATAAGTTTAAAATACTAAAGCATTTTTTACTCGGAAAAAGCTGTTTTGTGGTAGCTTTAAGTAGCCTTTAGCCATAAAATCAATACATTTTTGTTGTTGCATCCAGATACTTCAGAGGAATGGTCATGAAAGGTATGACTGTGATTTGTTTTGTGTAGACTCATCAAATTGTATAACATTTGATCGCTTTTAATGCTAGCAAATATCTGCGAACTTATAAGTCTAAGCGGGAATGTTATATTGCATTTAGCACCAACTTTTCTTTTGCGTTTATTTGTTCAAAGAGGAAATACTTAGTTCACCGTATTTTTATTCACGACGTTCACAAGAGAGAAGTATTTGAACCGTTTTTTCAACTACCATGTTTCTATTTTTCAACGTCTTTTACAGAAGGAGATATATTATCAATTGTTAAAACATGTTCCTCCTTGTAAGAGTCTCACACAAGTGAAATCATTATCCAGTGTTACAATAAACTGCAATATTCTTTCACCTCGATAACGTGTCATGCACTTTAACAAGGAACTACAATATTTCTCATTCTAAATGTCTAATACCAAATAAATCGTTATCCAGTGTTACAACAAACTGGCTCGGCATGGGTTAAGGTGTTTGACTCGTAATCTGACGGTCGCTGGTTCGAATCCTCGTCACACCAAACATGCTCGCCCTTTTAGCCGTGAGGGCGTTATTAATGTGACGGTCAATCCCACTATTTGTTGGTAAAGGAGTAGCCCAAGAGTTGGCGGTGGGTGATGATGACTAGCTGCCTTCCCTCTAGCCTTACACTACTAAATTAGGGACGGCTAGTGCAGATAGCCCTTGAGTAGCTTTGCGCGAAAAATTCAAAACCAAATACAGCAAACTACCACGTTCTTTCTCCCGCTTATTTTTTATGTGCCCTTATAACAAGCTATTACATTCTTCTTCTAGGAAATGTTTCATGCGCTGTTTCAATAAACCATTACATTTTCATGGCCGGGTGATTATGGCGCTCGACTCGTTATCTGAGGATCGCAGGTTCAAATCCCGTTCACACCAAATATGCTCGCCCTTTCAACTGTGTGGGCGTTATTAATGTGACGGTCAATCACACTATTTGTTGGTAAAAGAGTTGCCCAAGAGTTGGCGGTGGGTGATGATGACTAACTGGCCTTCCCTCTCGTTTTACACTACTACATTAGGGAGGGCTAGCGCACATAGCCTTGTGTAGCTTTGCGCGAAATTCAAACAAACACACCAACCATTACGTTTCTTCTTCTAGATGGCTTTTCACAAAGCTTGTAACATTTATAGGATTTTAATTTGCAATAAGTTCAGAAAGAAGCTATTAGATCTCTCTTTTCATTCATTTTAGTACGTCGAATATCTTCAATATTATGTTACCCTTGAGAATAAATTTATTTCTTCGGAACATTATTTATTTGTTCTTTTGATTTGATTTAATTATCGTATGTTTTGTGACGCAATAAATTTACTTCTTAAAACACATAAGAGGTCATTGTTCATTCAAAATAATTACTGACTCGTTTGTTTTGAATTTCGCGTAAAAGCTACTCGAGGGCTATCTGCGCTAGCCGTCCCTAATTTAGCTTGTTTTGTTTGTTTGTTTGTTTGGAAATTTCGCACAAAGCTACTCGAGGGCTATCTGTGCTAGCCGTCCCTAATTTAGCAGTGTAAGACTAGAGGGAAGGCAGCTAGTCATCACCACCCACCGCCAACTCTTGGGCTACTCTTTACCAACGAATAGTGGGATTGACCATAACATTTTAACGCCCCTACGGCTGAAAGGGCGAGCATGTTTGGTGCGACCGGGCTTCGAACCCGCGACCCTCGGATTACGAGTCGAACGCTTTAACACGCTTGGCCATGCCGGGCCTTATTGACTCGTATGAGCATCTATTTTCATAAAGATATGATTCTACTTCCAAAGGGTGATATTAATTAATATAGGAATGTGCACTTCCTATAACACTTACATTCACAGAGTGAAGTACAGAATGAAATCATCAAAAAGTTCTCAAAAATCTTTACAACCCTTGTGTGAACTACTTGGCTGTAAATATACACTAAACCCTTTTTCTGTGTATTCATTAGTTACTGTTACATTCTTTGTACAGTACAAAAGAGTGTGATCAGACTGAGTCAAAGCTAATTCAGGTCTGGCATGGCCAACCACGTAATGCATGCGACTCGTAATCCGAGGGTCGCGGGTTCGCTCCCACGTCGCGCTAAACATGCTCGCCCTCTCAGCCGTGGGTGCGTATAATGTGACGGTCAATCCCACTATTCGTTGGTAAAAGAGTAGCCCAAGAGTTGGCGGTGGGTGGTGATGATTAGCTGCCTTCCCTCTAGTCTTACACTGCTAAATTAGGGACGGCTAGCACAGATAGCCCTCGAGTAGCTTTGTGCGAAATTCCAAAACAAACAAACAAAGCTAGTTCATGGTTCATTCCTGTACTATCTCTCTGTGAGATAGAATGCTGTAAATATGAGGGTCACCCAAACGCACTGAAGCATAACGGAAAATGTCCTGGTAAGTACGTAGGTGTTGGATTAGGAGGTCCAGAACCCATCATCTCCAGTATGAGGCAACAGCATCTAAAACTTCCATAAAGTTATATATATATATATATGTATACAATTTTTTCAAATGAAAATCAGGTTTTATTCCATAATAATGACCCGCCACCACAAAATAACGAGGATTTAAATACAAGATAGAAGAGAATGTAAGTTTGCCACTAAAATGGCTTCCCTCAATGTGAATTCCTATAGGTAATGAGAAGACCTCACAGGAAAGATTTGGTCTATAAATTTTACCTCTTCTGGATTATAAACATGCACCTACGTGTTTCCATGCATGGCAACCTCTGAAGGGGAGAAGAGGAACTTGGTGGTTGAGTGGTACTACACACCATTTTAACTTTGTATTCGTGTAGCTGGGTGGTCTAGGAGTGGCTTTCCAAGGTTAATTTGTTGGTTCTGTTGGGATAGGGTCAGTTAAGTGCCAGTGTTGAGCCTTCCCAGTTGTTGTTGTGGACATTAGGTCTGATGCTGGTGTTTCGGTATAGTGCCCAGGAAACACTGAAGTAGGTGCAATGTTTTCGTTTAACACTATAATGTATCCCCTGCACAGTTGGTAGGATAGGTGGGTACTGAATTTTTTCTTTTGTTAGGGATAATTACCAATATAATAATCAAAACAAAAATTTAAAAACTAGTTAGGAATAGACCACGAATGGAAAACTGATACACAGTTACTATCTCCTACTATTCATGTACCTAAATTTCTTATTTTACTATATTCGTTTTCTGACAGTTCTTTTGGGTAAATATTTTCCTTTTCTATCCAGAATGGATTAGAGGGGCTTACTGGCTCTCCTAAATCACTCAAGAAGCTATAGTCTGAGAACATCTACTCCACAGCAGTCTCTAGAATTCAAAGTTCATTGGGGACATTCCCACTGAGGTTACTACCCATGGCACTTTGAACTCCTCAGAAGAGGTGATTATTGAAATGGCATGTTTAAAACCATCGAGTTGGAGATTTTTACTGATTTCTTCACCAAAAGTATTTTGATTCTCTGCTCTGATGTATCTTCATATGAAAATACACACTTTTTTTTCTACCAATGTACATGTTCCGACATTTACGTTACCACGTCCACCTTTCAGTGTCAAAACAAGTTATATTAACTATGTATGCCAGGGGTTCAGACACTCTAGAACAGCTTATGGCTTTTAGAAATGTGCTCCTTATGGTTTGTTTTGTTTGTTTTTTAATTTAGTACAAAGCTACGCGAGGGCTGTCTTCGCTAACTATCCCTAATTTTGCAGTGTAAGATAAGTCCTCATCTATTCTTCTCTATGCTCCCACCATAGCATCTAGTGAAAGCTTGAGTCCATTTCCATTGGTTCTGAGATGCAGGATTTTTATTCGGTCATGTACTGGAATTTCCTATCTTTGATAGAGACCTTCCCAAGTAACCTGGAGTCGGATCTATGGAGGTTCACATACTTCTTTCTAATAAACACAAATATCATAATTGAACATAAATCGGCTCTCTATTCAGATCCTCTACTCACAAATGAAAGTGCGCTCTTTGATACAATGCTAGTTTTGATGGAATAAAACCTTTATTTAACTCTCAAAAATAGTTAAGTATATCTGTGACTCTAAATCAGGTTAAAGATTGGTTAATTCGACAGTATACACACACTACATAAACAAATAATAACATATAAATTTTCGAAAAATCTAGTTATCATTTCAGGTCCTGACGAACAATGACAAGTTGATTTGGTAAATTTCTCTAACCTAAGTCGATATAAGAATCGTTTTAAGTATTTATTTATACATATTGACGTACTTTCTAAATATGTATGGGCTGTTTCACTCAAGGACAAGAAAGATGTAACCTTTGTGAAATATTTTGAGACAAAATTGTTTGTTTGTATTAAGCACAAAGCTACACAATGGACTATCTGTGCTTTGCCAAATACGGGTATCGAAACCCGATTTCTAGCTTTGTAAGTTCACATACGTACCTCTGTGTCACTTGGGGGGCTGAGACAAATTTTTGATCAGGGTCGAAAACCTTGTAAATTCAAACGAATGCTAGGAATTAGTTTAGTACTTGTCTTTTTCAACGATATCTCAAGGAACAATATATTCACTTCTTTACTTATGTATAACGGAACACAAACGTCTATAGTAGAAACGTTGCACTCTTAAAACTAAAATGTGGCGGAGATTATAAGTATGTCACTGTATTGAAACATCTGTTAATAATCAGTCGTATCAACGTAATATTAAAATGAGATCAATATACGTTAATCACTCTAATCAGTCTGTGTTGTGGAAAACGCTTTACAAACAGACACACAAAAATAAAAGTTCAGTTTAAAATACGCGATCAAATATGTAATAGTAAAGTGAATCGTCAGTTTAAGAAAGGTTATATAACTCAATGGACAGACGAAACATTTACGATTTACCAGAGAACAGAGATAAATCCACCACTGTGTGAACTGTAAGACTATCTATGAAAAAAATTAAATAGAACGTTATACGAACTTTAACTTCAAAGAGTTATAAAGTCTTCCAATGAACTTTACGCTGTACAATAAATATTATGTGAACGAGGAATGAAAAAAAAAAAACTATTTTGTAGAATCGGAAGGATATTGCGATAAATTCAATAGGTGGCAATAGATCTGTATCACGTGACGTCAGAAAATAATATGTGTAATTCTATTTCTCGTTATTCAACAAAGATCAGTGGTAGGTGACATTACCTACTTACGGTTTTATTATTGTGCAGATAATACACTGGAAAACTATATCATTCATCTTCCAAATCTATTAACCTTTTTGGTTCTTGTGAAGTGGACTTGGTCTAATTACAGTATCCACATAGCTGGCATAACGTGCTTGACGGTACAAGATATATATCATACATTTCAGGCTCTCACTCTGTCACTATAATAAATTATATTTTACCAGGCCGTTACTAAGTACTTTAAGATTTAAATAGAATTTCCTTAAACCAAGTAGAATATATCGAACGTATATTTACTTATAGTTCAGCTATCAGAAAAGTGAGTTTGAACATAAGTGAAGGAGCTTCTATAACATTCGATATTGTAGTATCAGTTATACTTTAATGATAACACTATTGCAAAGCCAACTATAACTCCATATACTGTTAACATGCATGGTGGATTTTGTTAACTCAGATGTTGTGGAATCTAGTATTGCTAGTGATGTATGTTTTCCATGGATTGTTCAAGTTAAAGGTCAGAATAGAGACATAATGATAGAAACATATACAAATCCTCAATACAGATCTGTTTTCTAACATATTCAGACTATAGAGATCTATATAAAGGATGACATTGGTCGACCTGTCTCATTTAAACAAGGAAGAGTGATTGTAATGCTCCATCTTCACAATCATGAGAATTCTTTACTATCAAGAACCAGTTGTAAATTTATGATGCCTATTATGATAACAAAGATGGAAATATTTTCCCTCATTATGCTGGTAGTTGGTGGGACTGGGATACATTTTGAGTAACTTTAGGAAAACAAGTTGTTCAATCAGACATAAATGTAGCATCAGATATCATACAAAGAAAGCAATGTCAGAAGACAACAAGCGATACAAGGAGCTCTGAATCTGTCTTGAGAAGTTCTACTTCATAAAGAGAAGAAACATAATGGTCCAGTGTTCAGAATATCTAAAGCTGATACACGAAGAACATTGACTCCAGATGTTTTCAACAAGTAATCACGATTCTCCTACCACGTGAAAATCCTTGTGAGTGTCCAGACTGAACTTTACTTATTTTCTCTCCCTTCCATAAAAACACTGATTGAAGAACATCAGTACACTGAATATTATTCTTTATATTCAGTGTCCAACAGAGGACTTATCGAATTTTCTATATCACGACCAGGAGATGAATATTTATTAGATCCTGCACAATCATATCTTCAGATGTAGATACCTTTGCACCTGTAAACTTGTTACTCTGTTTTCTCAAGTTTATGTACACATGTATGACAAACTCCCTTCTTTGTTTCACAACCTTTATGTGTATAAGGTTTACATAGGAACTTTACTGAGTTATAATGGTGAAGCTAACACAAGTCATTTGACATCGTCCATGTGGATAAAAGACACAGTTAGTAGTTTTAACGATAACGATTTTATAGGTACCCAAGCAGCTGACATGATCAGTCGTCTCCATTCTGATATCATTTTCCAGAACAATTTGTCTTGTCTAATGGTGTATGTTTAAAACTCCGATTCATACAAAGTAAAGATTCCTTTTGTATTATTTCAAATGATGAATTAGGATTCAAAACTGTACTACAACATGCTTTTATCTATGCTGGAAAAATCAAGACCAGTCTATCAGTCATCCTGTCACCTGCTAAAACATTTTACAAAGGAATAATTAAATATACTTTGAAATATATAATGTGTAAATTACCTTCAAACATCTGTTGATAATGCTTTTTCACATCAAATACCTACACGTCTTGTTATAAGATATGTTGATAACGATGCATTTAATGGATCTTGGAAGGAAAATCTTACACTACAATAATCCTTTTTATGATAATAATAATAGGGAGTACATGTGTGTAACAAATAGACACGCTTGCAAAATACACAAAATTAATATTTTTGGGATCCAGGACCCATCTGAAACACATTTGCAACCAGTGAAAGACCCACCTGTAAGGCCCAGCAAAGTCAAGGCACTCCACTCGTAATCTTAGGGTTGCAGGTTCGAATCCCGTCACACCAAACATGCTTGTCCTTTCAGCTAGGAAGGCGTTATAATGTTATGGTCAATCCCACTTTTTTATAAAAGAGTAGCCCAAGATTTGGCTGTGGGTGGTGATGACTAGCTGCCTTCCCTCTAGTCTTACACTGCAAAATTAGGGTTGGCTGGCACAGGCAGCCCTCATGTAGCTATGCATGAAATTCAAACCAAACCCGTCTGTGAACATGGTTGGTATAGCAGACGTTAGGAATCAACAACTAGAATCTATTATTTCACCCCTTCCTTGCACACACACAAGCAGTATTATGTGAAAAGGGTGGGGGACATTGTTTTAATTCATTTGTTTAATGATTCAGTGTGTTCAGTTATTTACATTATGTAAGTAGGACTGATTTCTTTATGGGGAGGAAGGTAAAATATTTGTGTCCCAAAGCCCTCAGCAGTCTTAATTACATCACTGAGAACTACGTAAACACCAGCCTGCAGGATCAGTGCTAATGTTCACCAACTGTGCATCTTCACATGCTTGCACATAAACTATCCTCTCACCTATCTGCAACAACGAGTTCATTACTTTTGATTTGTTTCTTCATTTGAATTTGGTTCAAAACTTGTTAAACATCCCAGAGGGCTGAGTGTTGCCTAATGGTTAATGCGTCAGTCACAAGATCAAAGATATAAGTCTCAAGATGTGACACTGTCGAACAGGCTGTACACCTTCAGGTGTAGATGTGTTATAAAAGTGAAAATCAAATCTGTAATTCAGTTTTAAAAAATTGATATTGCCCATGTGCAGCAGATGCTGCTGTCTAGCTACCCTCTCTGGTAACTAGTTACAAACTGGCATTTATTACCTCAGCAGGTTATGTTAACACAAGTTCAGTGGAGTTAATTTTTAGTTTTTCAACGATAAAGAGTAGAATAGGATTCCAAGAAAACTAAATGGTTCAACTTATACTGTTATTATCAGTTTTCTGTATAGTTGTTGTCAAACATAGTTCCACAAACAAGACAATTACAAATCTATAAGGAATGACTTTCCTGGAAATTACATGCATGTTTTTGTGAAAATGACACTTCAATCGAAAGATTTTACTCATCTATCCACACTGTGAGCTTCCCAGACATTTAATTGATGTAAATAAAGTTATGATGTCCATACACACATGTAAGTATGTAATTACTGTCATACATTGACAAGAAATCATCTGCTCCCTCATGTAACAAATAATTTAGCCATGTTAAATGTGCACATGGAATACTATCTGATGAGCTGTGTAAGTGAAGATCTCATTTAAATATATTTGATCTCTCATCTAGCTTTTGATCAGAACTAAACAAAAATGATTTAGTAAATACTGTAGCTAATTTAAAGTAACAGCCTAATTAGGAATATGCAATTTCATGATGTTAAAAAAACATGTAGGTTGATGAAGTCTTGATATAATTTAATAAAAATCCTATAACCCGAGCACTATCGAAAAGTGGACCTTTCTTAAGGGACAGAATGAATAAAAACCTTATAACTGCAGCATTTTCAAAAGGTGAACCTTTCGAGGAGAAATCTATAATGATAAGTATCTATTGATTTTTTTGTAGTGCATATTATATTCAACATTTAAAAGATTACCCGAAACATTTTGTTCTCTCCTACAAGTACAACCCATTTAATTTCTTTATTACTTTAGTATAACTAAGAAAAATAATGAAAGAAAAAAAACTACTTCCAATATGTTTGCATTTTTATCTTTGCTTTTCTTTCCATTAATCTCATATTCTCCTCAACCTCCGGACCATGTTGCCATTCTACTAGCATCTCTGATAATTAGTGTGTTGTCTTTCAAATTAAAGAAACAAAAACTATTTGTACATGAGGTTTGGGTAATGAATGCTTCTATCATGTGTGTAACAGTTGAGGACAGCATTCTTTCTTTTCTAATCATCCTCCAACATAGGAATTTATGAACAGGCAGTTCTTATATTTTCTCCATGAAGCTGTCTTCCTTCCACAGCATCAGTTTAGTGAAATCATAGACACATTTTAGCATTTTCTTTTTGCCTTGATCTATACTTTCTGATTTCATATTGTGTAAGGTGATATAGTCACACCCCAAATTTGCTGAAATGTGTAAATCCATCCTCTCACAAGTGACCGACAATACTAAGCTTTCTGAGCAATGTACTATTAATGTGCTTACATCCTGAGACAACTACTATGATTTTCTGACTTCTCTGAAAGGTGACGTAATCCTTTCTTATCACCTTAAGTGAAAAACTTATTGTTGAGAGTAATGACATTTTTGTTGCTGCTGTTATATGTTAGTTTACAGGATAAATAAATTACATAGTTTGTATTTCATTTAATCAAAAGTGAATTTCCAACATTGTAGTTCACTAAAACAATTAAAGATCATGAAGCATTATAAGCTAGCACTTCATAAAATAACTTCAAAATACAACCTTACGTATAGTTCTCTTACTTAGAGAATCAGGCATTTCAGGTTCTATCTCAATCATAAAGGAAATAACTTACATTCATAAGTTTCATGTTTTACTTCACTGATCTACTGCCTATTTACTTGAAAGTTATTATAACTGAATACTCTCAAGATTATAGCTTGAGTTTAAAGAAGGATAATTATGTGGCATCTTGTGTAAAATTATAAATTAGATGTTATAAGGCTGATTAGTTAAGATACATTTATGATTTTAACAGTTATATTACTTTGTTACATAAAGTTTTGTTGTTCTCTTAATACAGGGTTTCACTATTGTAGGAACTGGAATGCCAAATTTATGAAATAGTGTTAAGTTACCTTCAATGGTCGAGTCTTTATAATTTTCATTACTTCAACTGTGCTGGTTTCATGTTTAATTTTGAGGAAATAGCTACAGTGTATAAATTGAGCAACTACATCTATTACTACTATTAATATTACAGAAATACTACATTGTATCTCCTTTTCTGTATGTACTCTAAATACATGAATTTAGCTGTCCTTACTCTTTCTATTGTGTCTTGTTTTCCTTTACATGTCACTTATGTGAGTTTGCTACTAATGTTATTATTGGCTTCATTATTGGATGTAGGTGTCTCTAAATATGTATACGTGTGTGTGTATATATACTCAGTGACAGATTTAAGGTTGTGCAGGCCTATGTGTTAATCATTTTTGTGGGCCTCACATCCCATGTAATTTTACATAGGATAAAATTATCAATGAACCCCCATTGAGACCATGGGCCCTGGGGCTAAGCCCCCTCTAGCCCCTATATTACTGTATATACTGCCTGTACAATTTATTATCACTTCACCTATTATTACATTAGGCCATTTATTCTCTTGTAATACTGCTTGGACTCCTCTGATGCCTTGTTCAAATGTCGTACATTTGATTCATGTGTATTGTCAGGGCATTATAGTGGCAAATATAAAATTCAACTCTATTCCAAAGTTTGGTTAATATTTTATGACTGTGGTGAATTGTTTAACTGTTGTTTATGGAACAACGTCTGTCCCTCCAAGAAGAAAATGCAGCTGATGGAGTATACATATTTAGAAACAATATTTGGCTATGCTTTAAATATTATTTACTCTTTTTCTAAAAGGATCTTATGACCCAATCCTTGTCTTGAAATATTCTCCATACTATTACACCACCTCCAGCAAACAGTCATGTCGAAACAAACCAACAAAGGTGAAATGCCCTTTTGTTTTTTTTCCATATTTTTTCTTAATATCAGAATAAAAAAGCATTAAATGGTATTTATCAGGCATTTATTTCAATGTTTCATTGTCATAATGTATGCTCTTATCGCTATTAAAGCTGTGCTTCCCTGTTTACATTTGAGATAAGCAGGTTTTTCAATGTTCTTCACATTGTGCAGTTGACAGTGAGTTTCTTACTACTAAGTATTCAGTCAACTTAGGCTCAGTTGTTTTTTCTCACTGTCTGTTACCAGCAGTCAGAGGCCACAGTGTTTTCACTTGGCATGTGTATTGCTTTTAGATTTCCACTATTAACATCTTAAGTATACATGGTCCTGCAAAACTGAATTCCACTATCATGGGTCTTTGAAAGTCACAGACGTCCTTGTTCTTACTCATTTCTTGCAGATGAACAATAATGTGACTATACCTCAAAATTTATAAGGCTCAAGCAAACACCTGACACTTCATATGATCATTTAAATACATATGTAAATAAATATTCTACATATATATGTTAGGGTCCTATTAAAGTGATCAATTGCAATGTATACATATGTACATATTAGTAATAAACACTGCAACAAATTAGAACTGTTTAGAACTGTGTTTGTATTGTTGCATTTACAGTAAACACGATATTGCTGACTAAATATATACAGTTTTATTAGATGTTTACAAAATGCTAAAAAATTTTAATTCTCAACTGAAATACCAAATTTTTCTGTTCTACTATATGGTTCATAAAAAATATAACTGAGATGTAATCTCACTTGGAATTAGCCCTAATTTTGAACAGCTGTATTTAGAAATTGTAATGACACAAAGTGATTTTCAGAAAGCAAGTAAAAGTAATAAAATTCACTTTAATGTCTAAAATATGGGTAGGAGATTACAAATAAATTATATAGTAAAATAATTCTGATCCCATGTTAAGCTTTCCATTTCTTCCCTATCAAATTATTTTCATGTTAATGTGACTTTACATATTTAGTTCACACACATACAAAAAGGAATACAAAATGCAGACACAAGTTTAGGAATCTGATAGAGAAATACTTCAGTTTTAACTTCAGTATAAAGAATAAATATCCTGTTTCATATTTTCCACTGAAAACATTTCACGTGTCAATAAATATCTAAATCAGAATATAGTGTGATTTAACTGGAAAACATTTGATAAAAACTAATCCTTCAAAACTGAAAATAAGAAATTTAACTAAATATACACTATCTACTTTCAGATTTAGAGGGTCCATTTCACAACATTCAATTTTCAAAATGAGAAATTTAAAACTTTATGTTTTTCTAAAATAAATGTATCTACTTGTTAGTTAATATCATAAAATGTGTAATTACTTCTAAAAATAATGACAGCAATAACACTCATTTAATTTAATTAGCATTCCAATAACTGAACAAGTTCGATTTGTATAATTTTCTTCAACTGGTGTTTTACTCATTGCACCAATCTTCAAAAAATAATTCTTCAACAACACATTTTCCTTTTTCATACACCAGCACCTAAAGCAGTTCCTAAAGAACATTATGCTCTTGATCAGATCTGGGTTAATTATGATAGCTGAATTAAATTTAGAACCTTGTTTTTACTTGCACGTAGTACAGTAGATTTATTTACTGTACTACCGAAACTATAAGAGTTCTTCTATGTTGAGTTTTATCCATGATTCCAAGTTCTAGACTGGTAAGAAGAAAATTAAAAAATGTCGGGTTGATCTCTTCATTTACCAATGAGACTGAGTAGCTACAATGTCACAATGGACAAACAGTAACAGTATAACAGAAAGTCAAACATAATGAATATCTATCCAGAAGGTTTAATAAAGAAAAATAAAAAACACTTTATAATTAACAAGACTAAAGTAGCATTTATATCAACATTAATATCATTTGTTACTATTAATATATGTTTGTCATAAATGAAAAAAATAACAATGAAGTGCAGCATTTGAATGTAGATGTTTGTATATCATCATATTTTATTACCACTATCTGTTTTCCATTTCAGAAAATCTGAAGCACTAAAATGTTAGAAGATAATTATTTTGCTTCAATAAGCCAAACGGAAAGTAAAATTAGGACGGAAGTAAAATGGAATGTTAATGTAAAAAAAACCACCAAAAACAAATAAAACTAAAATTAAAATTACATGAAAAAACAGTTTCTAGTTAGACACACCTCTTTACTAAACAAGAATCACCCCAAATTTATAATCTCTTTACTTTATAGTAATTAAATGTTATTTTGTACATTTATGTGACACTTTTGTTTCAAACACAACAGAAGTTACAAAAATACTTGAAACATACAAGATGTTTTAAATACTTTTTATGTATATATACATATGTAATCTCATTATAGTTAGGATAAAAATATTTCAAACAGAAAATTAACAACCACACCCAAAGGTTTGATTTCTATGGGTATACTGTTCTGCTAAATAACAAAAGCTATTATTCCATGATAATTTTATTTCACAGAAGGTTTGTTTTTTAATGTTTTGCAGTAAAAAGAAAGCCTTCTTGTCTTATTCATTTCTCTCACTGTTCTTCAAAACTTTTCAATACAATGTTTCTAGTTATCCAATCTGGCATTTTTAGTACTGTATCATAAGTTCTTTTTCATTATATATATATATATGTATGGATATTAGGTGGGTTAATGCTCAAGTAACAAACTGGCTAGGTTATCCTAATAGTAATAATCTTAATATGTCAAGCTTAATTATAAGAAATTCTTCCTTGTAAAGTCTATAAAGTTATTTCATGCACCCATTAGCAATCATCACAAGTTCCACTAAGTAGGCTTACGAGAAAAATGTTCAACGTTTTTATTGTCCAAGGAAGTCGGCTAGAAGCTGAAACAAGCCAAGCTGCATTATTATTATTACTAATGTAATACAATAAATTCACCTTAGTGAAATAATATGAAGTTAATGTTTGTTTACACATGGCAATCTGAAGTAAAAAAATATTATATACAATTCTGACCAAAATTATAGTGTGAAACAAAAAGGGTTGCTGGGCCTAAAAAAAAGGCATATTAAAATCAAGCTATATACACAACAAGCACTGAAAGGGATAAAACTATAATTATTTTCGTTTGAAAAACCCTCTAAAAACACCTTTCCTGTCCTTGCCCTTATGAGCATGAGTTGCAAGTTCTCCTTCAGAAGAGCCATCTGAAGACATCTGCCTTGTTCTGGTGTCATATTGCTGGGGACGATAGCCTTCAGGAGGAATTGTACCTGGAGGTAAGGACATGTGACGAGAAACTTGGGCTGTTTGTGGACGATTTACTGGCAAGGCCTATTTGGAAAAAGCCAGTAAGTTATTTCTCTTGGATATAGTAATTAGAATTGACACAATAAAAGGTCACATGTTTGATAAAACAATGAGAAGAATTTCTTGAGGAGAGGTTGTTTGTGCAGTAACACAATGAGAATAGAAATTAGAAAAGAGAGATGGAAGTATAATGAAGTAAAAAAAAAATATTGTATGTGAGGATGTGTGTAAAGCAATGGAAGTAAGCAACAGAAAAGAGGAATATATTTAATAAAGCAATTAGGATAAGCACAATAATAAACTTCCAGTCTCTATATAGATAAATATGTTTAATATAAAACATTAGGAGTTGAAAATAGTTGATATACCTACAAACAAATTGAGGAAAGTAGGTAATAGGTGAGAAGTATTATAAAACAATAAAGGAAGTAAACACTAGGTGAGAAGTGCCCCTATAAAGAAAATGAAAGAAATAAAAACTAAGTGAGATTTGCTTTTCAAAAAAAAATAAATAAAAATAAAAACTGTTCAAGTTTTGCATCAAAAGAATATAAATATAAAACAAACAAAAACTACAGCACTTTTGCATATTGTTTAAAGGATCAAAACACTAAAACACATTACCTGCTTTCTCTCTTAAAATTACTTAATCCATCAGTAAAATATGTTCATATCTTCAGTAAGTCGTACGATTTCATCCAATATTGTACAGTTTATAATAGTGTTTAATGTGTTAACTGCTGTGATGCTTGGCATCATCTATGGCAAGTACTAATAAGAGTGTTAATGCAATATTACTGTTTTTGTAATTTAAACAACAGAAATAATAAATTTATAACATGTAGTCTTTACATGTTTTTACATATGATGCATGTGTTAAGTAATGAATTTAGCTTATTCGTTATGTATGATCTCCAAAAGCTCTTTTTTTTTAAAATAAAATTTAACTTTCATGATTCATCTCTTTTCAATACAAGGTAGATTTTTACAGTGTAATTTATTTGATTATTCCTATTCAATTGAATTTAGGAATTACTAAATCCACACTTTATGTTTACCTGCCAGTAAGAAACACCATCCACTTCACTAGTAAATCTATCATCTCTACGGTAACCTAAGAAGAACACACCAAAAGAGACAGAACATTAATAGCAATTTAAAAATAATTTACTTGTTTCAATTATTATGTCTGAAAAATTTTAACCAAAATAAACGTGACTGGTGAAATGAATGTTGATATACAATTTGTACATTTTCATTATCCAGGTATATCGAGTCCTTATAAGAATTATCATTTTCATTATTCACAAACATAACATTTTTGTTTCTGAGTGAGGTTTTCAAAGACATTTTCATTTTATTTCTAAATGTAACTGAGTAAAAAGTCAAATGTTAAAAAAGTCTATGTATTTAATAAATGAGTATTACTTGTCATAATTTGTTCTTTTCTTATTAGTTAACTGAAAGTGAATACAAATTTTGGTTTACAAAATAATGAGTTAACTTTAAAAGTACCATTAAGATCTTTGTATATATATATTGGTGTTAGTGATATAAAAGTTCAGTGTGCACAAATGTATTTTAACTGATATGGCTTTGTATTACCATTTTTTTGAAAGGTTCCCTACTCTAAAAGACCATATTTTTTGTGCATCAAAAACACAAACTAAAGGGTTCACAACTGACTATAGCATTTAAAGAAATCTGCTAAATTTACATTTTATAGGTAAGAGCACCTAATTATAGACACTTCAATACAGCAGTCACGGAGAAAAATTCTGACCAAAAAAAAAAAATCAAAAAAGGCTTGTTTCTAAAGTAGCATAACACATTTTGAAACAGATAAAGTACCTAACTGAAAAAAAAAGTATATGAGAGTTGTTTAACAAAAACAACTATATCTACAAGAAGTTCTGATGTTATGTAAGACTTCATATGTCATTAAAAGGAGACATCATACAGAAAAGTGCAATAACAACTAATGCTAGTTTTAAGTATGACTTGCAAGATATGCAGCCCACATTTTAATTCCAAAGTTTAGACAATGTACATGATACATATCTAGAATTATTTCACCTTTATTAGTTTTTGCATGAAACCTTAAATGGGCAGTGTGAAAACTAAAGACTATTAAAGAAGTTGGAAATTTTATTTCATAACTAAACCAAATCTCTTTAAACAACATTATCAAGTCTTTTCTTCTTCTTGTTAAGATTTATTCTGTTGTCACATTTGACTTCCAACTAGTCAAGCTCAGTTTTCTCACTTTGATAAACTTATTTGAAATGTCAACACATTGTACTTGTGACATCTTATGCAAGGAATATGCCTTATTTCAACATGCATTGTAAAAACTTCAAGGCTTATCTCAATTAGTCTCAGTTCAAAAATTTCATCTACATATATATATTAGGGGTGTGTATCTCACCGTAGTAATCAGTACAGTACATATCTAGATATTCATGCCATGATACAATACATATCTACTTACACAAGTTTTACCAATGGTCACAAAGTCTCACAGTCTTGTCTATATTACTCACATTATCTTATTTAAGTAATTTACACTTTACAATGATTTTTCAAATTCTAAAATTTTTCAGTTAAGTGGCAGCTGGCAAGAGAAGTAAAATAAAAAAGTTCATATCTGTCTGTTTTGTTACTGTTAATTTGTTATGTTGCATGTAATGTTTGATAAAAAAATGAACACAAGATGTAGTATTCAACAATTGTCTTCCTTTATGGAATCATTAATTTTTAGTAAAAATACTTTATTAGAAATGTTGACTTGTTCTGTAGAAAAGACTTATAATATTTACTTAAAGCTTGTCAAATGTTTTGTAAGTACATAGATCTTATTGTATTGTATCAGATGATGTATTGTTAGAATTATATCACAGCTTCAAGAAGCACACATACAACTGAATGTTTTTAGTGTATGCATATATACACACACATGCACAATACCGATTCTACAATACCGTGTAAACAGTCTTTGTCTCACTATCAAATTATCATGGATAATGCCACTTTTTAAACATGTTAATAACTACTATACTTTAATTTGTAATTCCAATTTTTCTGTTCTCAAGAACTTAATGCAAGTTGTACTCAGAATAAAACAAGTTCACATATATCTAATCCTTCCCTTTGAAGATTATTACAAAAAAGAACACAGTAGAGCTTAACAAGTACAATGTATTGATCCTAATTCCAAAAATATGTGTCATAAGATACTGTGATATTATGGCTAGAAATTAAAACTCACCTTGCCAGTCCAGGTCACTGTCAGAGCCCCCTCGGAAGTCATCATCAGATTCAGCTCTGGTGTGTTTTATTGTTGGTCGTGGTGGGGGGTTGTTGGGCAGGGGAGGAGGTATTGTGGAAGACAACACTGGAGTATCTAGAAGCAAGTGAAAACTAGTAAAATGACATTCTTAATGCACAAAGATGAAACTAGATGGTAAACCCAAACAATAAATATAACGAAGGTACAACAGAATCCTGTTCTATCCAATATAAAGAACAGAACATGTTTTGATATTTTTCTTTTGATTCTTTATTTAATGTTTGTTACTAATTTTGTTATAAAATACGTGTTATTATTTAACTTAATTTTACTTTCTCTAAAATTGCTTAATTATTTAATAATAATAATCTTCCCACTATCGTATTCAGTACTGTTGAATAATTTCTTCTAATATTTGTACAAAGTTTCAATCCACGTTCATGAAACCTCTGATTCCAATGACAAGGACTCTTCATGGCTGATATTTCATGATTTCAACATTATTGGAAAACATAAATAACAGAATACACAAGTAAGCAAAATACACACAGGACTGTTTGCAAATTTTGGGACTAAATGTTTCTTAGAAGGTAATACTTGAAAGTGTCAAAGATGAATATACATGTGTATTCTACACAATTAATTCTGAAGCTGTACTA
Source organism: Tachypleus tridentatus (assembly GCF_004210375.1). Taxonomy (NCBI): domain Eukaryota; kingdom Metazoa; phylum Arthropoda; class Merostomata; order Xiphosura; family Limulidae; genus Tachypleus; species Tachypleus tridentatus. Next base: position 21,336,965 of record NC_134830.1, read on the forward strand.
ATCTTCAACTTACAAACACCTGAATTTATTAGACAATAGTTTTTAACATTTTCACTGACTGGATATATTAACATATTTAAAAAAATATAAGTTTGACAATTAAATAATATTTTTCACTCTTTTTTCTGATTTTGATTTGAATTGTAAAGTGATTGCAAATTATGCAGTCTTGGAATTGATTCTTTTAATTCTTTAAATCCAAGATACTGCTAGCATTTGGCAGAAAATCATGATTTACCCATTGAATGATAACAGCATCTGATAACGTTTATGTATCTTTGGATGAAAACTAATCCAAACCATGCCATTACCCACCATTTATAAATAAAACGTAAATTGTATAAGGTCGGATGATAAGTATTATGAACATAATTATGACAGAACACTAAAAAAATTACGAATTAAAAGAGTTAATATTATGTGAAGGCTAAAACTTTTTTGAGCCCATGTAGTCTCATTAATTGACTTGGAAATAATTTCATTTTTGTAATCAAATATTAGTGTTTCAGTTTACTGTCTAAGCTACAACTACATATTATTTGTTACCACTACTTAACAAAATACCATTGGTACTGTAAGTATCTCGGTTTCCCAAAAGAGCTGGGTTAGATTCTCCCGATGATGATACTATTCCATTCTGACCTTGGTGATGTGAGTGTCCACTGACAGCAAATGTTGTGAAGGATGGTGACGACTGGTCTTGGATTTTGGAAACTGGAAATTATTCAAGTTAATTTTATGGAAACCCAAACAAATCTTCCATCTTCAAGTAAAATTGTAACAAACAAATGTGAGGAGTGATTAAAAGTTAAATAATTTTACACTTATAGCTGAATCTTTAATCTGCATGACATAATTCTGCTTGATATTGTCTCCAATACACCAAATAACCATTTACATCAAAATACTTGAAAAAAGAGAAAAAAAAAATGTACCATTGGAATATTCTGCATGCTCTTGGAATATCTGGATTCGACTTTTAACAGAGATTTTTTCATCAGGGCCATACAGCTGTGGAGGTTCTGAAACTGGCCTTGATGTTGTTGTTCGCGGTGGTACAGGAGGCTTAACTTTTTCTCTTTTCTGAACTGCATCACTGTACGGAGGGGGAACTGTCTGTTGTTTATTCTGAAGTTCAGGCTGACTCGTAGCATTACGAATCACACGTTGATGTTGTTCAGGAGTTGATTCTGGGCTAGATGGATATTGTTGGGTGTATGAACTGTTATCTGACTTTTGTGAAAGCAAAGGACTGCCATCTTCAAGGTTTTTTTTATCCACAGCTGAAGACAGGTTGGAACTTTTGTAAGTTTCATAGCTCATCAGCTGCATACTTGGTGGAAGAGATGCGTGAAACGACAATTTTTCTAGCCAATCATGCATTTCATTCTCCATATGTGCCATGAAAAGATATTCTGAACCATCAGACAGTTGGAGTCTGAATACATGTTTTTTCTTTGTATAATCAGTAGCCTTAGAACACTTAGCATGTGCTACTACTAGTGGTGGAGATGAGGCATTGTTCTCAATGAAGGCATCTTTACCTTTGAAAAAGCAGAGAAGTTGGCCACAGAGAACAGTATAGTAGGTCTTCCAAGAGCGTATAGTGGCTCTTTTTCCACCACTCTGTAACTCTTGTTTTCTTTCTAAAAACCCTTCCATTTCCACTGGAAGCAAGTCGTCTACCCTGCGTTGCTGACGGAAACTGGGCGTTCTTCTTCTGGTGTTGAAACTCGGTGTTCGCTTGGCTTTCTTCTGCCTCTCATCTAGTTTCACACTTTCTGATCGTTTCAAAGGAGAAAAAGCATCAGGTCTCTTTGGTGTTAGACATTCAACCCTCATGCTTTCCACTCGTTTTACTGGACTGGCCTTATCTCCGTCTAATGACCGTTGACTGGCTGGTCGGTAGAGTGTTCCAGACACACGTATTTCTGGCAATCGGGGTGATGAGCCAAATGGAGACAACTGATCTTGTGCTTCATTATCCGTGTCATACTCCTCATTCTGTCGCTTGAAAACAATTTCCTGGGTTCTTCGCCGTTCATCTTCCTTTCTTCGTTCCTGTATAAAAGAAATATTAAATGACCCTTTACCTGAAACGTGTTTTAATATTACTAAACATTATATTTCCTTAAATAGTTTTTAGCCAGAAGGAAAAAAAAGACATTACATTTTGACATAAAGCTAACTGAATGTTAGCAATCAAATAACCATAACAGTAAACTTCATTTTGTGTACGAGCTGGAGAAAGAAAACGTCAAGAGGTTAGCAACAGTAAAGTACAAAGCTTAAAATATAGTATTATTTTGAATACATCTCTGAATTCAAACTGCAATGGTCAAACTAAGGAGAATGTGGAAAAAAAATTTCATTTGTTTCATAATTTTTAAGCCTAATGGTTTCCAATATTTTGGCAGCTTTTAGCATTTAAGTCATAAGAAACTATAAAGTTATGGATGTTCTGACTTAATGAACATGTCTTAACAATTTGGAAACATTTGTAGAATAAGTCACATTGTTCTAATGTTGAGTACTAAGATGGATTAAGCATATGATTTAGAACAATTTTTTTTTAAAGAGTTCAACAGCAGATTAAATCTAAGCAACAATGCAACCATTAACATTGTTCACAGTGACAAAAAACTACTTATAGAATATTTTTGTAACAATTGTTTTATAATAAAATGTATTACTTAGAAAACTACTAGAATAACTGCATTAAATAACTACAGAGTATTTTCAGCTATGGGGATAGACGAGCCAGTAAAACAACAGCTGACTCAAAACAAAGCCCTTCAAATACATCCATGGATGTTTTTTTTTAAACACTAGCATCACAGTGAATAATCTCATTAAGTACATATGCTTATGAATGTATTTTAACGCTTTTAACCTTTATGTGAACTACTCATATGTATTGGTTTATTTCTTACATCTGTCTCCTAACCCCCCCCCAAAAAAAAAAAGATTACATTCTTTTCTATTACTTTTCTTTCCTTGTGTTTTTATCCTTGGGAGCTAATCCTTTAATTACACATGTATAAAAACATTCACAAAACAACTGGTAATTCTGTTTTCAAAGTGTAAAATAAGGTGATTCAACAGTTTTTCTGGATACTTACGTCAAGAATTCTTTTTTGTTCCTTTCGTTTCATAGCATCTACTCTTTCTTGTTCTTGCCTCTGGGCTTCTTCCTTCTTGTACACTTCTTCTTCCTGCTGCTGTTTATGGAATGCTTCTTCCAGCTGTTAAAGTTAATCTTATACAATAAAAATATCTCTGAACAGCTGCAGATAGACTATTTCGTTCAAAAGCAAAACTTACAATTTAGTTGTGTGTTTTTTTATAGCAACATAAAACGTGCAAGTCAGTGTAACTTACTTAACTGGGTATTATATTTATTATAAGTTCAACTGAATGTTTGAATAATATTTGCTGTAAATGTACTTGCATTTTTTCAGTTAACTGAAATGATACAGTATAATGTTAATGTGATGTATTGGGAGTACAAATGACACAATAAAAAGGGGGGACAGGGTATCATCTATACAAGAAGTAGGATACTACTAAATGTTCCATTATTAGAATTAAAATTAATTCCAATCAAGTACTTACTTCTGAAGCAATGAATGCATTTTGCTGTTAAGTTCATGTTTTCAATAACCATCTGATTAAGGATTCTTAATGCTCTTGATGCAATGTAGTTAATATATGTCAAATTACCCAGAATTCTTTACTTTCCCACTTTTAACATGATATATTACACATGCACAAGTCTGACATCCTCCCTTAATTCACATGTCTGTGTGATGAAAAAATAAAAAGTTACCTGGTAATAAGGAGGTAAATTGGAACATACTTCAGATGCAATAAATATAAAAACTATATCAGTTAGATTTACCTCTGAAATACTGAGGGCTAGAATATCCAAACTGAATAGAAACTGTGAGTTACAATTAGGTAAAAATATTGGTTATTATGTAGAAAGGTAAAAACCAAGACTGCACTGAAGGTACAATCAGGCAAAGTCAGAGTAGAATCCATAAGTTCTAGAATCAGGTATATTAAAAGCACTGAATTCAGTGGCAAATGAGTGGAGAGGACCATATTATATAAAGACCAGACATAAGGGCAAACATAAGAAAAAAAATTATTCTCTTTGCTCTCAGCACTCTTTAGTTCATACAAAAACACAGTCAGATAGAGTGTTGATGTCATTACCTATGGGGTTAATAATGGTGGCAACATAAACATGTAAAGGAAATACCCTGTATCACTCCTATAGTGCAAGTTCTCAGGATAACAATGCAATAAAACTTATGAGTGGTTATGCTCTTGGGGCTTTAGCCATATCCAAAAATAACAGCGAGTGATGAAATTTGTCAAATCAGTGTGCACTCAGGGTGAACCAAAGCCCCAACATGTTCCAAGAATGAGGTTTACCAACTTGAAGACAGTAAAATATGAACATTAAAATAAAAGGAAGACAAAAAAAGTATTCTTATCATTAACTATTTTTCATTGAAAAATACATTTCCAAAGTTAAAAGGAGAATCCTGATTATTTTCAAGAAATTTTCTATCTAAAAGCATTTTTTCTTGAGGCTTTAATCTAAATAATACAAAACAAACATGAAAAATAATAAAGATCATTACATACCAAAGTAACCCTTTTTAGGGTTGAAAACGATTCCTCTTGAGCCTCTATGGTTTTCTCAAAATCGTCATGTTTACGAATTAACTCTTCCACTCCAGCTATGGAGTCTCCAAACTGATTGTCACGTAGAACTGGTTCTCGGCTTTGCAGCCACAACTCAAGTTGCTCAGCATTAAGAATAAATTTCTGAGAAAGAGATACCAGTCACAACAATTTTCATGTTTTTATTAATTCCCGACAGCAGCTCAAATGCATTTAAAATGCGTGATAATCATTAAAATACATTAGACAGTCTAAAAATAATGGACTTTTGTAAAAGCTCAAATAATTTTATGTTAATTACTAATTATAACAATCTGAAAAATTGATTTCAGAGCTATGTCTAGACATTCTTTAGATAATAATGAAAAAAACCCAAAAAACTACAACATTCACTTTGTGAAGGAGTTCATAAATCCTTTCTCATAGCAGGAATATTTTAAACACATGAATCTTAGTAAAAACTTCTATACAGTATATAGTTTTGGCTTTCCAAAAGTCATATAATTTAATACACTCTATTATTTCCTACGTTGTGAAACTTCAAGAGCTTTATTCAAGGATGCTTTCACAAAAACTTTCCAAATACTTCATTTCATTTCAGAATTTCAGTTTGTTTTGTTGTTAATCAGAATGTTTATTTTATACATATAATCACTTTCAACTTGATTGACCTTAATACTTCAGTTTACTGACTGAAACAGGACTTTTCTGATTATAAATCTTGAAATACAAAGCAAACACTAACAAAAATTTATGGATGATGGTAACATGACATTAAGTTAAGCTAAGCAATATTCTTGTTTGAGATTAATTTATGTTTAATAAATATAGTTTATTTTAAATAAGAAAGGTGCTTTACTTATCTATGTTCTTTGGAAACAATACATATAGCAAAAATATTCAACAGATAAGGAAATGAATCAGTGGAATACTTTACCCTTGCCCACTGTACTCTCTAAACCTATCAAGGTTTACCTAATTTCATTTCACAGAAGACCATTTCCATAACGTTTAACCAAATATAATTCAATGCATAAGTATTTTAAGAAATGAAAAATAATGTGTAAAGAAGTTATACACAATTCCCTGATTTGTTCCTAATCATTTAACTTGTATTTTTCTGTCGCAGATACATTTAATCACTTTCCCATAAAACCATAAATAGTTTTCCTTCGCCAAAAACATATTTTTGACAAATAATTACCATATCTCGCATATATAGCTATTCTTGCTCATTGCTGCCCTCCATATGCAAAAATGTTTTCACATACCACAAGCCTTGAGCTTCCATTTACCCCATGACCAATGCGATTTAAAATCTTCTTGTGACAACTTTCTATCAATAGGAGTGAAACACAGCCTCCTGACACATGCAACTCCTTCTATGTGATTCTTCCAAACTAGTGTTTCGAATTTTGACAGAAAAGTGCAAAATGTGAGTAAAGGTAAGCACCTCTCAGAAATACATTTTCAGGATAATTAAATACTTTTGATATGTTACATTATCGATGCTCATAGCTATAACTTCACATTCAGTAGATGAAGGGACAGATGCAAAGGAAAGAAAGAAAGATCCAAAGAACACATCAAAAGGGGAGATCCTCACTCCTACACAAGACTGCACCACTTCTGTACCAGGGATACTCTTACATTTAGTATGGAAAGAGGTGTTGCAGACATGGATGGAAAATGTAAAGGAGCACATCTGTAAAGTAAAGAACAATGTTTGGATAGTAATCCAACCCATCTGATATTGAAAAAAAATCAATCCCTTTGAAGACAGTAATGTGGGAGAGGGTAAAAAGGGTGGGATCCAAAGTGTTGAGTGGCTAGGGTGCAACAGACCATACATAGCAAGTCAACTTCATCCAAAACCCAGCCACTGAGGACCAACATCTCAACATTGTGCATTTAGTGGCTATTGAAATTATAATCCTTAAGTCATCATACCTTTACAGTGAGGATTTGACTAGTTTAAGTATACTTGGATAGACACCAATCACCACAAAGTAAAATCCATAAAGAAAAAAAAAGGGGCAAGGCCCTGAAAAATAAAAGGTATATACACGAAAAGATACCTTACCTAGTGACTGTTACACTGAAGTTTGCAAAATGGCAAAAGATGGAAGACAAAAACTTGATGAGGAAGAAACCATTATCCAAAGCAGTTACTGAGAGATTAATGCATACAATGTAGTCCACATGCCCAGTCAAAGAATTTCTTCCAATGGAGATGAGGTGCCATGGAAAAAATACAGTGTCTAATCTGGGGAGAAGACACCTAGAACAAATTACAATAAGACAGAAACAAGGAAGAATAAACCAATCAAATTAAAAACTGAGCCCAACTGAGAAGAATGGAAGGAAAAAGGTCACAACCCAAAATAATTCACATGAAATGAAGAGGCAGGAACCGATTAGGAAGACATATGGGCAACATAACAATGAATAGCACATATATAAATAGTAGTCTATGTGAATCAAACCAAATGTGAGGTGGGAAATGGAAGAAAAGGAAATCAGCAAGAAGGAGGAATTATCCTCCCGAGCTGCTGAAATTTTGGGAAGAAAGGAATATTCCTATTAAAAAAGAACATAATACATGGTACATGAAACATTAATGGCAAATAAATCTGACTGGCTATGTCCACAGGTCAAAAGAAGAAGAAAATAAGTCTAAGAGATAGAGAAGAAAAAAACTGAATGCGTGGACAGAGGTTCAAGCAGAGGTAAGGTATGGCAGTAGAGAACCACATGGACATCACAATCAGGAAGGATATATGGCTGAGAAGGTCAAATAATCCAGAAGGAACAGAACAGCAGTGAGTTGTAATTCCTACTGTTGAAAGTTAAAAAAACAACTGAAATTCACTGTGATGGTAGGCTAAAATAAACTGATCTGAAATAACCACTCATCTGAGATTAAAAACTCTATGCATGAACTGGGAAGGGGGTAAGCACAAAATACTGAGAGGAAGCGATATAGTGCAACATGGAAGGAAGAAGATTCTAAGAAAGTGGGGATATTGATTGAACACATCTGAGAAATCATGCTCAAAAACATCATATTGATTCTAGCTAATTTTGCAGTGGGGGTATAAGAGAATATGGCAAAATTATGTGGAGGAAAAAGGCCATCAGTTTCTTTGCCATCCCAAACAGAAGGAAAATGGTAAACATCAAGAGAAGAAGGTTGACTCATATAATGATCAATCTGTCATTGAATGAGAGCTGATACATCTATAGTCATGTTCCATCCCCACCTGCAACCTGTGTAAGTGTGTTGGAAGAGGTAACTTGGACTTTGGAATTCATTGTTATTGATGAATAAATATATGAAAAATTACAAAAAGGAAAAGTTTTCCTTATGTTCACAATTGTTTGAAAAATAATAACAATTCCATTTCAGAATAAATTACTAAACAGTTCAATTAGCATTGAAAAAAATGCTTTAAGTTTAAAAAAAACATGACTGAAGAAATAGTTAAACCATGTTGATTGTATGATAAGTGGGAGCTAAGTCTCGTGGCATGTGAAAAAATTATTGCATATAGAGGGCAGCAATATATTTGTGAGTGAAGATAATGTACTGTATCACAATTACTTTATTTAACCCTAAATCAACATAAAGAGTTTGTATTCTCTTCGCATTGGTATTTACCCTTTTTAATGCTGAATTTAATCAATAGTTTTTCACTTTACAATACATGCAATAAGGTCGTAAAAGGAAGGAAAAAGATTCTACTAATAAAACCAGAAAAAGAGAAACAAAACCTTGAAAATTATTTGTTGTGTGATAATTTTTTTTTAACAAATATCATCCTATGATTTGAGATGTGCAAAAAAAGTATAAAAAATATCTATAAGTGGAATGTTTACAGGCAAGACTTCTTGTAGCTATGCAGAAATGTAAGTTTAAAATTTTCAAGTACCTGACAAAATGCTCACTTGTTTGGGTAGTGTAATCTAGACAATATCAATACCTTGTTAAAGATTTCATTTCTGGGAATAAATAACTTTTTAATAGCTGACTAGTAACTGATCATTTAGCTGAAACACATTTCTTAAAACTTCAAACAGTAGACTTGAACCATAGAAAAACTTTTAGAAATTATAATCATGTTTTAATTGAAAGTTAATTATTTAGTAAATTTTCTATAAAACGTTTTTTTCAGTTCTTAAGCATTTTAAAACAGCCTACCTGTGTATCAAGATTTTGCTCATACAGAACTTGTCTTTTTTCCCAAGTATCTAGCAGTTGATTCAAGTTAGTCTTCAGTTGCTCAATATGGTCCCTGACATCATCAGCCATGAAGTGTCCTGCAGTGATGATTGCCTCACCTTTCTCCTGGAAACGAAAGCAAGGTTCCATTCTTGCATCTATTTCAACTTTGTGTTCTTTATGCCGTGCAAGCAGAGCTTCGGCTCCGGGCACATCTTTAGCCAACTCATCTGCTGTGATCAGAGCCATCATCTCGTTTATCCATGACCTTTGATACAAGTGACGAAGTAAGTTCTTACAAACTGTCATAAGTTAGTGGAAGGTAAGTGCCATTCAGTATATTTCATTTACTGTTTTAACATGAAACTTCATCAAAGTTTCTTTCAAAACATAGTTTAAAAATTAATAATATAAAACAGTTCTTTACTTCTTCAACTTTTTTGTATAAATTTTCAGATCTTTTCAACATTTCACATGGCCACATTGAATATTCTGCTCACTGATACATATTATATTAAAATGATCAATTATGTATTGTTGACAGAGAGTAACAAAGAATGGAAATAAAAGCAGCACAAGTTTGTGAGAAAAGTCATGTATGCATGTAATATAACACAATTTTTAAAATCTCTGTCCCACGTCCAAACCTCCTTGATGAGATTCATGATTATAAGTGTACCTGAAATTTTGCTTTCCTTGGAAAAGTAATTTTTAAAATATAATAAGTTGAAATAGAACTTGGTTAACCTCAAAACAATGGCCACCATGCCATTAAGGGCAGGCCTTTTCAATCTTTTTCTTCTTTCTATTATTTGTAACCCAAATAAATCTTAAAATAACAGGCATCTCCATATTTTGGATTAAAAGCAGTGTCTTTAGTATCATTATCTAAACAATAACTTTATAAAGCAGGCAGTTATCTTGGTATATCTGTATGGTATACCCATAAATACCAAACAACTGAGAAGTATGACCAATATTCAAACATTTGCAATGTTTATTGGATCAGCTTCGAACCATACATTGTAAGAATAAACATTTTCACAGATTGAAAGTGCAATCTTATTACTCTGGAGAATTCTTGCTGTAAACACTGTAAACATAAGCTGATAAATTCCACATTGTGTTGTCAAAGCAGGGGTCAAATAAGCTTATTTCTGTGTATGTCCTTTGTTGCTCTTGAAAATGTCATATTACTGTGTCACACAAACAGTCTAATAACAGAAGCGGTAATTTGTTTTTCATTTCAAAAAATTAGAAAATTTCTACTTCAGTCATTGACCTTAAAATAAACACAGAAGATAAATGTGAACTGTTCTAACTCTGAATATAAGTACTTTGTGATCAATAATAAATAAAAGAGAGCAGAGATAATCCATTCCTGAAACCTTCTGTTAACAATGCTCCATGTCATAGCAATGTGCAACTCTCAAACAACTGTGTCCTGCATACACTAAACAAAGTGTGGGCCTTAAAACTGAGGAATTTATTATAGTAAATATAAAATCCAGCATTTGCATGGCCCATTTTTTTATATTAAGGGCACCTTGATACAAAAGGCACTTGGATGCGGTAGGAAGGGTGCCCTTAGTTTTGAATGTATGATATTTTCTTTATAATCATTCTGTATATAATTACAAAATTATTCCTTAAATAGGATAATAATAACATATTAACAATAAAACAGCAATGATGTTTTTTTTTTGTTTTATAATTAATGTATAAGCTTTATTTGTTGCTCATAAAAATCTTTCATGACTGTATTACTTAATCTGATTTAAGTTATGGAACTTCTATGAAGAGTTAGATTTTTTTTTATTTTTCAACTTTATTTGTATGCCACTATCATAAAAAAACTTATGTACTTTAAAATGGTTGTTGCCACTTACATTAACATCCTATATTCATCATAGTAGGCCTGTAATTTCTCAGCTTGTTGGAGTCTATCTTTCCTCTGGGCAGATTTTTCAAGGAGTTGGTTCCAAGCATCTGCTACTTCTTCATGTTTGGCACTGATGTGCTCCCTTGCATCAGGATATATACTGGCAAGACGCTGAGCTTCTTTCACTAAAGACTGAACTTGTTCTTTGACAGCTGCTAGGTCTCTCTGTGAAAGCAACATATTTATCGTTAATGACACAGGGTAACATAATACAGTTATTTAAATTTCTTAATTATTATAAATAAATTTTGTGTTATTCTAAGTAATTATTTTTCGACTGACTAAAATAACTTAACATATTTATAGACATTATGTAAACTATGCTATTTATTCTAGTCACCACTCTTAAGAAGAATATTCTTGAAAGTGAAAAAAATGGAATGTCTTTCAGCAAGTTTTAAAAGTTCTCTCAATTTGGACCTAAATACAATTTCATTTACATTTTAGATTGCCTACCAATCAGTATAGTTACTGTATTCATGAAAGCTCATCTGCTTGGTAATGTTGTATTCATTTCATTCATAATATTTCAACATAGTTTACATTCTACATGAAGAATGGTACAGAAAATATGTTTTAATATTGTGTAATAAGTACAATGGTATCTTTCTATGTTGGAAGCTGAGAGTTAAAAATGAAATGGTTTCATAAAATTCTAGTGTTTTTAATAACTTGATGACCACAAATGAAAGCAATAGGGTTTAATTGGGATTTTCTGAATGTGATTTACCAAACTCACTGACCTAGCAAATCAAACTAAAATGTTTAAGAATTTAAAAATATAGATGACCTGTGACATTTTCTCAGAAGGAAAGATAGATAAGATTTCTTTATTCAAGTTAAAAATAACAGAAAAGACAAAGCGTATGATACAAGAGATGTTACAGAGTACAACTCACCTGAAAACCTTCGTGGCGACGCAATAGTGCGAGAACACTTTCCAAATCATGACCAAATTCGTCAGTTGATAGTGTTGTATCCTTCTCACTGATCCAGCTGATTGTTTCATCAGCACTACGATCAAACGTGTGGACCTCCTTAGCTCCAACTAAGGCCTAAAAGAACAAAGAGAATGAGAAGTTACATCTGATCACAAGAAATGTCTTTGCTATAAACTTTAAATTCTAATTTCTAAATTAAGTAAAATTAGCACAAAAAATAACTGTTTACTGGTCTGTCTGATTAAAATTCATTGTATATAAAAATGTTTGAAACACATATTGAGTTCTTTTCTACGTGAAAAGTTAAAGAACAAACCTTGAATAGATTTCTCTGTGAACAAATGCAACAAAACATCGAGCAAACAGACATAATAATCATCACAAAGAGATTTGTAATCAAGCCAGACCAACAGATTCAGTTCTTTATGTAGCAATACTTATTTAAAGGCTGTCTAAAGTTAATGTGTACTCCAAAAATATGTGTTACCACACAAGTTCTAAAGCTACTCAAGTAGCACTCAATCACAGAATAAAGTCAACACATCCAAAAACATAACCCTTTCAATGTAACCATATAAATCCCTGAAGCTTGTTACAACAAACTATAAACAAAGTACCATTGTAATAACTGCTTTCCATAACCCTCATTTATTTTCTACTCCTCCAATGTTCACATTTAGTATGTCTGAAGCCTAACTGTTGGTTTTGCTTTTTTTTTTTAAATTCTTGTAAATCATAAAAAAAGCATGATTTCTGTTTCATGATATTAAACAAAATGTTAGAACTAGGGTTACATAATTATTCAACCATATTAATTTTGAAAATATAACTCTTAAATACATAAAATGTTTAAACTATGGTTACATAATATTCAACCATATTCATTTTGAAAACATAACTCTTAAAGAGACAAAATGTTAAAACTAGGGTTACATAATTATTCAATCATATTAATTTTGAAAATATAACTCTTAAATAAACAAGTTTCTTCATTTGTTTTTGAATTTTGTGCAAATTACTTGAGGGCTATCTGCACTAGCTGTCCCTAATTTTGCAGTGTAAGACTACAGGGAAGGCAGCTAGTCATCACCTCCCACCGCCAACTATTGGGCTACCCTTTTACTAACAAGTAGTGGGATTGACCGTCACATTATAATGCCTCCACGGCTAAAAGGGGCGAGCAAGTTTGGTGCAGCAGGGATTCAAACCTGCGACCCTCAGATTACAAGTTGAATGCCTTAACCCACCTGGCCATGCTGGGCCCTCAAATAAACAAAATGTTAAAACAAGGGTTACATAATTATTCAACTATATTAATTTTGAAAATATAACTCTTAAAACAACCAATGAATAATAAGCTACTCAAAATAATTGATCTTATCTCTTTCTGAAGAAGCATAACTACAGCTGGTCACAAAAATCAAACAATTTCATAAGGATACTTATTCTAATGAGAATTTATAAATCAAAATGTTGTTGGATACTGAGATGTCAAGAATTAATCTTAGTGAATATAACTACATGATTTCTTTAACAATTTCAACTATTAAGAAAGATTTGTACCATTATATAAATCAGAAAGTGAATCATTAAAGGATAAAATATCATTTCTTGAACCTTTGAGAATTGTATATAAAACTTAGCTCACCTAAGAGGTCTTGGATTTTCTTAGAAGAATGGTGAAACAGAATGTCAGAGTCATACAACTTATAAAATGTTCAGTAGACAAAACAGACTACTTTTTAATAATCGTATTGATAACATGGTAATTACTTTAATAAATGAGATAAAAATAATATGAAACTTAAACTTAAAAGCATGTCATTACACAAAATGTACACTTACCTTAATTTTAAGCTTTTTAGATGGTTTGATGTGATTTTGAAATTATAATTTTATTGGTTATTTTAATATGGAATTTTCCTGGGCACAAACATGATAAATGTTTAGTCAACAGAACTGACAAGTATAATCCATTTGACACATAATGACATCAGAGTTGCCTGCTGAAAAGTTTTAAGACTTCTATATAATATAGACATTTTATAAAATGATAGTCAGACAAAATCATATCACAGAAAAATTTGATTTTGAGGGATTTCATCATACCTCTTGTCTAGCCTCACTACATTCTTGTAACTCCTTCCATAACTGAGCAACCTGAAAACTTCGAGCTCCAATCTCTTCAGTTTGAGGATGATTTTGCTCAATCAAAACATCTGCCATTTTTTTCACTTTACCAACACGTTCCTCACTAGAGTGAAGACTGATTAGGAAACCTTCAAACTTCTGAATCAAAATCTGAAAACAACAACAAGGTGTTGGTTGTTACAATTACATGTGACATTTTGTTGCAGATTGTACACGTCTCTTCCTTACTTTCTTTAATGTTCTTAGATTTTCATAAATATCTACTTATCATTCACATATAGAAAAACTTTGTAGTATTAAGATTAACATCCTTACATGTTTATTCAAAAAAATATTTACTGCTGTAGTAAGTACTAAAACATACCAGATCTTTATTTAAAAATAATATATCCATCTATAACTGTCTTCAGTGAGACCTAACACAGGCTGTATTTTTGAAAAATTCTGCCCTAAATAACTGTATACCTTCAACAATGCATTTTTAACTTACTTCAATATGTTCGAGGTCTTTTCCAACATCTTCAGAGCTAGCAATAACCATCTGATCATGAATCCAAGCTTCCACTTCATCTGCTTCTCTCATGAACGTAAAGAATCTTCTACTGTCTTGAAGTTTTTGATCTCTCTCCTCTGCAAGCTTTTGTAGTTGTTCGTACTCTTCTTCAACTGACACCTGTAAGTAAAATTATTTATAAATACAACTAATCAGTTATTTGATGAAACCACAATTTTCTATTCACAATAAATAAAATGTTATTAAATACAACACATGATATTAAATAGTTATCAAGACAAAATCTGTCATTTCAAAATTATATAAATATTTGTACATATATTTTTTGACCAAGGAACATTTATCTACAGAAGTAATCATCATATTCCACAATGAAAATACGTTTTGCTAAATTCATACTTCACAACAATACCTACTTGCTTTTTTAAAATATTTTCATTATCAAAATGGCCTCTTTCCACAAGTCCCTGTCCTAGCTTTGCCAATTTTGCAATGTTGTTGTTAAAACTTTCAATATCTCGAACTAATCCATCTAGTTTCTTCATTAGAGTCTGCAAGATAAATTGTAAAACTTTAAGAATTTAGCTGGAATGCAAGATAATAAACCCTGAAGCTTTGCAAAAAGTATATCCAACACCCACAAATATTATTTGAAAAAGTTGGCACTACTGATTTAAATAATTCACCCTCAAAGTTTCTACACTGAAACAAATTAAAACTTCTAAAACAATTAATATAGTGAGGTTAAACATATAGCACATATGATATAAACTAACCATCCCCTATCCTATAAAATATAAGGTTAAAATGGTTAACAACTCTAATGACATTTAAAAATCAGTATGTTAATAGAGTGCTACAATAAGTCACAATCTACATTTCATATATCATATAAACTTAAGAGCCTGGAGATGTCTTAAATGGGTAGTAAAAGAAACTAGTAGAAAAATACATTTTGTATGAACGTGATGATATAAGCTTGTCAAAACATTTGTAATATTTGTAATAAAGTTGTTTTTTTTTTTGGTTTTGTGATCAAATCATATCAATATGTATATGGTTACCAACATATTTTAGAAGATAATAAAACCAATATTGTCTAGTATCTTTAATGTTTCAACATACAAATAATTATTAATTTTGTTTTAACTTTTTAAAAATGGTACAGAAAATTTACAATGCCAATGTCATTATCATGTTATCCAAAGCAATTTAATAGTCAAGCAATAATTATTCATATTTGAAGTAAAATAGAAACATGAAACTTATAATTTTAAGATTTTAAAGAATTTTCATGAAATCTGTGCATAAAATATTTTCTAAAACACTTATGATTATGCATGCTTCCTATTGGTCCCACCTGTTTCTTTAAATAGTTACATAAACTATATGATGTAGAATGTCTCAGAAAAGCAATGCTGTCATGTCATGATCTGACAAATGAGTGTCTATAAACACCTCAGCCAAACTCAGTATTAGCAAACCACGTGATTTCAATATGTCAAAAATTGCTGTGAAGTCAAAGTTAACAATCCATAAAGTACAAAAGTCAATAACTTGTATCAAATTTCTTTTTCAATAACCCACAAAAAGGTAAGTGAGAGAAACTGTGGATAATAAGAGACAGTAGATATAAGCTCTGATGTAATAAAAACTAGAAAGACCTCAAGAAGAACATATACCTCTCACCAAGTACCATGAATCATATTTAGCCCACAAGAAAATATGAAAATGTTTCCATAATCTGTCATTATCAATAGGCAAGGGCCATTTTCAGCAGAACAATGAGGAATAATTTTCTACATATGTCCACCAAGTTTCAAATCAAATTTGATCATTTTTGATTAAATTATATAGAGTGCAAAATATTGATCTTCCTGTTAAAAGATAAGGATTTTTTGGGTTTTTGAGGTCATGCTAGAATTTGACCCTTCAAAAACTAATCACTTTTAAGTTAGGCCAAACTCCAAATGCATACCAACTTTCATTCAGCCATTTTTGAGAAATTTTTTTGAAAAACACACACATATAGGGGTGAAAACATTACCTCTGTCACCTTTGTTCATAGGTTATACTGTTTTCTGGTCCTCTTCTTATCTTTCCCTACCTCTGTCAATGCTTCCTTTGTCTTCAATCTTGTTCCTTCATTGGTGTTGGTTCTCCATCTTCATATGTGAATTTTGTCCAGTCCCTTATGAAATATTCCAGACTATTCATGTGTAACTTTCCTTTTTTCTCATTATGTTTTTTTTTCTCCTCCTTCATCTACCAAAAAAAATTGACACACATTCTCTAGTTGGTCTCTGCCTTATGCTTCTTCTCCTTTCTGACCTTTTGTTTCCCCATCATTTAGGTTTTATTACATGGCTTATCACTTTCAGCCATTGCTGACTAAACAGCAGCACCATCTAATATTTAAGTTTTCTGTTACTGTCATGTCTTCTGTGGTCCAGTCCTGTCTCTGCTCTTTCATTCTCCACATCATGCAGTCCTTCATGATTTGGACTTCCATGTTGTTCTCCATGCCCTAACCATTCCTCCCTTTGAACCTTTAGCCTGTTATTCACTGTACTGTCCTTTGCTTAAACCTGTTTCTTATATTTATTTTATTTTGCCTGTGGCCATAGATTTGGTTTGAATTTTGTGCAAAGCTACTTGAGGGCTATCTGCACTAGCCTTCCCTAATTTAGCAGTATAAGACTAGAGGGAAGGCAGCTAGTTATCACCACCCACTGCCAATTCTTGGGCTACTCTTTTACTAACAAATAATGGGACTGACTGTCACATTATAATGCCCCCACAGCTGAGAGGGCGAGCATGTTTGGTGTGACAGGGATTTGAACCCATAACCCTCAGATTACAGGTCAAGTGCCTTAACCACCCGGTCATACCAGGCCGTGGCCATAGGAGAGCTGATATAAATGCAATATTCTTTCTATTACTCTAATATACTACTTTATCCTGACTATCCAGAAAATGCTTTTCTCCTTGCAACATCTGCAACTTGTTAAGAGGACAGCACATTCATCCCATTTTCCAACCATCAGTTTCTCGCATTTATTCTCATTCTCATCACAAATGTCTTCTCTGTCTCATTCATGTGATTCTCTTTATTCCTTGAAAATCCTCTTCTACCTAAGATCTTTCTTCCATTACTCTCATAGGACTGGATACTGCAGCTAATTTGTTTAGCCTATAGTTATTTGGATGTAGATTCATGTTGAGTCTCCTCTTAACAAATCTGACAACTTTCTTTCTATCTGGCTGCTCACTTCCATCATCCATTGAAGGCATGTGGATCACCCTGCATACATTTGTCACATATTATCTTCATCATTTGGCCAT
The DNA here is from genome assembly GCF_004210375.1 of Tachypleus tridentatus. NCBI lineage: Eukaryota > Metazoa > Arthropoda > Merostomata > Xiphosura > Limulidae > Tachypleus > Tachypleus tridentatus. The sequence continues at coordinate 21,354,778 of NC_134830.1, forward strand.
CTCTTCTTCACCAGAATATCAACTTCCTCCCACCCATATTCTACACACACATTACCAGCTTTGACTGGATAAGTCTTTTTTTCTATTTCTCTTACCTTTACAGGGGCCCTGTTCAAGATCCTCCTGTTAGAGTATACATGTATTTAAATCTGATGTGGCCATTAGGGTCTGTAATACTCACTGGTGAGATGGAATGTTCCACAAGACTATCAGACGTTTCCTTCTAGTATATCATTTGTTAAATAACACCCAGTCCAGACCATATCTACTCATGGATTATCGTGAGTAAAGCAGTGTCACAATATCTGTCCATCCTTGCAGTCTTAGTTGAATAAAATGGGACAGGCCTGCTTTCAAAATAGGGTTTTGTAGTATTCCACTGTGCTGTCTCAAAGTGTTGTATTCCTTCAAGCTCCCCATTGTGCATTCCATCCCCTTCTTTTAGTAATATATTGGAGTCCTTGCCACCCATCATTTCACACTCATCAGAGTGGTAGAACATGCAGGCTTCTTCCTTAGTGAGCATTTCCACTCAGTAGAGTAGGATAATGGTGTTCTTTTTGCTATAAATGATATGAAATTTCCTACTAACATTGAACAGACAGATATTCTCAATTCTGGCTGGTTTTGGACTGGTGACGGCCCACCATATAAGCTTTCCCCAATTCTGCTGTTGCCTGAATGTCAGGTTCCCAGCTGGACTAGTGTCAGATCTATGCAAGATAGGTTAACAAAACAGAGATTACTTCTGCTTTACAGTTTGAGGTGAAAATGGTTGGGACCCTCTTACTACCACAGACCAGATGAAAAATATCCAATGCCACCTAGTTTTGGACTTTAGTTGACCTAGTACATACATTCTGATGCTCTGAAGCCACACTGAACTATATGGAACATTTACATTCTACACTCAGATTCTGAATTGTACTTTTTTTCTGCCCAACTTGGAGACACTTATCTTCACTATGAGCAATGAGTATGCTTTGTAAAGAAGGGGTGTGGTATAGAATAATACACTACATGAGTTTTCTTCAAGCACATTCTGAAAAGGACTCATTTAGGTAACTTTAGCATCAGTCCCTCCACTACTTCAATGTGGAAGTCTAGTTAACATGTAGAAAGAGGTAAAGTATTGTACCTGAAGTTAACATCTTCCAACACTGAAAATGTACTTCTGATAGATATTTTCCAACATTCCTCCCAGCTTTTGGTATATCTTTTCTTCCCTATTCTCAAAGCATCAATTGAACAATCAGTATATAGGGTGTAAATTGCACTAAGATGGTGTGTTGCACTCCTGTTGGTGGAGAATTATTAAACACATATTTGCATGCTACAGTGCAGCAATAGCACATGGAAACACAAGCCTCAAGATTAATGGTGAGTGAACAACTGTGCATTCAGAGAGCAGCATAAAACTGGGGAAAGTTAATATGTGGGAGAGGTAAGTATCTATTGGAAATATATGTTTTTTGAAAAATATGTACATTAATAAGAAATTCTACAGGGAGATAAAAGATTTATCTGTTAATTATATTATAATTAGAGGATATTGTAATTTAAGGCATACAGATTGAGAAATGTTAAGAGTAAAACCATAAGGAAGAAAAGTTTTTGAAACTGTTCAGGATGTTCTTTTTAAACAACTGGTTAGGAAATCTACTAGGAACATTCTAAATTTAGATTTATTATTAACTTCTAATAAAGAAATGGCTGATAGAGTAGAGAGAAGGAGCACCTGAATGTAAGAAATCATTGCTTAGTTAGAAATGATGTTTTGCCATATACAAAGATACAGAATAATGTGGTTTTGATTCCAGATTTCAAAAAAGCAAGAGAGAGACAAAAATTATCTACTGTTAAATGGGAAACTGAATTATTTTGGGTTTCTTATCAGATGTTTATGATAGGCATGTTCTTTATAGACAAATAAGAGTGGCTGCACATAAAAAACAAAGTTGGCTCACTACAAAGAAATATATAAAGAATAATATTAAAGCATTATAAGATATTTAAACTGACTGTAGTGATAGATTTGGAGGGTTAAAAAGAGATTTAGTCAAATAAAAATTAAGAAATCATAAAGTATATAAAAAAAAAGGTTGGCTAAAGTTGTAAAATTAATTGTAAGGATTTCTTCAAATGCATTAACCTGTTGACTGCCAAGTATTTCAGCTGCTACAATACAACTCTAATGCTTCTTCACTTTGTAACTTTTTTCGTGACGCCATTTTGGATCGAAAGTGAAACAATTTGTAAGTAGGTCAAATGCATATATGGTTCTGACATCTAGCATTGAAGTTAGGTATTATTGAGAACGAATTACCTCGTCCGTGGCACTGTGTTATCGATCGGCTTGGACAAGTTATCTCGTTTATGGCACTGAACAGGTTAATGGTAAGCAAAATATTAGGATGGGAACACCACCTTTGAGGGATAATTATGAGATGGCTAGGCTATTAAATTCTATGTTTCTCTTCATTTTTATGAATAAAGATTTAAGCAGTGTTCCTCATTCTAGATAATAGATGGAAATAGACTTGAACAAAATAATTACAATAATCTCAAGCTTGATAAGAAAAAAATTAAAAATTTAAAGAATGATAAAACGTTGGGGCCTGATAATATATACCCAACAGTTTTGAAAACAGTTGATGACAGAAGACACGAGTCACTTGCTTATATTATTTCTTATGTCTTTGAATAGTGCTAAACGATTAGAAGTTGACTCCTCTTTTCAAGGGAGGTGATATAAACTGTTCCAGTAATTATAGGCCTATTTGTTTAATATTAGTGATGGGAAACATTTTTGAATGTCTGGTAAAAGATGCTTTGAAGTGTCATTTAACAAAATTCAACATATCAAGATTTTCCTTGGGGAAAATTGTGCCTCATTACTCTTTTGACATTCTTTGAAGAGGTTACTGATTATGTTAGTGAGAATATAGGGATGGATATGGTGTAGCTAGATTATTAATATGCAACTGATAAGAAGCCACATAAATGGCTTGTAAAAAATGTTATCTCTGTGAGTGTAGGGTGAGAGGCTGGCTCATTGAATAGTAAACTGGGTGGATGGAAGAAAACAGAGGGTCATTATATACAGAGTTCAATGGGTAAATGTCATGAGTGATGTACTTCAAGGCTCATTATTAGGACCTTTGTCCTTTTTGGTTTACATAAAGATGAAGGAATGGTCAATAGATTATTTACATTTACTGATGATAATGTTTTGTGTGTGTTACTGGCTATGAGGACCATGTCACTGTTATACTTTACATAAGGATTTGGATTATTTAGAGTTGAGTGAATAAATGGCAAATGATCTTTAATTATAATAAATGCAAGTGGGATATATCAATATGGATTATGAGTAAAATTTTGATGAGAATAATCTTAATAGTGTTATAGAAGAAAAATATCTTGGTGTTCTGGTTCATTAGTTTCTTAAACCACCTAAGTAGTGTGATGTTGCTAGTGGTATGGTAATTAGGAACTGAGTTAGTTTTTTTACAGAAATACTGAAAACAGGTCTGAAGAAGTTATAATGTCATTGTCTAGGCCACTTGTCAAACCACATTTGGAGTTCTGTGATCAGTTTTAAGTTAGAAAGGGCATTGAATTGTTGGAAAAGGTTGAGAGAAAAGCTACTAAACTGGTGGCTAGGATCAAGGGGTTGTCATATGAGTACAGGAAAAGATTTTTGAAGTTAAAGAGACTCTGATTGAGATGCTTAAGAATTTTAAATCAGTTGATAGTGCCAATGCATCATCTTTTTCATATTGTTTTGGTTTTTAAATTTCGCACAAAGAAGTTACATGAGAGCTATCTGTTCTAGCCACCCCTAATTTAGTAGTGTAAGACTAGAGGGGGAAGGCATATAGTTATAACCACCCATTGTCAACTCTTGGACTACTCTTTTACAAAAAAATAGTGGGATTGCCTGTAACATTATAACACCCTCATGGCTGAAAGGGTGAGAATGTTTGATGTGATGGGGATTCAAACCTGTGATCCTCCAATTGTGATTGAGCACCATAACCAAGCCACGCTAGGCCCTTTTTAACTGTAAAAATGGTAAGATAAGGGTGAAAACAAAGTATCTATTTTATCAGTTACACAGTTCTATTTTTCTAATGGATGTGGCAGATGCAGTTAATTTAAAGGTGAGTAAAGGAAAGCTTTATAAATATTTCAGTGACAAAGGCTGGCTTTGAGTTTTTAGCATTTAGTTTAATTTAGTGGATGGTACAGCCTAAATGGACCAGAAGCTCCTTTTTGTCCTTTAATTAATGCTAACAATGAGTATGAGGTGAATACAAATATCATGTACAAAACCAATCCTTACCTTTCACAGAAATATATGTCCAATAAATATTTTAACTAAAACAATTCGGAACCTTTAATATAACAAAGTTTTAGTCACTTATTGTGTCTGTAATAATACTTATCACTCTGAAACAACAACAAAAATATAAAAAATAAACTTCCAGGAATAATTATATTAAACATGAATCAATCCGGTTCTTACAGTGCATAAATATCTACAGATTTCCAATTTCCTAATTGCAAGAATATCAAGAAATAAATATACAAATAATTTCAATTACTACCTGCACAGAATCTTCATCTTTACCCAAATCTGGATTTGTGAGAAGAGGTCTCTTCTCCCTTATCCAGGCTTCTGCTTCACTAGCTTCAGTGTAAAACTAAAGGACAAGAAATACAAAAGGTGAAAGAGATAATGGTTTTAAAGAAACTGTAAATCCAAGATAATGGCAAGTTCAAACTTATTAAAATAATGTAGATGGACTACAAAAACATGATTAACAAAAAAAATGAAATAGCACATCAATCAAATACAGTTCAATAAATAGTTTAATTTCACATCAAATCATTTTGTAACTTTTATTTTCATCACAGCACTTCCTATCATAAAATTAAAACATAATATGAAATTTGTTTCTAATTTTGCAGTATTTCAGTAATTACACAACTTATTAACAAAATTCAAAGCAGCATTTCAAACAGTGATTCTCAACTTTAATGATTTGTTTATTTTTGAATTTCATGCAAAGTTACATAAGGGATATCTATGCTAGCCATCCCTAATTTAGCAGTGGGAAGAAGCGAGTCATTGTCACTCACCACCAATTCTTGGAATACCTTTTTACCAATTAATAGTAGGATTGACTGTCACATTATAACACCTAATGGGTGAAAGGGTAAACATGTTTGGAATGAAGGCAATTCAAACCCACGATCCTCAGATTACAAGTTAAGCACCCTAATCACCTATCCACACCAACTTTTATGATACCAGATATTTGCTTGCTTACTGCCTTGCTAAGTTGTTGCAGATCACCAAAATTCAAGTACAACAAAAAATTATGATTTACATGTGAATAGTTGGTCTATTTTTGTTTGTTTTTAAGAAATCCCAAAGGAAAGGTGTCTGGGATAGATTGGTGGTTGAGAAACACTGATTTAAAGTATTCATTCCCTTACTACACAAAAAATATTGGTCAAAATCTCAAGTATGACAATAAGCTTTAAATTCTTGGAATTATTTTAATTGGATAAAATAACTAGAGAGAATATAAGGATAAGGTTTGAATGACCGATTATTAGTGGTAGTAATTATAAATATTCACAGCAAAGAGTTGACTCATTATTTATCAGAATCTCTTCTTTATATGAATCACAAAACATTAAAATGGATTATCTGATGATGTACTCTTTACTTTGATTTAAATTTATTTGTAACTTTGTTAGCTAGTTATATACAAGTGTAAGATGCAAAAAACTACATCTACATGAAGAATAGGCTGGCTGATTTGAATGCTTGTTATATTGGAAAGAGGGGTGATGTTAAATATTCAGTTACCTTCAGTCACTTAGTTCATTTTTATATTTAAGTGAAATGTTTTATTTTAGCTTACACTTAAATATTTATTTATCATAATTAGTCTGTGCTTTGAAATGGTAGAGTTTAATGTACCGACTTCAAATTTGGATTTTTTAGTTTTTAAAAACAAATCTTATTTTTCTGCTTTTTAAATATATGTTTAAATTGTACAGAAACAATTGTTCAAAAAATTGATAGATATACCATTTGGGATTCCACAGCATCTTGAAGGCGCAGTCTACGAATACTAGCCAAATCTTTTAAATGATGAAGTTGTGACTGTAGCTCTTGCAGCTTTGACTCGATATCTTTTGCAGCAAAATGACTGCTGCGAATCATGTGACGGCCTTTACTGGTTACAGCAGAAACTAGTGGTTCGTGAGCATGGATTTCTGCCTCCAGTGCCTATAAAATTCAAAAATTGTTAAAATTAAAAAATTTCTCCTTTGAATATAAGTCTTAAAGTTATAAGATATGATAATTATAACAAATGTCAATCTCTTTCTTGTTTCATGTCCACTATAGCTTTGGTCATAAATCACAAAATATATGGTAGACTTTAACTCTTTTATGTCTTAGAAACAGGAAAGGTGATAATATATAAAACAAAACATTCATGATGTTAGAAAAACATGTAGGTCCAAAAATCTATTTAACACAAAACCCTATAACCTAAGTACTTTCAAAAAGTAAACCTTTCTTCATGGGAAACAGATTTGGAATGTACAATTTGTAGAAACGTTCAAAATATAATTTCACTTTTCAAATGATGAAACAAAAATTATTTAACACTACCTAATAAGATGTGGTCTTCTAAATAAAAAGTATTACATTCATTGAGCATTGATGTTTAAAGATGGTGTTTTTTACCTTTTTTTTTTAATTTCACGCAAAGCTACTCGAGGGCTATCTGTGCTACCCATCCCTAATTAAGCAGCATAAGACAAGAGGGAAAGCAGCTAGTCATCACTACCCACCGCCAGCTCTTGGGCTACTCTTTTACCAATGAATAGTGAGAATGACCATCGCATTATAACGCCCACATGGCTAAAAGAGTGAACATGTTTGGTGCAACAGGAATTTGAACTTGCGACCCTCGGATTACAAGTCAAATGCCTTAACCCACCTGGCCATGCTGGGCCTTTTTGCCTTTCTAAGGGTAGGATTAATTTTATCAGAGCTTAATATAATACAAAAGGAAGCTCACATACATGACAATGGTAAAATTGTTGTGGAAGAAAATTTCTTTTATAAATATGATTTACTAAGAGAAGCACCATTATTAAATCTTGAATCAAAATGTACTAATTTAACTAAACTACAGAAAGAAAGCCATAAATAAAGACTAGAGATTATTAAACAAAACACTTCTGACTGATTATAACTTTTTATTATCTCAAACATTACTAAGAGTCTTAGTAAGACATAGAAACATGTTTGTGCTACATACATAACATTACATGTTGTGATTTTCTCTCTGGTATTGTCAACTTGTAATATGACTACACCACAGGCTGCTTTTATAGTTCAATCTCTAATTATTAAATGAAGCTGTAATAAAATGTGACTTTATTTTAAAAAATCCAAGATGTTAGTAATTATCTTAACTTTATTATCATTGAGAAAGATGTACTTCAGTATAGAATAATTCAGTTACAATATTGTGAAGAGCATTTTTCACAGCATTTCAAATAATCAACAAAAAGTCAGTTGTTTTTTTTAATGAGTCTATTCTTATTCAAGATTTAGTTTGAAATACACCAAAATTAGTTTTAATGTCATTTTCTTAAACCGAAACTCATTTCATTAAATTATTTGATGTTTCTCAAGCTATATAAAAATATTTTCATATGAATGAATGTTCAGAGGAATTTTATTTGATTGTTAATAAAATCTTATGCATTTTTCAATGTTTTTGACATCTGAAGTTGTGCTTTCATTTTATATGGTTTTCATTCTGAATAATTAAGATATATATGTATATATATATTATATCTGCAACCATATAGCATCTAATAGATAGAATATTGATCATGATAAAGGAAATAGAGATCATGTCATTCAAAATGTCAAAGATAAGAACCGGATAAGCAACGAGTTAAATACAGTCATACTATGTATAAGCAGGCAAATTTCAAAATATGATGAAAGCCATAGCTAGTTTTTAAAAACGTTCATGAACAAAGTCAACAAACCTGATGTTTCTTTTGAAGGTTTTGTACCAAAGAAAGACTGGTACCTAATTCTGCAGATGAAGCTAAAGGTTCTTTTTCACTTATCCAGGAAAGTTCATCTTCAACATCTCTGAAAAACTGTTGTAGCATCAGGGCATCTTCAAGATTTTCTCGTCTAATCTGGGTTGGCTCATGTAAAGATTCATAGCTGTTGGAACAATATCAAAATTCTTACAAAAACATGCACAAAGGTACAACACACTCTGTTACACAAACTTTATTTCTACTGAGGAATAACTTAAGGTTTCTTCATGGGAGGGAAACTAGAAATTTTTCACAGATATAATGTGTGTAACAAATCTGGCTTTTATTTTGTACAGTTACTTTAAACAAGCAATAAGTTTTACTGAGTAATCATTGTGTTGGTATCTCAAACTGTCAAAGCTATAAAGATCACATGGAGTCATTTTTTACAATTTTTATTGAATTAAAGAAATAAACTGAATAAAACTTCTTTCATAATTTCTTATAATGACTATGTTATGATTTCAAACTAATCTGTGTAAGTAATTCACCTCACTTTTATTTGTGTGTACATAAAAACTTTCCAAATGCAATACACACTTTGAAAAATTACATTTCATGAAAATAAATTAGGCTTATCTCATTTACTAAAATGTTTAAATCCTGCCTATATACAAGAAACAAAGTTTTAATTCAGAAACAAGAAATCTTAACTTACCGATTGATAACTGCCATTGATCGCTCATTAATCTCATCTTTCATAAAGTGATTGTTGTTACAAAAGTTGGCAGCTTGATCCTTTACTTGTTCAATATTTTCTATGTGATTATTGATGTCAACTTCAAGAAGCTACGTAAGCAACATATGTGTAAATATACTGTCGCAAACACATGAAATGAGCAAAATATTAAACTACATATTAAATTAAAACAAGTTAACTACTGTATCTATTTTAAACAATTAACATTAAAATACAGTTGACCTAGAAAGTTAGCTTGATACATTTTGTATGCTTGTTTGTTTGTTTGTTTTGGAATTTCGCACAAAGCTACTCGAGGGCTATCTGTGCTAGCCGTCCCTAATTTAGCAGTGTAAGACTAGAGGGAAGGCAGCTAGTCATCACCACTCACCGCCAACTCTTAAGCTACTCTTTTACCAACGAATAGTGGGATTGACCGTCACATTATACGCCCCCACGGCTGGGAGGGTGACATTTTGTATGCCTAATAGACTGAATTATAAAAAAGTAGCTTTAGTAGTCTTCCAGTATTTTTAGTAGTTTCTTATTGTAAAGAGCTATGTGAACAGTAACAGCTTCAATTGCAGAATTTGTGCTTGTAACTGTATTTTTTTACCAGGTTCAAATCTTGTAATCTAAATACCTATTAAATTGAGATTAAATTATTTTATTTTTATGTAAAATTTATTTCTCTTTTTATTTTCCTCAACACCTTTCTTCTCATATGTTTTGTTAAAACACCTGAACAATTCTGTGTTTGACATGGGTCTGACCCATGCAACATAACCGAGAATAATCTCTATCTGGAAGAGAAATGTACATCTTACATGGTCTCATACTTCAACAGCTGCAATATGAAATGGAGTATTCAGGCCATTTCACTAAAGACATACTGGACAAGTGCCAACTAGAGTGTCTGTATATTTCTCCACAACTGGAATTTTTAAATAGGTTTGTTTGTTTTTGAAGGCAGCTAATCATCACTACCCACTGCTAACTTTTGAGCTACTCTTTTACCAAGGAACAGCAGGATTTACTGCACATTATAATGCTCCCATGGCTGAAAGGGCAAGTATGTTTGATGTGATGGGAATTCAAACCCGCGACCCTTGGATTACGAGTCAAGCGTCCTAACTGCCTGGCCATGCTGGGCCATTTAAATAGGTACTTGAAACTACTGTCTTCCTATATTAGATAGTGACATTTGTTTGTTTGATAAAGTTTTCACTTTTTGCCCATCTCAGAGAGGATAAGTTGATCATAGTTTGAGATGCAGTGAATGTAACTACTTGACTGTTCAGCTCAAGTTGTAAGTTATGAATTAGGAACACTTCTTTATTTCTTAACATCCAATCTTTCACTGAGTCTGTTATTCTGAATGCTCACTGTTTGGTTTTTCACTACAATCTTTATTTAGATTGTTGTAAATTCCAGAGTTATTGAAAGGGCTGTTATGCTAAGGTTTGAGTTGTTGACCCAATACAGACTTGCCTGCAGTAAGGACACAAATACTTTTTTTTAAGGAGGTATTTAGTATTTAAACAGGAAAAAATTATGTATCTATTTGTTCCATTTGGATATTTCTCTTACACTGATTTTGGGATAACCTGATTGCAGAATGCATTGATTTTACTTTTTAGTTTGATGACATTGGAACCAATGAAACCAGTGTATTGCTCTCCAAATTTGTAGAAGAATCTTGAGAGTAAGAATCAACAATATCTATTTCACAAAAATGCTAGCTTGTTTTTGAACACTGTTGAAACTTCAAGAAACTCGCATGAATCATATAAAAAACAGCTAGCTGAGAGACAGTAGAAGAAGAATATTATTGGTCAGCTACCATTAGTGTGCTATTAGGCCAATAAAGCTATAATTTTGATTAATATGTACTAATAAGAAAACTACAGAAATGGACCAAGAGCATTGATAGATTTACAAACTATTCAACTTTAGCATATTAAATTTGGATGTTAGTATTTTTATAAGGACATTAATTATTGTTGCCAAAAAACAAAAAAACAGTACTGTTTGTAACACTCTTGTATATAAACCATCATTTGTAAAAACTATTAGTAATAACCATTATTATAAATTGTATTGTTATTTGTATATTAAAGTATATTTCAGAGATGCCAACTATTTCAAATGACTGAGCGTAATGATTGTAGACAAGGCCCTTTCACACTTTTAGTCCTTTTAGATTTGCCAGAAACAAGACAATCTGGTGAACGAGGCCTCTTTTTTTCCATCTTGTGAACAATCGCATTGATGTTTCTATGCTACTTAGAAAACGAGAAATCTACGCGAGTGCTGATTGGCTGACAAGCACTGATGACGTAACTATGGATTCCCCCACATGCCCAGTATGGAGAAGCACTGCACTCAAACTATTGGTAGACATCTGAGATACAAATATTTTTTATTATTTCAAGCACAAACATGATTATTGCAAGTAGCCATTTGGACTATGTCTTTTATTTATTATCAAAATTTATTTGTATCTCACTAGAAATTTTCTTTTCACCCCTTTCAAGCCATGGGGGAACAATTTATCACTTCATTATATAGGCCTATATAATATATAATAATTTGGGAGTTGCAACAAGTCATAATATTTGTCTGTATGAGCATATAGTCATAATGTATACACCAGAATCGTAATGATTATGCTCAAATCGTAATGGTTGGCATCTCTGTATATTTGCATTAAGAACGAAAATTTTGTGTATCAAGCTTTTCAGCAAATATCATAAATTTGATACATATTAATATTTAATTAACCTCTAAATTCAATTTCCTGGCTATCTGAAATTGTAAAATATAACAGTTGAGACTGACAGCATCATTTCATTTATCAAATTTGATAACAATACATCATTTAAATGTTTTAGATTATTCAAAGCAAAGGATCCAGATAAAGCTATTCCTGATATTTCTGTAACAAATTTAACAAAGGTATACTCATTTTTAGTCCCAATAGATAATGGTTTAACAGTGGTTAGTAATTTTTCAAAATTTGCAAAGAAATCAGTATACTTTCCCAGAAGTGATAGCAAAGTTTATACCGTGTGACAAAACACATTTCTCAGGGCTGGTTAAAACATGATCAGAGAGATTGTATGTGATTTCAGGTAGATTCTCAATAAACGTGGTTATAGGGTACTTGCTTCTTTGTAACTTTTGCAGTTTCTTTAACTGAATTAGTTCACACTGCAATAATTATATATATAATTCAAGCAACTAGTGTGTTGTTTTAAAATTAAAATGCTGGAGACAAATGACTTAAGTAATTTATTTCTTACTTGTTTTTTTCCAGTAATTCTTTGCTTAAAAAGTTCTCTGGGCATCATGGTGTTCTTTAGTGAACCTTAGGTAGATTTTGGAAACTTTGAAATTCAAAACTTAGTATATAATTCAAAAGTTTTGGATTATTTTAGGAACTCAATGTATAATAACTTATTGTAAATCTTATGTGTGTATTTTCAGCACTTCTTTATAATGTTAATGTGTGGACACCATAGTTTACTATGGTAGTAGTGGCAGGTAGGGGGTTTGGAAACTTGGCTTTTAGAATGAACATAAAAACAAAAGTGAGAATGTGTAATTTATAGTACTTAAGGACTAGGTTACTAGATATATAAACAAACTATACAGTTACCCTGTAAATCACATAAATATACAAGTTTATCCACTTTCAACAATCTAATATTATTACACAACAAAGATTGAAAATTCAACAAGGTACATAAAACATTGTATTTAAAATGTAGAGAAAAATGTATCTCAACTACAAATATGTACATATATCTAATACATAAAAAGAGTTATATATTAGTCACAATAATGTACATATATGATATGAACTGTAAATTATGTGGTTACATATGATAAACCAGGAAAAAAAAACTTGTAGCAATTATTCTAAACAAGAGACTAGTCACATATGATATTAACAACACTGCATAGGGTTACAAACGACAAAAGACCATAACATCAGTAAAAGCAACTCTTGGAAAGAAAAAAACAAACAACAACAACAAAAATATTATCCACTCAAATTCAGTCTTAATTCTATCTCTGTGAAAAACCTTAAAAATCTAGCCATTCTGATTTTTTTGGTTTTATAACTGCTGGGTTTATTTTTTGGAGTTAAAGGTGCACCTAAATTACCAACCACCATTACTGCAAATTTATGGAAAAAACAGGTCAGCATGACAAATTCTGAATAGTAACTGTACCAGAAATAGTTGATTATGTTATGTTACAAGAAATTCTAGCTGTTTGAATACAGTTAGTTATATTTAAATGATTCAGGAAATTATTTTTTAACAAAACATAAATCCAAAATATGTTTTATTCCTATAACACATAACACATATAAAAACAGATTGCAAAAATAATATTTTGTTTGCCAAGGGAGTAAAAATCACAAGTTATTTAATTAAAAAGTATGCATGGAAAAATTAATAACTTCTTAATTAAATTAATTGTACTTTATTTTGTATGTACGCTGCACTACCATATTTCAGTACGAATATTATAATCAGTATGTCTAATTTGTACTGGTTAACATTTACACACTAGAATTACTAGTTGAATAATAACTTGCAGCTTCTTGTAGAAATAATTTAAATTGGTGGTAATATATTGCAACAAGTAGTTTAGTGACTATCCCACTCTGCCAATACACAAAATAACTGTTCTGTAAAATACAGTGTTGTTTTTGTTCAAACTTTACAAATATACTATACCTTTGATTTGTTTTATTCATCTTTAAACCTGAAATCATCACAATATGTTGAAACTAACCAGTTTAAAACCAACAAGCAATTTTAAAAGAGTATTTGCTAACTTTATATAAAGTAACTTATCAATAAGCATGATTATACCTGATGCTTCTTCAGAAGGTTCTGAACAGAAGTCAAGTCTTTGCCATGATCTTCTGACTGCAACTGATTCTCACAGTCATCAATCCATGCATCCAAGTCATCCAGCATTCTGTTAAACTGGAGTGCCTGGAGAAATTTTTTTAAAAAAATGTCAAATGCCAAATATGCTTGTGAAAAACTTTTAATTTTACCATCACTAATAGATGAAAAACTACATTGTTCACAGTTTCTTAACAATTTCAAACTACAAATAAAAAATTGCACAATACATGTAAAGAAAATAATGTAACAGTGAAAACTTAATAAACCGTATTGCCTGGACACAAAACGGAAAAATTCTAATCCTTTTCTGTCTCTAACTGCTTTTTTAAATATTTACTGTAAAATCATTCACTTCATAACCTATACTTACATCACTCATTCTTCTGCTGATAATAAGGCTTAACCTACTACTATGGGTCATAAGGTCAAAAGGTCATGCCATCATGTTTCTTGACTTACACTCAAAATTTTATTGAACTACTGTTTTATAAGCTTATGTCAATAAATTTGGTATCTAACTGTGGATTTATAATATAAATTTTAGTATTATGCAATATTAAATTTTTAATTTAAAAGTAAATATTAAGAAAAACACTTAAACATCAATTTTTGAACATCACATGGTATTTTGAATGCAGCACTGGTTCAAATTAAATGTTTGTATTGTCAAAATACAAAGTCAATACTTTTGTATGAATTATGAACCCAAATTACCAATATTAAAAAGCTGGAATATAAAATAATACCTTTTCCATATGTTGAAATATTGCTCACGTACTGAATCAAACACAGTAGCCTCGTTCACCTCTTTCCAATTTTGGAAATGGTATCTGATATATACTTACTTGTGTATATAACATGCGAATAACCAATCAAAAGTTCAGAATGTCCCCCTTATGACTTTCTCAGCCATTTTCATGTATTAGAACACCATCTTATTCTTTTGAAATAAGATTTAATATCAAGGAGGTAGGTTTAGTCTTTAATCTGCTTGAAATACAACTTAATTATTAGACTTGATAAATTATAATTGAATTCTATGGTATCAATATTGTAATTTATGATGTTTTGGTTATTCAAATATGCATATATGTATATATATAAAAAAACCTGAAAATATTATTTGATTTCAAATCCTCCACATGCTAAATTTCTTAAGGCTTAGCAAGCTATGAGAAACACCAATCAAGTACAAAAGGACCAATAAGAAGAGATAATTGTTTAATTTACTTCTTTGTTTACTGTTCTATGTTTTAATAAAATCACTCAAACTAGTAATAAAACAGACTTGATATTTTCACAAACAAATCTATAGTAAAAAACTTCATTATGAATTGTCAATTTTTGTATACAAAAGACTTGGAATCATTACTAAAACTCTACCACATTTTGTGAAGGTACGCATACAGCACTAATAGTTATAGTATAAATACTTAATGTGTACAAATGTGCATATGAATACAGGGTTAAGATGTGTGTGTGTGTGCATAAAATGATTACTAATGTTGTCAAATACAGAAAATAGCACTATGAAACAAAAAACTGTTTTGCTGTCAACCGTTAAAATTGTTTACAGTACTTGTAAATTTTATGTTAAAAGATGTTTGTACTTATTTATAACAGGGCTTATGCTACTTATATGCTGTAAACTATATAGACTAAAACTGGTCTTTACAGGTTTAATCTTGTAACAGTTATGGTAGAAAATTAATTTATTACATAATATGCATCCTGAAGTCGTTCCTTTTTTATTGCTGTCTCATCAAGAAGCTGTCGCCAGAGTGCCTCCAGCTCAGCCAATTGTGTCTGGATCTCCATGGAAGCAAAATGTCCTGCACCAATTAAATGTTCCCCTTCTTGTGTGACAGAATCTACTCGTCCTTTATTGGCTGTTAGCTCTGCTTCAAATGCTGCATGTTTCTGTATCTTGCTAAGCAGGTTTGTCGTATCACGGTAAGATTCATCTGTAGCAAGCTGGATCTTCTCATTGATCCATTTCACAACCTAATAAATCATTAAAAACGTTAAAACACCAGAATGCCTTTTTTTATTTTGAACTGTTTATATGTTTGTTTAATATAAAGTGCTATGTGAAATCTTCAAAGTTATAAAAGTAAAAAATGAATAACTTTTTAACATAACTATCTGATGCAAGAAAATGACTAATGGACAAATAATTATAAATCACATAACCTGAATAGCGTACTGTATTCATAGATGAAGTTTCTTCATGAGTTAAAATTTTGTGTTTTAAATTTTGAGACATCGTAACTATAAATATTATATTTTGAATGTATTCAATTCTGTAAATGCTAATAAAAAATGCATTTGTTTAAAAAAATCTTTATTTAGGGTACATTATTTAGTGTATTGTTTAATGACTTGAATGCTTTAATAAAAACACAAAATACTGTTATTACCTCATAGATATTTTGTAAAAATTGCTGTAAGTTTTTTGACTCTTCAAGCTTTTTGCGTCTAACCATTGCATTTTCTTTGAGTCGATCTCGTCGCTGACAGATGGCTTGACATCTGGCCTGGATAGTAACTGAGCTGTAATGCTTGTTAGCAGTTAATTCGGTAGCATACTTTTCTAGCTTATCAACTTTATCGCTTTGAGCAACCATTGTCTTCTCAAAATTATCATGTTTTCTAATCAAAACTTCAACACTACACATGGAATCCTGAAGAATAGAGAAAAATACAAAGTTTAATATTTCCATGATAAAAGATTTATTGCACCAGAAACACAAGAAATGTTCATAAATGTTGCTAAATACCCAACAATGTTAACTTTTGCTGTTGGTTATCATGTCATTGTTTTACAATATTTAGTTGTGTTAAAAAGTATTTATAATTATTTGCAGTTAAAAACTATTGAAAATGATAGCAGTTTGCTTTATGGATAAACTTACATCAAAATGATTCTTTATACAAAACAGTCATGTTTAGCTCTGTGTCATTAAATGTCACATTCTCTACACACAGCAGTCATGTTTAGTTCTGTATGGTTAGAAGTCACCTGATGGGGGATAACTTGACACTAGTTGATTTATTTTTGTGGGTGTAAAAAAACAACAACATTATCTTAGCTTTACCAAGAATTTTTAAAACTGTTACTACAGTTATACTAGTGTATAGTTACACACCACTTTTTCATATTCTGTTCTCCCGAAATCAGTGAACAATATAAGTGAAAATGTCCACATGCAATAAAAGTCTCAAAGCCAACTTCTGCAATTCGTTTTTCCACAAAATTTAAAAAAACCTTGTACATGCCATGGGAAATAACCAGATACACTTAGGCCAGGCTTTAAAATATTTTTTTTGTTTGCTACAACTCTATGTTAATATAAAATGTGGGTAGGTAGATACGTTTTTTTTTTAAACTGATTGTCAAAAACTTTTTTGAAATAACACAAGTTTTGTTATTACTTAACACATAACATGTTAATTCATGAATACAGTTATTATCAGTATATATTCTATGAAGACATTTATAGAAATTCCAAATTATTTTGCAACACACACTTGCTGGTTGATATTGACCTGGATGGATGAAGTTGAATTGACTGTTGTTGACAATTTTATGGTCTGTTCTTCTATTTTATCTTATTCATCAAATGAATATACAATTACTTCTTTCCACATGAATAAGTTTCCAGTTGGAATTAATTTGGTTTTTTATCCTAATCCTCACTCTGCAAGAACATTTGTGGAAACTCATACACTGAACAGACTTGTGCTTGCCATGTTGTTGATGTATGCTTGTCAGTAGTAAATTCTCCTCTGCTAAGTCATGTATTTATTAGTTTACCATGAAAAGGTCACAGGGACAAAAATAAGCCATATTGTTAAACCTCACTGCATTTGCCAATCAACACTGAACTGTCAATTGTTAGTCTCATGTTGGACTCCCACACTGTCTTAGGCTACATACATTTCTGATAAAAAATATTCTAACCATGATATGGTGCTACGAAAATTTATAGTTTGCAAATTTTGATAAATGGACTAGCACAGTGGAAGAAATTGGTGAAAATAAAAATTTCCCAGGTCATAATGTCATAAACTCTCTCAGTTGGCCCCAATTTCAGATGGTCGGTCAGGTTACAGCATACAGGAATATTTTAAAATTTGGCCCTACATAACCTAATTATTACCAACTACTAATTTCTGCATAGCCAATGCAAGTGTTGCTATATTTCATTTCAACAATAAAACTAGTAGATGAAATTATGTGAAACTTCATAAAAACTTTCATAAATGCATGTAGTTTAACAAATATAAAGCTTATTACTTAAATAATTTTTTTTTTTTACATTATGATCTTTCATGTCTTGGAAAATTACACAAGGAAATGGCACTTATGAGATATGATTACTAAAATTATATTTGTTTCAGATTTGGACTTCCTACTTTTTATCTATTATTCTTCAGTACATTATTTCAAAATCTCCAAAAACTTATTGTCCATAAAATGCATATTTTTTATATTTTTAATTTTTTTAATAATCATGTACTCCATTTATGGTTTTAAGTAATATACAAGACCAAAAATAATATTTCTATATAAACCTATAAAACAAACAAGTATATTTTCATTTTTAAGCAGGATTTCACATGTATCTATATAAGAAACATTTCCTTTTATAAATGTATTTTTATTTCATGTTTATGTTTCAGTGCAACTGCTCTTTTGTTTATGCTGCCAAAAAACATGAAGTTAGCAGCATTAACTTCATACATTTGCTGTTAACTATCACATCTCTTTGTAATCACCTTTGTTCAGTCCAGCACAGGCACATTTGAACATTACTGTAGATATGACAGTAACAAAGCTTTTTGGTATTTGAATATTATTTCTTGGAACTTTCAAACAATTTTACTTCAACACATGTCCTTTTATGGTGTTTCACCATCCAGAGAAAACTTTGATTGCCAAGTGAATGTATGCAATAGCTTACCATACAGGTAGTTTGAATAACTTCACCTGACCCTAGTTACATGATACATTCTGTTACAAGAGATTACCGAAAGATACAGACACTATAAATTACAAAGTAAATCACTTTAAAGCACATAAAAGATTGGTCCTGGCAACATTCGTCTCATTATAGGCATGATTTATACTGGAATTCAAAACTTAAGGCTCTTTGGTGTATTAACATTCCAATTGTGAGAATGTCACAGCTTCCCCTGCATTATTGAGACGAATGTATTTAGCCTGTTTCACAACTAACATATGGGCTTTATTAAATTTAAAACTGCTAATTTAAATGCAAAATAATAAAAAATCACAAATTCATTTGGTTCAAATTGCTAAGCCTAATTCATGTAAAGATCATGCATTTGCCACTTGATATATCTTACCCTTAAAATGTGTGAATCAACTTCTTTCCTAAAAATATATCTGTTTCAAGTTAATTTTTCAATATAATTTGTTGTTGTTGTTGTTTTGAATTAAGCACAAAGCTACACAATGAGCTATCTGTGCTCTGCCCACCACAGGTATCGAAACATGGTTTTTAGTGTTGTAAGTCAGCAGACATACCGCTGAGCCACTGGGGGGCTTCAATGTAATGATTAATATAAATAAATACATAATACAACATGATTTTAGCTAATATAGAAAATTAATAAAAGTCACATACATCACATGTAATTTTTTCTGGAAGCAAATTTTCTAAGGCTTATTGAAAGTATTATTAACCACTACTAAACAGAACCTCTTCAGAAATAAGCAATTACTATATTAAGTTACACCCACATTCACACAGTAAAATCCAGAGAATAATGTTTTATGTACTTTGCTTATTACCCCATGATTTGTCAAACATGAAATAAAGCAACTTGAAAAACATGGTACTGAAACCGACATCTTCGACTGGAATTGGCTAAAGTTTTACACTTGGGGTTTAACATACCCAGATGGTGTTTCATGAATAAAACACTCTAAAAAAAAAGATACAAATTACAGATGACAGCATCAGTGTTAAAATGCAAGGAAAACATTTTTTTCTTTTAGAGGGCATTTAATTATAGTTTTAAATGTATTTTGAGATTTTTTTATTATTAAATTTCTCTTCAAACTTCATTAAGCAATACTATTTAGTCCAAATAATTTAATGTTATGCTACTATTTACAACTATATGCATAACTTTACCCCAAGATCTTCGTTGTTCAAGAATGCTTCTTTTGACGCTAACCAGGTTTCTGCTTGTTTAGCATGTTCTTTGAACACCTGGCATTGAACACAAAGAAAAATATCAATGAAGTCAAACAAAAATGTTGCAATATATTTGTAGAAGATTTTTGTTATAATTAATTATAAAGTTACACTGACAATTATACTTCATTTTCAAAATAATCAATAACAAGACTTCACAAGTAGTACACTTTCTTACAATGTTAATTAAAGGTTATGTTAATTTTTCATTATGTAAACTTAAGTGAAAGCAAGTTTATATACTAATATCATTTTGAAGAAATCATTCTTTTCCAAAATATACTAGATAAATTGGTTAAAATTCTGTTGCAGTGTCAGGACCATTTTATTCAGCTACAATATAATGCCATAGTAGCTATTGTTTCTTTAAACACAGCTTTCTGTTGTCCTACTTACCTGTAAATCATAACACTGTGTTAACATTTGTCGTTGCTCTTCCCATGCTTGTGTCAAGGTACGTCGCAATTCTTCCAAGTATTGCAGGCTCTCTTCAATGGTTTCCTTTGCTGGATGTTTCTGTTGTAGGAGTCGGTGGCCAAATTCCTTTAGAGACTGAAATGTTTCTTTTCTGCCATCTATTTCAGCCTAGAAATTTAGAAGTGCACATAATTTTTGGATATTATTGATGCTTTAAATAAATAGCATACAGTGTTACTACTGCCTGAAAAAAAATAATCAATTCTCCACTTTTCTTACTCAAAACAATTTACAGATGTATACAAATATTAAGTTGTTTTGGAGATATTGTATTAAGTAATAGATTCAGGTATTCTGTCTTGAAAATAAAAAAGTTACAACTCTCAAATTTATTCAACCCCAATGAATCATTCATTCTTTCTTAATATCTCTAGGATCTCACAAAGTGAAAAATGTACATAATACTGGATGCAATGATTTATTTCAGAAAAATCAATTTTATGCACAAATAAATATTAGGAATGTCATTAGAGATAAATCAACTGTATAAATGACTTAACAGCTGTACCAGTACACTTATGATAAAATATAGCTACTCTCATGTTTCACTATTATTTATTATTATTATATTATTTAATATATAAATTGCTTTGGTTACTGATTTTTAGAAAAAGGAATAAACATTGCCTTAAAACTGTGAGACTTTTTCTATCTGTATTAAAATTCTATCTAGAAATAGAAGTTAATATTGTTGTGAATAACATGTTCATTTATAACACATTTGAACATTAAATTCTATAAACTGAATTAATAGATTCTGTGTTTGTTTAACACATTATTGTATATAGTTATAATAAAGAACTCACTTTGAGCTAAACAGATGCAATAAAGAAAAAAAGAAAAAATAAAATTATAGTATTTCCGAAGTCAGAATGTATTTCTAATAGGTACTTACTTCCTCTCACATTAGCTATAACTACAAACCTACTTCCCCCTCTACTGGAATTGAAAGATTTCAACACTATCAAGCATCACTTCTCCATCAATAGGAGCATGATATGCTCACATGATGCATGTGACTCCCTCTATACTCCTCTAATAAATTATCATTTTGAAGTTTGAGAGAAGACAAGCATTGGAGCAAAGTAAGGAGGAAGGGTAGGAAGTGTGAGAGGGCATAAGTACCGATCAGAAATACATTTTAAGTATAGGAAAATTATAACTTCTAATACAGTATATATCTCTTCTCACAGTATTGGCTAGAATCCCACATTTAATAGAAGGGACTGATGTGAGGAAATTATAATAGGCCTCCCCCTCTCCCCAAAAGCATCTGAAGGAAATCCTTGAAAATGAGAGAGTCAGATCCAAAGACCAGATGAGGAGAACTGCACCACTTCTGAATGAGGTATACCTTTTGCCCCTCCGTGAAATGTGGAAAGGATAAGGGCGAAAAAGGAGGGGGTCAAGTTTTGAACCATATAAATCAAATATAACACAATCTCATAAATAGAAAATTGGGTAAAACAATTAATGTACCTTCAGATGTAGAATGGCTAGAACACAATTGGCAATACTTTGTAAGTCAACTACATCCAAAACCCATGCTGATGGGAATTGGCATTCAAATGGGGGTAGGATGAGAGATCCCAATTAAAGAGGTGAACTGCATTTTGAGGTATCACTCCTTTGTCATTGCATATTGCAAAGAGGAGGACAGTACATCATCTACACCTGCAGAAAACCACTGCCCTACTCTGCACTGAACAATTATAGTGATCTTTCTGTGGAACCCATTCAGCAGAATGCCTCCACAGTCAACCACCCCAGTGGCTTGGAACTGGAAAGTGGTAAGGACTCCCATACTCCAATGGAAAAAAGGAGTATGAAGAGGCTGTGGAGAGTCTGGAGAAACATCATTACTTGCAACAGTGTAATGAGAGACAATGAAACCCTGTTTTGAAAAGTAGACCATACTAAGTTATTTACTACATGGCTGGGATGGGCTGTCATCTCCTTCTGCTTTACCCATATATTCCATGGGTAGTATGGTCCAGGATGTGCATTTTTATGAATAAAAATTATGCTAGGTTATTCACCTACAGGCAATCTTGAGGAACCTTAAATCTATGATATATAAAGTGTGAGATGACGTGGCTTTACAGTGCAAATTTCAAGTTAATGAATACCTGGTCAGGTCAGGCACCATTCACCACAGGACAGCATCCATATAATGAGGAATGAGAAGAAAGTATGTACAGAAACTTACCAGTCAGAATCATACCAAAGTCTGAAGAATGGTCAGAGATATACAATGAAAACTTGGCTGAGAATAAACTATGATATGATACAGATAATGGAAAACGAACATATTGGGCATAGTCCACATGCCAGATTGTAGAATTTCCTCTAATGTATGTCGAAAATGAGAAGTGAAGAATAAGATGAGGTGTCTAATTTCATGAGAAGACACCAAGAACACATTCTAAGAGGAAGAAAGCAAGGATTAGTAACCCAATTGGATCAAAAGTCTGATCCAATTAGTAAGGGTTGAAGATGAACGATCATGAAGAGAGGAAGACTGTCAGAGGATAAAAAGTTAGGAATGAATGACACAGAAGGAAGCTGTACAAGCAAAATACTAACAAAGAGCCCTGACCAGACATAGAATTCTATCCCGATCTGGTTGAGGGTAAAAGTGAAAAATGGAAGGAAGGGAAAAAGGTGAGAAGGAAAGGAGAAGCTACCCTCCTGAATCAACAATGTCTTTGGTAAAAAGGAACAATTTGAATAAAGGAGAAGATAGGTAGGGTAATAAAGTGTACATGAAACGTCAATGGCAAACAAATCTGACTATTGAGGCCCATAGGTTAAGAGAAGGAAATATTTTTTAGGAAACATTGAAACATGGAACACAAAGAAAGAGGTTCAAACAGAGGTAAAGTGAGGGAATGGAGTTCTACATTAACATTCCAATCCAGGAAGAAAGGTTGCTTGGGAGAGACACACAACCAGAAGGAGCACAGGTGAAGAAAAACTCTAAAGTATTGAAAACAATGAAAAGTACAGGATAAAGTGGCCTGATAATTGGACAAGAAGGTGTATGAGGATCCCCATTCAAACAGCCAAGTGATAAAAATTCTACCATCTGAGTTCCAACGTTATAAACCAATTGTGGAACACTTTCCACCTGCACTGATATACTTCCACAGAAGCAGATCATATGGATCCAGCTAAATGGAAAATGTCTCAATGGGAGAAACTGGATTTCCTTGCCAAGATACAGATAAAAGCTAGGCATGATGCTACAGGATGTAGGACCAGAGACTGAGGTTGACAAAGAAGAGGTAGAGAAGAGGAGAGTAGAAGGTGTTATAACCAGAGAAACCATGGCTGAGCCAACCAATAAGGAGTAATCAGAAGGGCCCAACAAAAAGTGGTATGGATGACAGAGATAATCTAAAAAAAATAATTGAATAGACAAATAAACATATTTGTTGGATCAATTTTGGTTGAAAGCATTAACTGCGAGAGCCTGAGTATGAGAAACTACCAACCAAAAGAGAGGGAACTTGTGATTGAGGTTTGTAACAAATTCATCTGCATGGAAAAACACCACTGACTGCAAAGCTTCCTAAAAACAAGGGGATCTAATGACCATTTTGAGAAGGACAAACCAAAGATAAGGATGAGACCAAGTTAATATGGGTATATGGAGGTGTAGGTAAGGGTTGGACAGGAGAAGAACAGGAAATGGTAATAGGTACAAACAAAAGTGCAACAACATTGGTAAGGTTAAATTGCTCTTGGACCAGTGCCACCCATGGCTCTAGTATTTCCTGGATTGTGTCAGTAAAGCATCAACTTGGAAATAGACCATATGTAAATCCCCAATTTAAGTCTATGACAAATAAATCCAAGCCAAAACTGAATTACAACCTAGAAGGTCCAAACAACTGAAAACCCATGTATACAAAGCCAGAGATGAAGATGGCAAATGATCCACTGGGGAAGAAAGAAGAAAAGAGTACTTCATAAACCTCTTCAGATTTCTATGGAGAGGATCAGAGAGGAGGTATAGAGTAGAGAAGAAAGACATTGCAAAAGAGTTGTAACAGTAAAATGTAGACAAGAATACTGAGCATGGATCACACTGACATGTGATTCGAGAACAGCCCTCCAAAGTGGCAACATCGAACCTAACAATTGTTGGTCCAAAACGAGAATCACATGATGGTATGAGGCATGCTAATCCCATCACTTAATTTTTAGGCAACTGATCAGCATGAACACAAATATCAGGGGAAGGAGGAAAAAACAAAAAAGGAGTGGAAAAATTGGTCATGTTGTAAGAAAAGTCATGGCTCCTAAGAAATAGGGGAAAAAGATAAAACATCATATAGCTGAGAAACAAATTCCAAAAAAACTGTGTAAGACTGAATTGGTTTCCCATGCAGGGGATGGGAAAGGTACAGAGAAATCAGGAGGTGAAAACAGACAGTTGAAGTCCATGTCAGTTTGAACAGACTCTGCCTGTTTGGGGAAAACTGGGGCAAGGTCAGGAAACAAAGACTGGTCCATGATACTAAAATTCTCACAAATTGAATCAATTAAAATAAGTGACAAGACTGGACCCAAAGTGTAAAATAAAATGCAAAATCTTTATTACAACACTGAATACCAAGACAATGTAATACTTGTTATTTACAAAGGATAATCACCTTGATTGGATACCTTCTTTCTCAGTAATTCCTTCTCTTATCCTGGGTATACCAAGATATGTGACAATCCAGACTGGACTGACCAAAATGTAATGATTATTGGCATACAAGAAGCTTTACATTTATCTAGGGTGAGTAATGCTACCCATATGAGGGGTCTTTCTCATTACAACACAGTTGGACCAATACTCTATAGATATCACCAAAATATATGTTGAAAGACACTGCTTTTGACATTTTTATACAATATCTCTGATCAATATGCTTCCATGGCAATAGTATATATCATATTCTATTAAGAAAAACAGTTTAGAATGAAATCCACTTAACAGTTTTCTCAACCATGTGTCACGTGAAAATAGTACATATACTGAACAAAGAATAAATTTAGAATTATAAAAAGATATATATACATGGCATATTAAAATACCATATCTCAGAGTAGGAAACTAAAATTATTTTTCTTCTCTATGTCTTGCTTTATGTAAAATTTTCCAAAGATAAAATTATCTGACAAAAGCCTGTTATGTCAAAGTCATAATTCAAGGCATTTCAAAGCTTTGCTTGTAGGTTTAGAGCAATTTTTTTCCCATCTCTGTGGGAAATAAGCTAAATATAAATGACAAATAAAGCATAATTCTGTGATTTTAGTACTGCACTTTTTGAGCCAAGGTACAGTTCCTGTTGTTTCAGTGTTGTACTCTTGGGAATTAATATACAGTTCCAGTGATATTAGTGCCATACTCTTGGGACATTAGATACTTCATTAACAAACCTGAATTACAACACCATTTTTATTACAAACATACCACCACCTGAACATATGCTATGTATCAAACAAGAAAATCCCTATAACTACATTAGTGCTATGTAATTTTTACGTAAAAAAACAAATGAAAGAAGTACCCTTTATGTTACTTGTTAATACAACCAAATCAAATATGTATGTGTATATATGTATATATCTGAACAAAACAAGCCCAAACAAAAAAACAAAATTAAAGACCCTGCATACATTAAAAGAATACCCAGGGCATTAGCTATCTATAATGTGGGATATAAAATAAACTTTGGGTTTGGAATGTAACTATAGAAGTAGGATCCCTATTGCAGTGGAGATACACCATCGAGCAGTCTTAGCATCTGTTTGCCATCAATTGCAAATAATGGTTTTCTTATAATTTTTAACAAATTAACCTAACTTTCAAAATCAGGATATAAATTTTTACAGAAATTTTCAAAATCAACCTTTTTTTCTTTCTATTTTACCTTTACCTCTATAATTATTTTGTTTATTATTACAAATATTTATCTAAAATAAATTTCTGATATATGTATTTTACTCATAGATTAAGCAGTTTTGTATCGAAAATCTATAACAAAAACATATAAATACAACTTTTCAACTAAGCATTAATAACCGAAATTAAATTCACATACTTTTCAGAGTACAAACATATTGTACAACCATGCACAGATTAAGTACATTAAAAAAATGTCCAAAAATAAATAAAATTAGTCAATATAAAATAAAAATAATATACTTTTAATATAAAATTTTATTCTGGTTATATTTTTCCTCATTATAAAAGAGATGCAAGTTTTTATCCTATAATTTTATATTTTTACTTACTTTACTTAGTACTTCTGTCCTCTTACTACTATCTGTTTAAAGCGGCACCAAAACAAGTTACAAAATATTTTTCAAGAAATAATCTTTTCAAGTTTTACATTACATTTCCAACAAGGAAAAAACATTAATATAATGGTTTTGTTTAGAATTTTAAATTTCCTCAAAATACATTTATTACAATGTTTACTATCATGGAACTTATGTAAGTTTATCCTTACTATTTGAATTATTTGTTTCACCAATACATAATTCACCACAATTGTCACATTTTAAAAGATATATTACACTTTTAATAAATGGCTATAAAACAAGTAGAAAATGTGAAAATTTGAAAACAGTTACCAAGACTAACAGAGAAGAAGAAAAAATAAAAGCATGATTTTTAACTTAAAAAGAGAAGTATATTGACTAATTCTATTTATTTTTGAACATCAATCTACATACTTTATACATGGACTACATTATATGTTTGTACATTTGGAAATTATATGTGCTTAAGTTATATTATTTATGTTGTTGTTTTTTTTGTTATAGATTCTCAGTAAAACTATTTCCTGAAGAATGACCTTTCAAGTCACAAAGCTAGCAGAAGAAATTAATTAAAAAAAAAAGTCTGATATTCCAGTATTTTCTTACATATATATATCGAAGTTCTAAAACCTCAGGAGTAAATGTACATCTGCCACATGAAATGTCAATGAGGCATTTCACCATATACCCTAGCTCATCAGGTTGGCTGGGATATAACAGACATAACTGGTGTAGGTGTTATGTATCATATAGACTAAAACCTGGACTATCCCTAAGTAACAAATTTGCAATTATATTAAAGTGTTTTTTATTAAGAGGATTATTTTACATTGTTAATTGTTAAAATGTGGAGTTAGGACTAACCTAAATCTCCTAAGATGACTGAACCTTGTGAAATATTGCATTATGGTAAAAAATAATTCTAACAGTGAAGGGTACCCAACGAATAAATAATTGCATTCTAATCTTCCAAGAGTTTGTTTTATAAAATTTGCTTACTCCTAGTTAGACTGGTATATTAAATTCCCTGCAGTAAAAATTGGCTTAATTTTTTTGTTCTGATCGACTAAGATAGCTTGCTTTGATAACAATTAACAATTGCAAGATGTATGAAATTCAAAGTTATTTAAATTGGTCTAATCAAACTATAGAAGACTTCAAAACATGTTTGATGTTACCTTTCTCTCCTGATGAAGTTGTAGCATGCTTCGGGCCTCAACATTAGAAGTTGCCAGTTGCTAATATTTTGTTCTGATCGACTAAGATAGCTTGCTTTGATAACAATTAACAATTGCAAGATGTGTGAAATTCAAAGTTATTTAAATTGGTCTAATCAAACTATAGAGGACTTCAAAACATGTCTGATCTTACCTTTCTCTCCTGATGAAGTTGTAGCATGCTTTGGGCCTCAACATTAGAAGTTGCCAGTTCGCCTGATGTCATTCGGTCAGTCATGTCATTTACCCATGATTCCTGAAATTAATAATAATTTACTTATTTTCTGGAAACCGCAAACCATGAATCAGAACAAAGATGAAAAACAGAATATCAAATCTTGTGAATATGAAAGAATACAAATCTTTCATACTGTCTTGATTTCTCTAGAAATATTTCTGCTCTGTCCACTGTAGTTTTTTAGAAATATAAACAATGCATTTTTTACTTCAGTTTTACTGATTTCTGTCACTATTTTTTAAATTAGTTTAAATATTTTACTCTAAATGAAACCAAATCTAAGTATACATGTAAAATTTATACTTACACAAACATAACAAAAAATGTATTCTGCACAATACAGCTGGGTCAAGTCCCTTATACAAGCAATGTATTTGATTATAAAACTTAATCAGAGATTTCAAGTAATTTTGGAGATTCCTATTAAGGTAGCATATGCAGTATTACATAATGTTGAATCACAAAATAAACTTACCAGTTTCTTCAAGTCAAACAAAAACTTGCATAAAGTATAAGCACTGGCCAAACGCTGTTTCCTAAATAACACAAACAAAATTAATTTATTCCAGAAAATGTAACTCATATTATATTTCACAATTTAAAGTAGAAAATGTATCAAAATGTGCTAAAAATTTAAATCCTAAGCCTTTATAATGTACACTTGGTAGACTTTGTTGTTTTTTACCTGCCATGACACAGATTTGTTAATTTTCTCCAGTTTTCTTGAATTTCAGTAACTTTAGTTCGAATAGGAGTTGCCATATCAGGGTATTTTTGTATCAACCGTCTAGCTTCAGAATCATGCTCCTGTTACAAATGAAAGTTGTTTGTAAAGAACTGTTGTTAACTGAATAAATTACAAATTAACCAAAAAACATAAATGAATGTGTAATAGGACATAAAAGATTTAATTTTTTTGTTTATTTCAATACTGCACTTTTAAAAAGTATATTTGATCCTATAAATTTCCAAGACAATTGAGAAAACTATGTTATATTTAAAAGCAAAATGGCATTACTACTTTTATTACAGAAACTATGAAAATGTAACAATAAATATAATAATATGTATAATAACAATAAATGACAGGTTTTTTTTGTAATGCTACAAATAAAAACAGATTTTTGCCGAGATCAATACATAAAAACTTTGTAGATCACAGCATTATATTTTCTATACAATAAAAAGTGCAGTACACTATTTTATGAAAAAGATGTAATAAATTTAACCAACAATTCACCTGAGCTTGGTATTATGATTCATATTTATATAAAAACAGCATTAATGGATTTTAAAAAATCACAATAAATTTGTTTTTGTATAATGTAATTACATTCAACATTAGTTTTTAAACATTTAATACAGAAAAAATCGAGAATTTTATTTATATTTTGAAAATAAATTTAATTCATTCATGCCCATTATGTGATACAATGTGTTTCATAATGAACCAAATCTGCATTTACCATTAACTCAACAACAGTATATCATAGGATAAGTGGTAAATGTAAAGTAAGATGTGCAATACAGAATAAAATTAGGAAAACAAAAAATCTTTCTATAGCTACTAATTTCAAAATCTAGCCTATCTTGCTGAACTAAAGTTTCCTTGTGACTTAGAAAACTTGCAGGAATTATTTCAGAAGTTTAGGACAATCCTTAATACCTTGAATATTTAATTTTTTTTTCATATCATTACATTTTTTATGTTTACATGCAATTTGATAACTTTATTCTTTTTGTTTAAATGCTTAGCATCAAAAACATTATAAAATGCTATGCACAATGTACAAAGTTTGGAATTTTTGCTATTTTATAATATAATTATGATAATATAACACTAAGAATAGACTAAAACATTATCTTTTGTTCCATTCAGTTCTTATTAAATACATAATATTTCCAATGGTCTTCAAAAAATATCACAGCAAGAGAGTTTATTGACCTCTTCCCAAAAATTTATCAAGCTGTCTTTTTATGTAAGAAAACTAAAGGTGAATTAATAGTCCTAGATAAAATTTATCAATCTAGCACTGTCTTTGCATCAATGATTTGATCTACACTAGATTAAATAAGTAACTATGATAAAATTCTTACTCGCAACTTTGACTCAATAGCAGTCATTTCTCTTTCTACAGCTTCCTGTTTCCGTTGTAATGCCTCTACCACATGAAGATCTTTTCCATCATCATCTACTGACAAAGTCACTGCCTAAAATATAAAACAAACCATATTCTACAAAGTACCAATGGTTTAGTCTTAAATAATAATAAAAAAGTATTTGAGATATAAGATTTTGAAAGCAGATATGTGGTATGACATCTCAACAGGAAAGACTTAAAGTAGATAGTTGTTTTTTTTTTTCAGTGAAACATAAAGAATGATCATTCCATGTTCGACATTACCTCTATATTCTACTTACTTACATGAAGAAATATTAACATCTTAGTTCTACCTATCCAATAATGTATAATGTAAAATGGAAATTACACATAAAATACCAAAGATTGCCCAATTTGTTAAAGTGTCTTGGTGCACCCACCTTCATGTTAGCTCAGCCACATTAGATGCAAGGTATATGATTCAAATATTTTTTTTTATTCATAAGAATATTTCTTCTAATGTTATGACTGCTATTTTCAAATTAATAAGAAATTTATTTACAACAAAAAATACTATACAAAACCAAAATAAACACAGTATGTGGATTATTTTCTGCATAAGTAATTTTTCCTACTCAAAAACAAACTCTTTTTATTCTTGAAAAATACATTTACCACAAAATTTAAGAAACTACATAAGGTAAAGTTTACTTGATAATCTCAGTGTTATAATATCAAATTGATGTAAGTCCAACTGCTGGTCTCATTAACACCTCACTTTTAATAAGGATTCAATACCTTTTCATTGATTCGATCATTTGTATCATCTACATCTCTGTTAAATGCATGAACCTCTGATGCCCCAGCTAGCTTTATCCTATAGTCAGCTATTGAACCTTGTAAAGCTTTCCATCTGAGGAAAGAGACAGTATTTCAATGAAAATTCATTTTAAACTTTTTTTTCAGAACTTTAATGTACCAATGAAATAAATGATTAAATACAAAAAAATGAATTTCTGAGACTGAAAATATTATAAAACCTACAGAATACTGAAGCATTGGAATAGGTACCACCTTTAAGCCTTATTTTTGTAAACATAATAATCACGTGTTTAATATATTTAATTTCAAATGATGAAAATAATAAAGTGTCATACAATAATTTACAAAAATGTTTTAATATTCATATATATCAGAAGAAATGTTTCAACATACTTATGGTTAAGTTCTTCTCGACGTTGTTGCAATGCTTGAGTATCAGACCGTCCTTGACGAATCAACTTGTCTGCTAAACTATTGATGGATTTAATCCTGGAGTCATCTACTAGCATATCCTGAAACCCAAAACAATTACAAATAAAAAATACTCAAAATGAATCATACAAATGTTTAAAATATACATAAAATGGACCAATTTAAAATACATTAAAGATTAATAAACTTTGTTATTCTCCACAATGTTGCAAATAATATTCTGCACTAGTTAAGTGTAAAAACTTAAAAGATAATGTTATTTATAATAATTCTTTTTTTATTTTGAAATAAAGAACAAGTTTCTATATAGTTACAATTTATAGTGCAAAACAGATACAGTGCAAAACAAAATATCACAATAAATATAAAGATTAACTAGTACATATCTGTATACATGCTATATTGTCTTAATTATATAATGGTTTAAATCAAATCTGAATAATATTTGAAACATAACAAATTAAATTATTAATTATAAACATTAAATAAGATTTAATCCTGAAATTAAAAAATAAAATCCATAATACAATCACATGCACCTACTCTAGACATGGAGGATCATTTTATTTTTAATCCATTTTAAATTAAAATTATGTGAGCCAAGATCCTGATTAATATTTGCAAAAAACATTTTAAATGTAAAAACAAAAATATGAGAATCTATAATCAAGAAAAACTTATGAGTAATTCTAAATGTTACCGAATCTACATCATTTAACTTCCTCTGAAGAGCCAGACAATGTTCATAATCTTTGCCTGTGTCTCCTGCTTGGACCATCATTTCCTGAAAAAGTTAAATACAAAAAAAGAAATCTAAGAGAAAAATACTCAATTTACTTTTGAGTTTATGTAATTTATATCTATTAGAATAACTTTTTGATTTTTTCAAATAAATTTTGAACTGAAAAAAGTTCTTTAGCACTATTACAGTAAACCTACTATAATGACAGTGGACAAGTACACTATTCAGATCCTTATAAAAAAAATTCCTTAAGAAAACTTGTAGAAAAACGCTAATCTATTTGGCAACTGTGACATTTTCAGATAACTAATGGTTATCCCAACGTATGTAATTACAGTAGGATAAATTATTCTGTAGGATAAATTATTCTGTTAATCTCTGCAATACATTCATTGCTTTTCTTTTATTCCATCTATCTGTTTGTGGAACAAGTCTCAAAGACAAGCATATAATGTTCAGTGTATTAAAATTTTCAACTTCTTTAACATGCCAACAAGCAGCTTCTACTTATATCTAGTCAGTACTCCAAAATGTTAACATAATTCAAATTTCTATGTCTGTATCAGCAAAGCATTTAGTTCACAAATTATACACACTAAATTGCTATATGAATCTTTGTAATGACAACATCTGATTTTCTATAAATCATTTCTTAATCTTTTAAAAGAAATTCAAAGCTAAAGGAGAATTAAGTAATTCTATATTTGGTGAAAACGAGGCACAAAAAAGTGCCATTCTTAATGCCTTCAGTTCTTTTGAAACTCCTTTATTTCACTTATTTTTTAAAGAAAGCATCATATACCTTATCCCTAATCCAAGCCTCAACCTTCTCCATCTGATTATTTAATTCAAACATGTCTTGTGCCTCTTCTAAGCCTCGTCCTCGATTAGCTGAAGCATTCAGAAGCTGGGACCATTTCATAAGAAGTTGCTCTAACTGAATCCTGATCTCTGGAGAAGATTCATGCTTCTTTGAAAGAAGAAGTTCACCTTTCTAAAACAAATTATGAATTTAACATTAGAAAATTTTCTTAATAAGATGGAAAACATAAATAAATCAAATAAGCAATAAGCATACTGAGGAATAATGTTACCACAACTGAATTACCTGTTTGATGGCTTTGATATTTTCATCATGAGCAGCAAGTTCTGCTCTGAAAGCCTGGTGTTTCTGTAGTTTTTTTATTTTATCCTCAATGCTTGCAACATCACCTTTACTTGCCTCTGCTTCTAAATTTTTCATTTTTTCTTCAATCCATGTCTCTGCCTGAAAACCAACAAAATTATACATGACTAAAGTTAACAACTATGCAAAGTGCATAACAAAACAAACATCACTGTTTGATTAACAGTAATGTTTTAATATCTTATACACGTTTCAGTATAATGGATGAGTTACAGCAACTATACCTCTCAGCATAAATAGAGAATAAATTATTTTGTATTTCAGGAAATATTTTTTCAAGGACTAATTTTTATTGTCATCAGTGTCACCATTACAATGGTGTTGGACAATGTGATTTTAGACTGATTCTGTAACTGTGCAAATATAACTTAACCATGAACAACAACTTGTTATATTACTTGTAACTTTGTTTTCAGTAACTGTGGGGTTTGTTATAGCCCACTATATACTAACTCCCCCTCCATACACAACCTTAATCCTGAATAGTTTAGGAGTGGTCTTTATTTTTGTAAGCCAAGAAGTTTTACATTCATATTTGTAATGAATACTACAAATAACTTCAGATGAATGTTTCTTTTTATTCTACCTGGCACTTTACATTACACCTACCCTTTTTAACCTGTAACATTTAAATCTCTTAAAAAGGATATAAACTGAAATGTCAAGTAAAACAAAAGAAAGAATTTATATGAGAATGTTTGTCTTCTTCATTGCAAATGGTTCCTATCCCTCAGTTAGCAGTGAAAACTTGAACAAATAATAAAAAGCTTCATTCTCGGGTGACTGACCCATTTAGCATCCATATAGGATGAGCATGTTTGGTGAAGAGGGTTCAACCTCATGAGCCTCAGACTGTGTTATAATATGAGATTAACAGAAATTATTATACATTGCATTATACTACTAGCAAATACAGAAATCATCATGAATAAACCTAAACATTTATAACTATAAAACAGTTTTAAATACTGTACCTCAGCAGAGTCTCTTTTAAATTTAGCATGAAGCAAAGCATCTGTTAATTTCTGTTTCCTTGTCACACTTAAGTTCTTTATTTTGTTTCTCCTATTGAAAAAAAAGATCTTTATAGTTGTACAAATTATAACAAAACTTTTAAACCATTATACTTTCCTAAAAGAAAATATTAAATGAAATGATTCATAATAAGACTAATTTCTCTAGTGTTTGTTTAGATGACTAGTAAAAACCTTCATAATTTGTATTAAACTATCGTATCTCTCATTTGAAAAGTGTATCACTTTACTTAACTTTCCACAGTTATGAATTTATTTACATGTTTTACAATATTTTAAATTGAAACAATTTAATTCTGTCGAAACTATTTTATTAACACTCCTACGAAAAAAATATTTACATCCACTAAAGTGATTTTGGGGCCTATCAGGCCCCATATATTTTTCGAATAGAAACACAGTGATTTAGCAACATTCATTACAAACAACTTTAGAATGGCTCTGACAAACATG